>NC_090384.1:26541646-26851354 GCF_036365525.1 Heterodontus francisci
AACCCCTTCTTGATAACATACAAAGTTTTGGCCTCAACTGCTTTCTGTGGTAGCAAATTCCACAGGCTCACTACTCTCTGGGTGAAGAAATTTCTCCTCACCTCAGTCCTGAAAGGTTTACCCCGTATCCTTAGACTATAACCCCTGGTTCTGGACTCCCCCACCATCGGGAACATCCTTCCTGCATCTACCCTGTCAAGAATTTTATATGTTTCTATGAGATCCCCCCTCACTCTTCTGAACTCCAGCAAATATAATCCTAACCGACTCAATTTCTCCTCATGTGTCAGTCCCGCCATCCCAGGAATCAGTCCGGGAAATCTTTGCTGCACTCCCTCTTTAGCAAGAACATTCTTCCTCAGATAAGGAGACCAAAACTGCACACAATATTCCAGGTGTGGCCTCACCAAAGCCCTGTATAATTGCAGCAAGACATCCCTGCTTCTGTATTCGAATCCTCTCACTATGAAGGCCAACATACCATTTGCCTTTTTTACCGCCTGTTGCACCTCCATGCTTACCTTCAGTGACTGGTGTACGAGAACACCCAGGTCTCGCTGCATATTCCCCTCTCTCAGTTTATAGTCGTTCAGATAATAATCTGCCTTCCTGTTTTTGCTACCAAAATGGAGAACCTCACATTGATACACATTATACTGCATCTGCCATGCATTTGCCCACTCACTCAACTTGTCCAAATCACCCTGAAGCCTCTCTGCATCCTCCTCACAACGCACCCTCCCACCCAGTTTTGTGTCATCTTCAAATCTGGAGATATTACATTTAGTTCCCTCATCTAAATCATTAATGTATATTGTGAATAGCTGGGGTCCTAGCACCGATCCCTGTGGTACCCTACTAGTCACTGACTGCCATTCGGAAAAAAAAACATTTATCCCTACTCTTTGTTTCCTGTCCGCCAACCAATTTTCTACCCATCGCAATACACTACGCCCAATCCCATGCGCTTTAATTTTACATGCTAATCTCTAACATGGGACTTTGTTGAAAGCCTTCTGAAAGTCCAAATAAACCACATCCACTGGCTCCCCCTCATCAACTCTGCTAGTTTCATGCTCGAAGAATTCTTGTAGATTTATCAAGGATGATTTCCCTTTCATAAATCCGTGCTAACTCTGTCCGATTCTACCACTGTTCTCCAACTGTTCTGCTATAAAATCTTTGATAATGGACTCTAGAATTTTCCCCACTACCGACATCAGGCTGACTGGTCTATAATTCCCTGCTTTCCCTCTACCTCCCTTTTTAAATAGTGGAGTTATATTAGCTACCCTCCAATCTGTAGGAACTGTTCCAGAGTCTATGGAATCTTGGAACATGACCACCAATGCATCCACTATTTCTAGGGCCACTTCCTTAAGTACTCTGGGATGCAGACCATCAGGCCCTGGGGATTTATCAGCGTTCAATCCCATCAATTTCCCCAACATCATTTCTCTACTAATACTGATTTCTTTCAGCTCCTCTGTCTCACTAAGCCCTGTGTTCCCCAACAGTTCCCCAACATTGATACTTACACAAGTCAAAGAGCATCCCAACACAGCAGAGTGCCACCCGTTATTTGAAACTGAACAAGTGCAGATAGTTGCCTATATCAAAAAGGTGGCATTTTTACTTCACAATCTTACACATTTGAACAGTGACACAAATTCCATTTATGCAATGTAGTGGAGTTGAAACAAAATGTGGCAGTGACGAGCAGTAATTCATCCAACTATCCAACCTAATCCCTTTGGATCAAAGAGTTGTTCATTAACCATGTCTAGGAATGATGCCAGAAAGAAGCAGCATGCAGATGAGGAAGAGGTGGAGAAAGCAACAGATGCTTGAGGGACTCTCATGGTCATAGTGTGAGATTGAGGAGAAAAATCATTGGTAGAGGAGCTCTGGCCATGATCAGGTATGTAAGACTGGAAGCAAGCAAGGGCAATTCCCCTGAATTGGGCAATGTAGGATTTGGAGGATGATGGTGGTCAACCAGCTTAAGGGCTGCAGAGATGGCAAGGATAATGCTCACGGTCACAGAAAAGGTTTTTCTGACTTTGAATGAGCCATTTTGATGCTGTAGAAGGGTGGTAACTTGATTAAAAACATGGAATTGCAGGAAAGTTGGCTAAGATCCGGGAGCTAAAAACACATTCAAGGACATTGAAGCAGAAAGGGAGGTTGAAGATTGCATGATAGTTAATGAAAATAGAGAGATCAAGAATATGTTTTTGAGAGAGTGCTGAAGACAGGAGTTTTGAAAGGGAGAGGACAGGAAATCATTAATGATGATAGCTAGCAGTCATGGACTTGAATGGGAGTTGCATGATCTGCAGTTTTTGGGAATGGGGTTGAGGGAGTAGGAGGTGGATCTCATGGATGAGATGCAATTGGAGAGGGCATGAGGAGATGGAAGAGTGAGGGGTTAAAGACTAGGATAGGAAGGGAGTAAGCAATATGGTAACAGGGGAGAAGGAGGGGAAACAGAATAAGCTGCTTAACTAATGGTCTTTAACTTGCTGAAAAAGAAATTTATGAGCTCCTTGGTGTTAGAGGTGAGGGTGGAGGGGCAGGGAAGAGAGGTTTAAGGAGATGATTGGCAATGGTGGAAAGGAGCCCCAGATTAACAAGGCTCCCCAGGATGAATGAAACAACAAGCAGTCCTGGTAGAGGAATGTGGGGCCTGGAGTGATCTGGCAGTGGATGGCTAAGCTAGTCTTGAGTCATTTATATTTTTATTTATATAAATGACTTAGATGAAGGGACCGAAGGTATGCTTGCTACATTTGCTGATGACACAAAGATAGGTAGGAAAGTAAGTTTTGAAGAGGACATAAGGAGGCTACAAAGGGATATAGATAGGTTAGGTGAGTAGGCAAAGACCTGGCAAATGAAGTATAATGTGGAAAAATATGAAATTGTCCATTTTGGCAGGAAGAATTAAAAAGAAGCATATTATCTAAATGGTGAGAGATTGCAGAGCTCTGAGATACAGAGGGATCTGGATGTCCTACAGCATGAATCTCAAAAGGTTAGTATGCAGGTACAGCACGTAATTAGGAAAGCTGATAGAATGTTATCGTTTATCGCGAGGGGAATTGAATACAAAAGTAGGCAGGTTATGCTTTAGTTATACAGGGCATTGGTGAGACCACATCTGGAGTGCTGTGTGCAGTACTGGTCTCCTTACTTAAGGAAGGATGTAGATGCATTGGAAGCAGTTCAGAGAAAGTTTATTAGACTGATACCTGGAATGGGTGAGCTATCTTATGAGAAAAGATTGGACAGGCTAGGCTTGTATCCACTGGAATTTAGAAGAGTGATTGAAACATATAAGATCCTGAGGGGTCTTGACAGGGTGGATGTGGAAAGGATGTTTTCCCTTGTGGGAGAATCTAGAACTAGAGGTCACTGTTTAATGAGGAGTAATTTTTTCTCTCAGAGGGTCGTGAGTCTTTGGAATTCTCTTCCTTAAAAGGCGGTGGATGCAGAGTCTTTGAATATGTTTAAGGCAGAGTTAGATAGATTCTTGATAAGCAAGGGGGTGAAAGGTTATCGGGGAGAGGTGGGAATGTGGAGTAATCAGTTCAGCCATGAACTTACTGAATGGCGGAGCAGGCTCGAGGGGCCTATTCCTGCTCCTAATTTGTATATTTGTAAGAGTCTGCACCCTTTGGACTTGAGGGAGTGAAGTTTGAGGGTGAGAAATTTGGGTCTGAAACTAGTGTCTTAAACTAAATTAAAGGTAATTACAAAGGTATGACGATGAGAGTTGGCTACAGTAGACTAGGAAAAATAGGTTAAAAGGTAATATGGTAGATAAGCAGTGGCAGACATTTAAGGAGATATTTCATAACTCTCAACAAAGATAATATACCATTGTTATGAATGCTGGACTTAGTAGCATGATTATGTTTTAAAAACTGTGATTTTTAATGTAGTTTAAGATGGAGTCAGAGAAGTCAGATGACCTCACATCAACTCTGCTTAAAGATCTTGGTTACCAAGACAACAGAGAACCCAGATCCAAGACCTTTTTGGAAAACAGATACCGCAGGGTTTAACACATGAAGAACAATGGGTTTCACCTTCTCAGACTTTCAGATCGCAAACAAGGAGTCAGTGGTTTTGAAAATCTAAGCATGAATTGCAGTTGCTAACACCTGGAAACAACGAAAAGCCCGATGGCTCTGCTGTAGCCAGACTTGTGACCTCTGCATTTTGGAAAAGACAACTGGCTATTGCGTTTTGATTCCAGATAAAATCAACAGATTTTCAGGAGGCAGGCAGCAGTAAGGAAGACTAGAGGAAGAACAGCAGTGGTAGCCTCAGAGAGGAGAATCATAGAAATCATACAAAGTTTAAGGCACAGAAAGAGGCCACTTGGCCCATTGTATCTGTGCCGGCCAGAAAACGATCCACCTATTCGAATCCCACCTTCCAGGATTTGATCCGTAGCCCTGCAGCTTACGGCACTTGAGGTACATATCCAGACTCCTTTTGAATGAGTTGAGGGTCTCTGCCTCAACTACCCTTTCAGGCACTGAAAGTGAAAAAGTTTTTCCTCATCTCCCCTCTAATTTTTCTACCAATCACTTTAAATCTGTGACCTCTCTGCTAAGGCCCCTCAAAATTTTATACATTTCAATCAGATCTCCCCTCAGCCTTCTCTATTCCAAGGAGAACAACCCCAGCCTATCCAATCTTTCCTCATAGCTGCATTTTTCCTGTCCTGGCAACATCCTCATAAATCTCCTCTGTATCCTCTCTATTGCAATTACATCCTTTCTGTAATGAGGTGACCAGTACTCAAGTTGTGGCCTAGGTTCCAGCACAATCTCCCTGCTCTTGTATTCTATACCTCGACTAATAAAGGAAAGGATTCCATATGACTCCTTAACCACCTTATCGACTTGTCCTGCTACCTTCAGGGATCTGTGGACATTCACTCCAAAGTCCCTTACTTTCTCTACACTTCTCAGTATTTTCCCATTAATCGTGTATTCCTTTGCCTTGTTTGACCCCCCCAAATGCATCATCTCATACTTCTCCAGGTTGAATTCCATTTGCTACTTTTCTGTCCATCTGACCAGACCATCAGTATCTTCCTGCAGCCGAGAGCTATCCTCCTCGTTATCTACCACACGGCCAATCTTTCTGTCGTCCGCAAATATCTTGATCATGGCCCTACATTTACGTCCAAATCGTTGATATACACCACATAAATCAGGGGACCCAGTACTGAGCCCTGCGGAAGGAACGCTACTGGAAACAGCCCTCCAGTTGCTAAAACAATCAACAATTACCCTTTGTTTCCAACCACTGAGCCAATCCCACGGGATTGTATTTTTTTAACCAGTCTGCCATGTGGGCCCTTGTCAAAAGCCTTGCTAAAATCCATGGAGACCACATCAACTGCAATACCCTCATCTATCATCCTTGTTACTTCTTCAAAATATTCGATCAAGTTAGTCAAACAAGATCTTCCCTTAACAAATCCATGCTATCCTTGATTAACCTGTGCCTAAGTGAAAGCTTATCCTGTCTCTCAGAATAGTTTCCAATAATTTGCCCACCACTAAGGTTAGACTGACTGGCCTGTAATTATTCGGTCTATCCTTCGCTCCCTTTTTAAAACAGAGGCACAACGATAGCAATTTTCCAATCCTCCAGCACCACACCTGCATCCAGTGAGGACTGGAAAATGATGGTCAGACCCTCTGCTATTTCCTCTCTTGCTTCTTTTAACTGCCTAAGATATACTTCATCTGGCTCTGGTGATTTATCAACTTTCAAGGATGCTAATCCCATTAATACTTCCTCTCTCCCTATGTTTATCACATCCTTCACACTCTTCCTCCTTAACTACAATATCTGCATCGTCCCTCTCTTTTGGGAAGATAGACACAAAGTATCCATTAAGAACCATACTAATATCTTCTGCTCCTACACATAGGTTACCGTTTTGATCTTTTATTGGCTCTACTCTAGCCTTAGTTATCCTCTTACTCTTAATGTATTGATAAAATATCTTTGGGTTCACCTTGATTTTGCTTGCCAATATTCTTTGATGCCCTCTCTTTGCTTTCCTAATTTCCTTTTTGATTTCACCCCTCCACTTTCTATACTCCTCTTGGCGTTTTGCAATATTGAGTTCTCGGTGTTGGACATAAGCTGTCCTTTTCTGCCTTATCTTACCCTATAGGCGACTTGACATCCTCGATGTGGCCGTCTCAACCTTTTACTTTCTGGGAACATGTTTACCTTGAACCCCCTGAATCTCCCCTTTGAATGCCTCCCACTGTTCTGACACTGATTTACCTTCAAATAGCTTTTCCAGTCCACTTTCACTAAATCAGTCCTCAGTTTAGTAAAATTGGCCTTGCCCCAGTTGAGAACTCTAACTCCTGTACTATCGCTGTCCTTTTCCATAATTATGTTAAAACTGACTGAATTATGTTGAGGAAGGGAAAACCTGCTCTCAGAAGACTGATACAATGAAAGGCTGCAAAGAACTGATCCCGTTTCGAAAGTTGAGATTTGCGGAGAAGTAAAATACCAACAGGATCATCGGAGGTCACCTTATTCATGGAAGTCATGTCAAAACAGCTCAGGAGAAATGAGAAAAGAGGACATTAACTTTGAGAACGTTCTGGGAGGTCTAATCCATTGCAACTGGGAAGAGTTTGGAACTTTTAGCTGCAAAGGTTTTCCCATCAAGGGGGACTGTGTAGCGTATAAGTGTGCTGTGAGGTTTTCAAGTGTTTACTAAGAGAAACAAATACCTTTCCCTGTAACTTTTCAATCTGCTGGGACCTTTCCAGGATCTTGGGAATTTTTTAAGATTACAACCAATGCATCCACTATCCACACAGCAACTTCTTTTAAGGCCTTAGGATGCAGGCCATCGGGTCCAGGGGACTTGTCAGCTTTTAGTCCCATTAGTTTTCCTGTTTAGTTTAGTTTAGAGATACAGCACTGAAACAGGCCCTTCGGCCCACCGAGTCTGTGCCGACCATCAACCACCCATTTATACTAATCCTACACTAATCCCATATTCCTATCACATCCTCACCTGTCCCTATATTCCCCTACCACCTACCTATACTAGTGGCAATTTATAATGGCCAATTTACCTACCAACCTGCAAGTCTTTTGGCTTGTGGGAGGAAACCGGAGCACCCGGAGAAAACCCACACAGACACAGGGAGAACTTGCAAACTCCACACAGGCAGTACCCAGAATTGAACTCGGGTCACTGGAGCTGTGAGGCTGCGGTGCTAACCACTGCGCCACTGTGCTTTTACTTTACCTGATACTTTACCTCTAGTACTATTTAGTTAATGGGGATTTCTTTCTAGTTTAGTTGTTAGAATAAAAGTCTTTAATACGTGAAATTGTGTGTAATTCTTTAAATTAGTCTGGAGAGTTCATATCTCTTTTTTAACGTTAACGGTCTCACTGAGGTCAGAACACCATTAAGAAAGACTCTACAAGAAGGCTGCACCATCCATGGCTAACTAAGGAAGTTAAGGATGGTATCAAGTTGAAAGAAAAGACATACAATGCTGGGAAGATTAGTGGTAGGCCAGAAGATTGGGAAATTTTAGAAACCAGCAAAAGACTGAAAAATCGAGGGAAAAATTAGAATATGAGAGTAAACTAGCAAGAAATATAAAAACAGTAAGAGCTTCTACAAGTATAAAAAACAGAATAGAGTAGCTGAAGTAAATGTTGGTCCCTTAGAGCATGAGACTGGGGCATTAAGAATGGGAAGCGAGGAAATGGCAGAGACTTTGAACAAGTATTTTGTATCTGTCTTGACAGAAGATTACACAAAAAAGTCCCAAGAATTGTAGAAAATCAAGGGACAAAAGGGAGAGAGGAACTTAAAATGATCACTTTCACAAGAAAGTACCAGGAAAACTAATGGGAATAATGGCTGACAAGTCCCCAGGACCTGGCGGCCTGCATCCTGGGGTTTTAAAAGAAGTGGTTGCAGAGATAGTGGATGCATTGGATGTAGCCTTCCAAAATTCCCAAGATCCTGGAAAGGGCCAGCAGATTGGAAAACCACAAATGTAACATCCCTATTTGATAAAGGAGACAGAAAGCAGGAAACTATCGGCCAGTTAGCCTAACAACTGTTACTGGGAAAATGCTGGAATCCAGGATGAAGGAAGTAGAAAATCACAATGTAATCGAGCAGAGTCAACATGGTTTTGTGAAAGTTAAATTGTGTTTGACAAATTTATTGGAATTATGAATGGGCCTAATGCTATCTTTTTCAGCCCTGAAAAATGCCCAGTCTACCTCAAATTACCCTGAAAGGGTAATGTATCCCAAAAATTTAAGTAACAGGTGAAGCTAGCTATTTCACGCCGCTACTTCGCAGTAGCAACACGTGGTGTTCACCGCTAACAGGATGCTGCCGTCAATCCAAAAAGACGTTCTGCCTATCATACAAATGAGTAATGTGATATATGAATTTCAATGCCAGTGTGATGCTAGGTATATAGGTTGTATCAAACAACATGTCCCTTCCGCTGTTCACAACGGGTAAGGTACAGGCCATACCCAACCAGCCCGTGCTTGCACAATTCAAAACACAGCGCCCAGCAATAGACGTGACTCCACAATTGGACAACATTTGCTAAATAATCCAGTGCTCTAAGAATTACGCTGACAACCAATTTAAGATTGTCAGTAGGGCTCGCAGTGTGGTGCATTTGCGTATACTGGAAGCTGCATATATTAGTACACAGAGCCCTGTTCTTTGCAGAGAGAAAGAACATGTACAAACATTGTGCCTGTTTCAGCTGAACAAAATAAGTGACTGCCATTCACTGGTTCATTCCTCAGGGCAATACCTTGAACAGAGTCAAGCTGCCTGGTTTAAATTTCAAATAAGGCTTGGCAGTTAACCGTCAGTCACTGTAAACTGGTGCATTCTCCATGGCAATGCCTCTACCAGAGCTCACTTGTCAACCAATCTGCATTTTCTTCTCATGCAATATAAGTAGTTGTTTTCCCTTACATTGGTTATTCTTGTACATTGTCCTGCAGAGTGCAAGATGAAAAGCTTCGACAACATGTCCCTATTTTCAGCAATACTCTTCATGTGTCAGTGGATCAAGATTGGGAACCTTGGCAGATTTTCTGGTGACACCCAGGCTAATTATAAGCTGCTTCAATACTATGCAAGGGCTTTGCTAGCATCACTGGTTCCCCATTCACTTATTTTGCTTAGCATTCTGCAACCTGAAGCTAAACCTGTCAGATCTGTTATGGTCAGCTGCAAAGACAACCCAGGTCTCCTGCCCTTAGTGAATTCTGGCAAGTTTACCTGTGAATGGCAGATGGCTATGTGGGATCTCTGCTTTGAGAACTGGCAATACTGGCAGTTACCATATATAAAGTTATAATGTCCCCACTGCTGTCAAAGTCCCGTCTTCACATCGAGAATACCCTCCATCTTGTTGTGTGGCACTACCACCGTGCTAATTGGGATAGATTTCAAATAATCTAGCAACTCAAAACTGGGCATCCATGAGGCGCTGTGGGTCATAAGCAGTAGAATTGTATTGAACCACAATCTGTAAGCTCAATGGCCCAGCATGTTCCACTCTACCATTACCATCAAGTTGGGGGATCAACCCTGGTTCAATGAAGAATGCAGAAAGGCATGCCAGGAGCAGCACCAGGCATAACTAAAAATGCGGTGTCAATCCATGAAGCTACATCATGCCAAACAGCAGAAGCAGCATGCGATGGACAGAGCTAAGCGATCCCACAATCAACGGATCAGATATTAGCTCTGCAGTCCTGCCACATCCAGTTGTGAATGATGGAGAAAGGTACTGGATGCTGCAAAGGCTATGGGCCCTGACAACATTCCAGCAATAGTACTGAAGACGTGTTCTCCAGAACTTTCCGTGCCCCAAGCCAAGTTATTCCAGCACAGCTACAACACTGGCATCTATACGACAATCTGGAAAACTGCCAAGGTATGTCCTGTACACAAAAAGCAGGACAAATCCAATCCAGTCAATTACCGCCCCATCAGTCTACTCTCCATCATCAGCAATGTGATAGAAGGTGTCATCGACAGTGCTATCAAGTCGCACTTACCTGCTCACTGATGCTCAGTTTGGGTTCCACCAGGGCCACTCTGCTCCTGACCTCATTACAAACTTGAGCCAAACATCCAAACAAAAGAGCTGTACTCAAGAGGTGAAGTGAGAGTGGCTGCTCTTGACATCAAGGCAGCATTTGACTGAGTACAGCATCAAGGAACCCTCACAAAACTGGAGTTAATGCGAATTGGGGGAAAACTCTCCACTGGTTGGAGTCATACCTAGCACAAAGGAAGATGGTTGTGGTAGTTGGAGGTCAATCATCTCAGTCCCAGGACTTCACTGCAGGAGTTCCTCAGGGTAGTGTCCTCGGTCCAACCATCTTCAGCTGCTTCATCAATGACCTTCCCTCCATCATAAGGTCAGAAGTGGGGATGTTCGCTGATGATTGTGGAATGTTCAGATTCGCGACTCCTAAGACACTGAAGCAGCCTGTGTTAGATGCAACTTGGACAGATAAGTGAGAAGTTACATTCGCAACACACAAGTGGCAGGCAATAACCATCTCCAACAAGACAGAATCCAACCATCTCCCCTCGACATTCAATGGCATTACCATCGCTGAATCCCCCACTATCAACATCCTGGGGGTTACATTGACCAGAAACTAAACTGGACCAGCCCTATAAATACTGTGGCTACAAGAGCAGGTCAGAGGCTGGGAATTCTGCAGCAAATAACTCATCTCCTCACTCCCCAAAGCTTGTCCACCATCTACAAGACACAAGTCAGGAGTGTGATGGAACACTCCCCACTTGCGTGGATGAGCACAGCTCCAACAACACTGAAGAAGCTCAACACCATACAGGACAAAGCAGCCCACTTCAATATTCACTCCCTCCACCACTGATGCACAGTGGCAGCAGTGTGTGCCAACTATAAGATGCACTGCTGCAACCCACCAAGGCTCCTTCGACAGCACTTCCAGACCTGCAGCCTATACCATCTCGAAGGACAACGGCAGCAGATGCATGGGAACACCACCACCTGCAAGTGCCCCTCTAAGCCACACACAATCCTGACTAAGAACTATACCATCATTTCTTCACTGTCGCTGGGTCAAAATCTTGGAACTCGCTTCCCAATAGCACTTTGGGTGTACCTACACCACATGGACAGCAGCGGTTCAAAAAGGCAACTCACCACCACTTTCTCAAGGGCAAATAGGGATGGTAATAATTGCTGGCCAGCAACACCCACATCCGATGAAAGAATAAATATTTTAAAAAAGCGCTACATTAGTTGAGGTCAGGTAATTCAGCACAGACAAGGAATACAACTTGGGGCATCTGTGCTTATGTAGTAGCCATTTGCAATCTAGAACTGATTAATGTTCACACAGGGAACTCTACATTCACAGTAACTAATTACATGCTTTCATTTGTTGTATAGGAGATACGTACAACTCCCAAGGAGTTACAGATTTCAACTTTAACAGAACCAATTTTAAGAATAAATTTACATTTGAGTTTCTAACTGCAAGGATCCATAATTCCTACCTGTCACATTTTATAACAAACACTTTAATAATGGAGCCATTCCACCCCATCTTAAAATAGCTGTCAGCACAACCGAACAAAGACACAGATGTACTTTTGCCAACATTATTCTTGAAGCAGCTCATTTTCCCTCTTCCTTTTTCAAGAACATGGCATATGGCATAATTGTACACTGCCCTGTCCCCTGGGTCTCAACACACACTTTCTGAATCTCACAACTGTCAATTGTAACGATAATTTTTTGAAGGGAGTACGTCGCTCCTACAGATCAATTACTATGTGTCACGGTGCTAAAACATTTCTTGCAATTATCCTCTTGCGTTATTACAGCAATTACAGCTCTGCACTCAGAGCACTGAAATGCTAAAAGTTGATTCAAAGGAGTTGTAACACCTGCCACTGGCAGGCTGTGCAGAATCGGCAGCACAACAACTTATCTTCCCAATAGCATGACTTAATTGGGCCACAATTCTGCAACAGAAACCTGTAATAATCATCCTAATAATAATAATGATCCAGCACTTCTTTTTTTTTTAAATCACTGTTGTTATGCAATCCAACTGTTTTGATAAACTTTCTGATAAATTGTTTGTTTGCTAGAAAGCTGATGCTGAAGCTGCACAGCTCAGTTTCCCGCCTTCCTGTGGTGGTGCCGTCAATACCTGCATGGAACTGACATTTCCAAGCTTCCCACCGCTTTGCATCTCCGAGGCCTCCTTGAAGTGCACCATTAGAAGAAAGGCTACATTGTGAATTCTGCCAAAGTCCAGTTTGGACTTAATGAAAGGTGATAACTCTTATCCCAGTTGGAGCTACATTATTTTATAATAACCATCCTCTAAAAAAATTAATGACCCTGTTTTGATTAAAAGTCTTAGGAACACAACAACAAAATGTCCGTGTGGTCTTGATTTCATCAAATGCTGTGCTTCTACATCAATCAGAGTTCTAAATCTCCTGGGAATTTGCTGCTGAAAACAAAACTCAGTGAAACAGTAATTATATGAGCACAGAAACAGCAGAAGACCTGACAGTCCCTCGAGCTTATTCAGCCGTGACTGATCTGTATCTTAACTCCAACCACCTGCCTTGGCTCCACAACCTTTTATATCCTTGTCCAGCAAAAATCTATCAGTCTCAGATTTAAAATTGTTAATTAATCTTGCACCTACTGCTTTTTGTGGAAGAGCTTCACCTTTTCTGTGAAGAAGTTTTTCCTAATTTCTGTCCTGAACGGCCTGATGCTGATTTTAAGGTTATGTCCCCTTGTCCGAGACTCCCAAAAAGCAGAAATGTTTCTATCCACCTTATCAATTCATTTCAAAATCCTAAAAAACCTCAATCAAACTATCTCTTAGCCATTTATATTTCAGGGAATACAAGCCTAGTTAGTACAATCGCTCCTCATAATTTAACCCATCGAGTACGGGCAACATACTGGTGAATCTGCGCTGCACTCCTTCCAAGGCTAATATATCCCTTCTAAGGTGCAGTGCAGTGCTTCAGATGTGGTCTAACGAGGGCTTAGTATAGCCGTAGCAAAACGTTCTCCCCTTCATATTCTAGCCCTCTAGTTATAAAGGCTAACATTTAATTAGCCCTTTTGATTTTTTTTGCACCTAACTATATTTTAGTGATCTGTGTACATGGACCCTGACTCTCTTTGGACTTCCACTGTTCCAAGCATTTCATCATTTAAAAAATTACTCAGATTTATCCTTTCTCAGTCCAAAATGGATGCCCTCACACTTAGTGCAGACAAATCCATCCAACACAGTTTTGCCTACTCACTTAATCTACCAAAGTCTTTTTGTAATTTTATATTCCCATCTACACTACATACTGCACCACCAATCTTTGTGGCATTGGCAAACTTGGATATATGGCTGTCTAATGTGTTATCTAAGTCGTTAATAAATATAGTGAATAGCTGAGGGCCCAGCACAGATCCCTGTGGGAAACACTAGTCCCTGCTTTCTAATTCAAGTATATGCCCCTTAACACTGCTCTCTGTCTTCTATTGCCTAACCAGGTTGATAATTTGCTTTCAATTCCATGAGCTTTGATTTCAGCTAATCTTCTTCTTCTTCTTTGGCCTCCTTATCTCGAGAGACAATGGATACGCGCCTGGAGGTGGTCAGTGGTTTGTGGAGCAGCGCCTGGAGTGGCTATAAAGGCCAATATTAGAGTGACAGACTCTTCCACAGGTGCTGCAGAAAAAATTGTTTGTCGGGGCTGTTACACAGTTGGCTCCCCCCTTGCGCTTCTGTCTTTTTTCCTGCCAACTGCTAAGTCTCTTCAACTCGCCACACTTAAGCCCCGCCTTTATGGCTGCCCGCCAGCTCTGGCAATCACTGGCAACTGACTCCCACGACTTGTGATCAATGTCACAGGATTTCATGTCGCGTTTGCAGACGTCTTTAAAGCGGAGACATGGACGGCCGGTGGGTCTGATACCAGTGGTGAGCTCGCTGTACAATGTGTCTTCGGGGATCCTGCCATCTTCCATGCGGCTCACATGGCCAAGCCATCTCAGGCGCCTCTGACTCAGTAGTGTGTATAAGCTGGGGATGTTGGCCGCCTCGAGGACTTCTGTGTTGGAGATACGGTCCTGCCACGTGATGCCAAGTATTCTCCGGAGGCAGCGAAGATGGAATGAATTGAGACGTCGCTCTTGGCTGACATACGTTGTCCAGGCCTCGCTGCCATAGAGCAAGGTACTGAGGACACAGGCTTGATACACTCAGACTTTTGTGTTCCGTGTCAGTGCGCCATTTTCCCACACCCTCTTGGACGGTCTGGACATAGCAGTGGAAGCCTTTCCCATGTGCTTGTTGATTTCTGCATCTAGAGACAGGTTACTGGTGATAGTTGAGCCTAGGTAGGTGAACTCTTGAACCACTTCCAGAGCGTGGTCACCAATATTGATGGATGGAGCATTTCTGATGTCCTGCCCCATGATGTTTGTTTTCTTGAGGCTGATGGTTAGGCCACATTCATTGCAGGCAGCCGCAAACCTGTCGACGAGACTCTGCAGGCACTCTTCAGTGTGAGATGTTAAAGCAGCATCGTCAGCAAAGAGGAGTTCCCTGATGAGGACTTTCCGTACTTTGGTCTTCGCTCTTAGACAGGCAAGGTTGAACAACCTGCCCCCTGATCTTGTGTGGAGGAAAATTCCTTCCTCAGAGTACTTAAACGCATGTGAAAGCAGCAGGGAGAAGAAAATCCCAAAAAGTGTGGGTGCGAGAACACAGCCCTGTTTCACGCCACTCAGGATAGGAAAGGGGTCTGATGAGGAGCCACCATGTTGAATTGTGCCTTTCATTTTGTCATGGAATGAGGTGATGATACATAGTAGCTTTGGTGGGCATCCAATTTTTTCTAGTAGTCTGAAGAGACCACGTCTGCTGACAAGGTCAAAGGCTTTGGTGAGATCAATGAAAGCAATGTAGAGGGGCATCTGTTGTTCACAGCATTTCTCCTGTATCTGACGAAGGGAGAACAGCATGTCAACGGTCGATCTCACTGCACGAAAGCCACACTGTGCCTCAGGGTAGACGTGCTCGGTCAGCTTCTGGAGCCTGTTTAGAGCGACTCGAGCAAAGACTTTCCCCATTATGCTGAGCAGGGAGATTCCACGGTAGTTGTTTCAGTCACCGCGGTCACCTTTGCTTTTATAGAGGGTGATGATATTGGCATTGCGCATGTCCTGAGGTACTGCTCCCTCGTCCCAGCACAGGCAAAGCAGTTCATGGAGTGCTGAGAGTATAGCAGGCTTGGCACTCTTGATTATTTCAGGGGCAATGCCGTCCTTCCCAGGGGCTTTTCCGCTGGCTAGAGAATCAATGGCATCACTGAGTTCCGATTTTGTTGGCTGTACGTCCAGCTCATCCATGACTGGTAGAGGCTGGGCTGCATTGAGGGCGGTCTCAGTAACAACATTCTCCCTGGAGTACAGTTCTAGGTAGTGCTCAACCCAGCGGTCCATTTGCTTGCGTTGGTCAGTGATTGTGTCCCCTGATTTAGATTTGAGGGGGGGCGATCTTCTTGATGGTTGGCCCAAAAGCTCTCTTAATGCCATCATACATTCCTCTGATGTTTCCGGTATCTGAGGCCAGCTGAATATGACTGCATAGGTGTTGCCAGTAGTCATTTGCGCAGCGCCTGGCTGTTATTTGTGCAGTGCTTCTGGCTGCTTTAAGTGCTACGGATGTTAACTTGCTGGGGGTTTTCTTGTAGTTCAGCAGTGCATTGCGCTTAGCGGCTATGACAGGTTCCAGCTCTTCAAAATGAGATTGAAACCAGTCTGCATTTCTCTTCACACGTTTGCCATAGATGGTCAAAGCTGACTCATAGTTGGCGTCTCTGATGTGGGCCCACTTGGTCTCTGCATCCCCTGTGGGAGTGTTTTGAAGGGCTTTTACAAGTGAATTTAGAAATTTTTGTAACAGCTGTGGATAGGAAATTCTGCTCGTGTTGATGCGTGGGTGGCCCTTCTGCTTGGAGTGATGCAGCTTCTTTGGTTTTAGCCTGAACCGATTGTAGATTTCTCTCTTCGTTGAAAATTCAGTTGAAGACAGTGGATCACTTCGAATTCATTGCTGTATAAAATGTAGACGCAGAATTCTACAGCATGGCCCATCCCCTCTGGTTTGCTGGAAACAAGCTTCTTAGTGTCTCTCTTTCTCTCTCGGCTGCCTTTCAAGGTAAAGATGTGTTACATGTCGCCTCCTGGTAGCAGTAGTTCTGGTCTCTCCCTCATGTTGATCGCACAATGGCCCAGGACGTGACTACTTCACACCTTCTTTGTTTCAGAAGAACTATTCAATTCAAAAGGGTCTCTTGATGGGTTGAGGATGAGAATAATCCTGCTACGATGTCTCCACTTCACACTTTCTTTGTTTCAGAAGAACCCATTCAATTCTGGAATATTTTAGGATGGGTGCAATTGACACCTCTTATCTTTGAAGATTTCCCTTTGTCCATCTCAGACAGTTTGAACATACTAAGGCCAAGTCCTTTTCCTTCAACTGCCATTTCGGAGCACAATAGTCACTTCTTTTAAACGGTCCATTTTTGAAAAAAAACAAGTCAGTTTCATAACTCTTCAGGTTTTGTCCATAATTTTTCATCGTGACAAAAGCAAAACTATAAGGACGTTTGCCAAGATTTTTAATTTAAGCAGGATTATTTTCTAACAGTATTCCCGGAAGAAATTGCTGCAGCTCCAACCTGGATACAGTCACCTTTCACTGGTATTTGGCAGAATCCTTGATGTCACCTCTTTTAATGGCACATTTCAAAGAGGTCTCGGGGATAATATAGTGTGGGGAAGCTTGGAAATGTCAGTTCTGTGCTAGCACCGCAGGAAGGAAGGAAGGCAGAAAACAGCTCATCCAACACATAATGGCAGAATTGAAAAAAGTCACCTGGATTATAGATAATTGGGAAGCACAATTAAAAAGGACTTGCATTTATATGTTGCTTTTCATGACCGCTGGATGTCTCAAAAGCACTTTACAGCCAATGAAGTACTTTTGAAGCGTAGTCACTGTTGTAATGTCGGAAATGCGGCAGCCAAATTGCACACTGCAAACTCCCGCAAACAGCAATGTGATAATGACCAAATAATGTTTTTTTCTGCAATGTTGATTGAGGAATAAATATTGGCCAGGACACCAAAGATAACTTCCCGATAACTTCTTCATCGAAATAGGTGAATGGGATCTTCTACATCTATCTGAGAGCAGCTGGGGCTCAGTTTAACGTCTCATCTGGGAGACAGCACCTTTAACAGTGCAGCACTCCCTCAGGGTCAGCCTGACTTTTGTGCTCAAGTCCGGCAGTGGGACTTGAACCCACAACCTTAGAACTCAGAGAAAGCTACCAACTGAGACATGACTGACATTCACAGAGATAACAGCAAACTTTAAAAGCTGTTTTCTACACTGTTTAATACAATAGTGTGTGGGTGACCGAGCAGTGCGAGTATAGACAGGCCTCCTGCTGGCTGTGTGCTTCAGGCGGTGAAACTGCAGCCCAAGGCCGGGGCCTTCACCCCCTCCCCTCGCTGTCCGACACTCTCTGTCAAGACTCGGTGCCGTCAAATCCTGTCCCACTTTACTGTTGCCATTTGTGGGTTTTTATTTTGAGTGAGCCACCTAGATAATTCTAAAATACAAACCGACTCAATGTGACTGAGATTAGACAGGCAACTTCAGCATACAGCCTACCTGCTGTAGGCCCAAACCCAGACCCTGCCCCGGCCTCACCTCCAGTTCCATCCACTTTACTCTATGAAGTTGTCTTTGTAAATTGTATCCAGAGAGGCAGCTGCGGGCTCCGGGGACAGTAAAGGACCCGCCTCTCCGTCCCGCCCCGCCCCGTCACTATGACACTTTCCGTCATGGCCGCTTCCTTGCTCGGCTCCCTCCGTGTCCTTGGCGCGGCCCTTTCGCCCCGAAACCTCCCCATCGCTGCCGCCCCGCGCCTTGGCCGCTGCCGGTACCTGGGATCCAGCCGCCAGTTGCTTGGTGAGTGTCAGCGCTTGAGGGGATCCGGGAGGGGGACGGGGGACAGAGTGAGGATGGGGGAGATGGAGGGGGACATGGGGAGGGGGACGATGGGGAGGGGATGGAGCACAGTGGGGAAGGGATTGGGGACAAGGGGATGGAGGACAATGGCAGGGGATGGGGGACAAGGGGATGGGGACATGGGAGAGGAGAAGGGGATGGAGCACAGAGGGAAAGGGAATGGGGAAGGGATTGGGGACAAGGGAATGGAGGACAATGGCAGGGCATGGGGGACAAGGGGATGGGGACATGAAGGGGAAGGAGACGGGGGGTGGGGGAGAGGACATGGAGGGGAGAGGGGGACAGGGTCATCGTCATACAGTATAGAAACAGGCCCTTCGGCCCATTGTGTCTGTGCTGGCCATCAAGCATCTATCTATTCGAATCCCAATTTCCAGCACTTGGCCCGTAGCCTTGTGTGCTATGGCATTTCAAGTGCTCATCTGAATATTTCTTAAATGTCGTGAGGGTTCCTGCCTCTACCACCCCTTCAGGCAGTGTGTTCCAGATTCCAACCATCCTCTGGGTGAACATTTTTTTCCTCAAATCCCCTTTACACCTCCTGCTCCTTCCCTTAAATTTATGCCCCCTGGTTATTGACACCTCCGCTAAGAGAAAACGTCTCTTCCCATCTACCCTATCCAGGCCCCTCATAATTTTGTATACCTCAATCAGGTCCCCCCTCAGCCTTCTCTGCTCCAAGGAAAACAACCCCAGCCTATCCAGTCTCTTTTTATAGCTGAAATGCTCCAGCCCAGGCAACATCCTGGTGAATCGCCTCTGCACCCTCTCCAGTGCAATCACATCCTTCCTATAGTGTGGTGCCCAGAACTGGTACCCATATGCCTTCCTAACCACCTTATCTACCTATGCTGCTGCCTTCAGTGAGCTATGGACAAGTACACCAAGGTCCCTCTGTACTCCCTAGGGTCCTACCATCCTTCGTACATTCCCTTGCCCTGTTAGCCTCCAAAAATGCATCACATCACACTTCTCAGGATTAAATTTGTTTTGCCACTGCTCTGCCCATCTTACCAGCCCATCTATATCATCCTGTAGCCTAAGGCTTTCCTCCACTCTGTTTACAACACCACCAATTTTCATGTCATCTGCAAACTTATTGATCATACCACCTATATTCACATCTAAATCATTAATGTACACTATAAACAGCAAGGGTCCCAGCACCGTCCCTGCGGTACACCACTGGTCACAGGCTTCCAATCGCAAAAACAACCCTCGACCATCACCCTCTGCCTCCTGCCACTAGGATCCAATTTGCCAAATTGCCCTGGATCCCATGGGCTCTTACCTTCTTGACCAATCTCCCATTCTGGACCATATCAAAAGCCTTACTGAAGTCCATGTAGACTACATCAACTGCTTTACCCTATTCTACACACCTAGTCGACTCCTTGAAAAATTCAATCAAATTTGTTAGATGTGATCTCCCCCTGACAAAGCTATGCTGACTATCTCTGATTAATCCCTGCCTCTCCAAGTGGAGATTAATCCTGTCCCTCAGAATTTTTTCCAGTAGTTTCCCTACCAATGATTAGATTAGATTAGAGATACAGCACTGAAACAGGCCCTTCGGCCCACCGAGTCTGTGCCGAACATCAACCACCCATTTATACTAATCCTACACTAATCCCATATTCCTACCAAACATCCCCACCTGTCCCTATATTTCCCTACCACCTACCTATACTAGTGACAATTTATAATGGCCAATTTACCTATCAACCTGTGTTCGACTCACTAGCGTGTAATTACCTGGTTTATCCCTACTACCCTTCTTGAATAATGGTACCACATTCGTGATCCTCCAGTCCTCTGGCACCTCTCCTATGGCCGGAGAGGATTTGAAAATTTGTGCCATAGTCCCTGCTATCTCCTCCCTCGCCTCAAATAGCAGCCTGGGATACATCTCACCTGGGCCTGGGGATTTATCCACTTTTAAGCCTGCTAAAACTGCTAGTAGCTCCTCCCTTTCAATGTTAATTTGTTCAAGTATATCACAATCCCCCTCCCTGATCTACACCTACATCGTCCTTCTCCATAGTGAACACAGATGAAAAGTAATCATTCAAAACCTCACCTACGTCCTCTGGCTCCAGACACAGATTGCCTCTTTGGTCCCTAATGGGCCCTACTCTTTCTTTGGTTATCCTCTTGCCCTTAATATACTTATAAAACGCCTTGGGATTTTCCCTTATCATGCCCGCCAGTGTTTTTACATGCCCCCTCTTCGCTCTCCTAATTACTTTTTAAAGTACCCCACCCTACACTTTCTATACTCCTCCATGGCCTGCGCTGTTTACAGCACTCTAAGTCTGCGATAAGCCTCCTTTTTTTTTTCTTTATCCAATCCTCTATATCCCTTGACATCCAGGGTTCACTGGACTTATTGGTCCTACCCTTCACCTTTACAGGAACATGTTGGTCCTGAACACTCACTATTTCCTTTTTGAATGACTCCCACTGGTCTAATGTAGACTTTCCTACAAGTAGCTGCTCCCAGTCTACTTTGGCCAGATCCTGTTTTATCATATTGAAATCAGCCTTTCCCCAATTCAGTACCTTTATTTTCAGTCCATCTTTGTCCTTTTCCAGAACTCCCTTAAATCTTAGAGTTATGGTCACTATCCCCGAAATGTTCCCCCACTGACACTTCTACCACTTGTCTGGCTTCATTCCCTCGGATTAGGTCCAGTACAGCCCATTCTCTTGTAGGACTCTCTATGTGCTGGCTCAAAAAGCTCTCCTGTATGCATTTTAAGAATTACGTCCCCTTTAAGCCTTTTGCACTAAGACTATTCCAGTTAATATTGGGGTAATTGAAATCCCCTACTATTATTACCCTATTATTTTTACACCTCTGAGATTTGCCTACATATCTGCTCCTCTATCTCTTCCTGACTGTTTGGAGGCCTGTAGTACACTCCCAGCCTAGTGATTACCTCCTTTTTTGTTTTTAAGTTCTACCCATATGGCCTCATTTGGGGGGGAAGGGAACGGGGGGTAGGGGCGAAGGGGACGGGTAGGGGTGTGGGGGACGGGAACGGGGGGTAGGGGCGAAGGGGACGGGTAGGGGTGTGGGGGACGGGAACGGGGGGTAGGGGCGAAGGGGACGGGTAGGGGTGTGGGGGACGGGAACGGGGGGTAGGGGCGAAGGGGACGGGTAGGGGTGTGGGGGACGGGAACGGGGGGTAGGGGCGAAGGGGACGGGTAGGGGTGTGGGGGACGGGAACGGGGGGTAGGGGCGAAGGGGACGGGTGGGGGGGGACAGGTATGGGTTTGGGGGACGGGAACGGGGGGTAGGGGTGAAGGGGACGGGTGGGGGGCAAGGGGGAGGAGGACAAGTGGGGCGAAGGGGACAGGTAGGGGACGGGTGGGGGTCAAGGGGGAGGAGGACAAGTGGGGCGAAGGGGGCAGGTAGGGGATGGGGTGGGGGTGAAGGGGTGAGGGGGGCAGGAGGGAAGTGGGAGAGGTGGGTGGGGGTGAAGGGGGGCCGGGTATTGGGTTGAAGGGGACAGGTAAGCGGGGGATGAAGGTAGATAGGAGTGATGGTTTAGAAAGGGGAGGAGGATGGGGATAAAGAGGGGGAGGGGGATGGGGGTGAAGGGGGAACAGGGAGAAAGTGGGGTTGGAAGAGAGAGGAGGTGGACGGGGGTAGGGAGAGGGGGGTCGGGAAGGGGGCAGTGTGGTGGGGTGAGGGGGGCCGGGAAGGGGGCAGTATGGTGGGGAGAGGGGGGCGGGGTGGGGGAGGGGCAAGGGGGCAGGTGGGTGGCGGATGACGGAATGGGGGTGGGGTGCAGGAGCTGGGAGACGGGGAAGGAGGAACGGGGAGAGGAGGGGACGGGGAGAAGTGGGGGGAGGGGGCACGGGGAGAAGTGGGGGGAGGGGGCACGGGGAGAAGTGGGGGGAGAGGGCACGGGGAGAAGTGGGGGGAGGGGGCACGGGGAGAAGTGGGGGGAGAGGGGACGGGGAGAAGTGGGATTGGGAACAGGGAGAAGTGGGGGAAGGGAGACAGGGAGAAGTGGGGGAAGGGAGACAGGGAGAAGTGGGGTGAGGGTGGTATAGAGGGAGGTCGGGGGAAGGCAGAGAAGTGGGGGAAGCTTGTGGGGAGTAGGGTACAGGGAGAAGTGGGGTGGGCATGGAGAACTGGGAGGTGGGGGAGAAGTGCGGTGCGGGAGGAGGGGGAGAAGTGGGGGAAGGGGGTCAGGGAGAAGTTGGGTACGGGGGGACAGAGAAGGGGGGCCGGGGGAAGGGGAGGGAGAATTGGAGGGAGGGGGAGAGGCAGGGCGATGCGGGGAAGGGGTCAGGGAGAAGATGGAGAGGGGGAGGGAGACAGGGTGAAGGGTGGGCGGGGGGCGCGGAGAAGGGGAGGGAGAATTAGGCAGGGAGAATGGGGCTGGGGAGAGGTGAGAGTGGGGGCAGGGGAAAGGGGGCAGGGGAAAGGGGACAGCAAGAATGGGGGTAGGGCAGACTCGAAGGTACAGGGAGAATGGGGGGAAGGGAAAGGGAGCAGGGAGAATGGCAGTAGGGAGGCAGTGCGATTGGGGGCAATTGGCAAGTGGGGGGAAGGGACAGGGAAAATAGGGGAGTTAGCAGTGGGAAGGAGTCAGGGAGATTGGGGCCAGTTGGCATGGGTTAAAGGACAGGGAGAATGGGGGGAGTGGGAAGGGCAGGAGGGGACAGGGAGAATGGGGGGAGTGGGAAGGGCAGGAGGGGACAGGGAGAATTGGGGGAGTGGGAAGGGCAGGAGGGGACAGGGAGAATGGGGGGAGTGGGAAGGGCAGGAGGGGACAGGGGGAGTGGGGAGGGGTTGGGAGAATGGCAGCACAGGGAGAGTACGGGTGGGGAAGGCCTAAGACAATTTGGGGGTGAGGTACAGGCACCCTCGGAGGGTGGGACTGGGGGAGATGGGATGAGGGAGTTACAAATGCTCTTGGTTGGTGGGGCGAAAAGGAAGGAACAAATGCTCTTGGGGGGGGTGGGGGGAGGGAGGGATAAGCACCCTCGGGTGGGGTTGGTGGATGTTAACCTTTCTCAGACACAGACCCTAAGTAATCTGTTGAAATAGAATTATGGGTGCCTTCTTCAATTTCAGTATAGTCCTGTTGATGTTCCAGGTTGTGTATTATATGTGGCCAAACAGTTCTCCTAAAACATTGCTCAGAAAGGCCATTCTTCAATCTGTACAAAGTCCAGGACGAGGTTACGATGTGGATTGATGGCAAAAATGGAAAACAGATGCAGAGAGGGAGAACGCCACTGATCTAGAGGCAGAGCCAGCCTCACAGTGGATCCTTGCTTTACCAAAGTCCTTCAGATGAGGACCTAAATTAAGCAGGCAGGCATCAGAAACCCTGGTACACAGCATTGTACTTGGGTGATGAGAACATGAGGATAGCTTCTACTTGCACAGCTGTTCTAACATGCTGGAGGCTGATAAGGAAACTGAGATTTTAGATGAGAGTTGCTGGAAGGTGTTAACTGCAAGCTTGGTTTGAGAACACGATATCTAGGATTCAGTATCTGCCTTGATTAGGTTGCAGAGAGAGAAACAGCTGCTGCTGAAGCTCCAAACCTCTAACTGGAGCAATAAAAGCAAAATACTGCAGACGCTGGAAATCTGAAATAAAAACAAAAATGCTGGCGATAGCAGGTCTGGCAGCATCTGTGGAGAGAGAAGCAGAGTTAACGCCTCAGGTCAGTGACCTTTCATCAGAACCTTTGCCAGTCCTGATGACAGGTCACTGACCTGAAACATTAACTCGGCTTCTCACTCCACAGATGCTACCAGACCTGCTGAGTATTTCCAGCATTTTTTGTTTTTATCTACAACTGGAGCAACCAGCTTTCAACAGATTATGTATGATGTGTGTTTTTGTTGTGGCCAGGAGCTTGCTGGCACTGGACTCAGATTTAATGGTGAATTGAATTACCTTTATCAAAGCTTTGGTTAGGCTCCAGCTGGAGTACTGCATCCAGTTCTGGTCACCACGCTTCAGGAAGGCTGTGAGGGTCCTTCAGAGGGTGCAGAGGAGATTTACCAGAAAGATTCCAGGGATGGAGGATTTGTAAACCGTGGCGCGGAGTCAACTCCCCCTTGGCCCCTTTATTCCCTTCACCCACTTGATCCTGGCCGTCACGTGGGACTAAGTCCTCTTAATTCAGGCTCAGGCTGGGTGTTTGGAATATTGGGGTTACGGGAGGGCCTCCACCTAATCCACCGGCTACGGTTAATGGCTTAGTACAAAGAGGAGGAAACTCAGTCCTTTCTTTAACTATCAATTTAGTTTATTCACGTTGTTGTACAGTGTAAGAATAAGGCTTATACACTTCGTTAGACAAAAGCATGCAACTCAAACTGGGTTATACAGTTAATAACAAAGCTAACAAGAATTGATAAGCACACCCACTAGGTTCCTCTGACCTTTCCCTGACCTAGTCACAGAAAACAAAGGATAATACCCGAAAAAGGGGAGAGCTGACGCTGGTCTGGCGTTCCGTTCTCTCTCACCTTTACGTCGTCGCCGCGTTGCTCACGCAGGGTCTTCCACTTCCGCGATGGTTGGTCTCTGGAGTTTCTCGCTGGCTCTATGCCTGAGATTCTCCATACTTATTCTCTTTCTTATCTATTTTTATTTTAGAGATACAGCACTGAAACAGGCCCTTCGGCCCACCGAGTCTGTGCCGACAAACAACCACCCGTTTTATACTAACCCTGCAGTAATCCCAAATTCCCTACCACCTACCTACACTAGGGGCAATTTACAATGGCCAATTTACCTATCAACCTGCAAGTCTTTGGCTGTGGGAGGAAACCGGAGCACCCGGCAAAAACCCATGCAGTCACAGGGAGAACTTGGAAACTCCACACAGGCAGTACCCAGAATCGAACCCGGGTCCCTGGAGCTGTGAGGCTGCGGTGCTAACCACTGCGCCGCCCCTATGTCTGTGTCTCTTCAAAACTGTGCCGTCTCTTTCCTGTTGGTTTAGGCCTGCTCACCTCGTTCGTATCTTCTCCTTATTGGCCCAGGCCCAAAGACCCCGGTATCACACCGTGTCCAAATAAGCTCTATTCCTGTGATCTCTCCCTTGTCTGTCACATAAATTAATTAGTTCAAACTGCTTTTTACCAGCACAGGCCAGTGGCTGAACTCAGGTTACTTTAGTTCACAAGCAATCCAACAGTGTCTGAGCTCAGGTTACTTTAGTTCACAAGTAATCCAACAGTGTCTGAGCTCAGGTTACTTTAGTTCATGAGCTATGCAACAGTTTGGAACAGACTCTGTACTTTTTGCTGCCCCTGGCCAACAGATTTTAGTTACAAGGTTAGGTTGGAAAAGCTAAATTTGTTCTTTTTAGAACAAAGGAGATTGAGGGGAGGTTTAATAGTGCACAAGATTATGATAGACTTAGATAAGTTAGACGAGGAAAAACTGTTCCCATTGACAAATGCTACAAGGTCTTGGGGACACAGATTGAAAGTTTTGGTCAAAAGATACAGGGGGAATATGAGGAAGCGCTTTTTTTTACACAGCAGGTGTTAATGACCTGGAACTCGCTGTCCACAAGGGTGGTGGAAGTGAAGACGATCAATGACTTCAAGAGGAAGTTGGATGACCCCAGAGAAATAGACTTGCAGGGCTACGGGGATCGGGGTGGGGAGTGGGACTGACTGCATAGCTCTGTGGAGAGCTGGCATGGACTCGATGGACCAAATGGCCTCCTTCTGTGCCGTAAGATGACTCTATGCATTGCTCACCTCGCTGCCCGTGAGAAGTGCTAGATACCTGCTCTCCACTGAGCGAGAACTCAGACCTGTTCTTGTAAGTTGTATAATGATGAGCTAATTGCTATTTTCCTTGGAAGCTGGGGAGGCAAGTGGGGTCTTTTTGGTCTGAGTTGGCTCTTAGACTTGACTCCCTGTGTACATCAACATCGGATTAGTAGTCTTATTTATATTGGAGTACATCAGAGACCAAAAATAATTTAGTTGTGTATGTATTGTGTGTGTGTATATAAAGCAACAGAAATCAAAGTTGACAAGGCTATTCAACCCAAATCAAATCTCTTCAGTCCCCTAGTTGTTGCTTTGTAGCATCCAAGTGCATTTAGGACATCGCTGTTACCTTTGTGTCTGCCATTTACCTGGATGATCATTCTAAACATCCTTCACTCTTCAAAGGGGAAACAAGCTCTTACTGGTTTCAGGTTTTCATTCGTTTAAATTTATGTCCTCTAACCCTAACTTCATGACTCACTTTTGAAATCATATTCTGGGTTCATCTTGTTATTATTTGACAAACCTCAGGTTTTCCCCATTCGTTCTCGACAGTCGAACTCGAGTTTCTCAAATCTTTTCTCAAAGTTTCTCCTCTTTACACTTGGAAAGGAAGAGGAACAAGAATAATCCTTATAGATGTATAGCATATCTGTTTTTTGTTGTGTGGTGGCAGCATGATCTGACCAGTGTACTGTAAAATCTCATTATAACCAATAAATATTTGTATCCTGTTTAATGACAGGATGGGGGCATGGTTGCATGGCGAGGAGAGTCTAGGCTTCAGACTAGATAGAGTAGGATAGCAGAATTAATAAAACTGATGGAATAAAAGCACCAGGCTTAGCAGAAACGATGAGAAAATATTACCAAAAAGTTAGTGAGCGATTTAAAAAAAACTGTTGTAGAAGCTTCTAGGAATATCTAAAGTTAAATGGGAAAACTAAGAAAAAGAATAAAGCTCAACATTAAAAATCATTGAAAATCAAGTGATAGGTGTGTGAATTTACAAAGTATTTCAACCAAAACTGGAGTTCAAAGCACTAATAACATAGTAGCAGACTTCACAAGGATCTATACAGACTGGTGAAATGGGGCAGGCATGGTAAATGAAATCTAGTGCAGTGATTCATTTTAACGGGAAGAATGTGGTGAGGCAGTATAAAATAAATGGTACAATTTTAAAGCGTGTGCAGTAACAGAGACCTGGGAATTTACATACACAAGTCTTTGAAGGTGGCAGGATAAGTTGAGAAGGCTGTTTTTTTTTCAAAAAAGCATGGGATCCGTGACTTTATAATAGAGGCATAGAGTACAAAATCAAAGATGATATGCTAACACTTTATGAAACATCGGCCCAGCTGGAGTATGGTGGCCAATTCTGGGCACCACACTTTAGGAAAGATATTATGGCCTTAGAGAGGGTGCAAAGGAAATGTACTAGAATGGTACCAGGGAATGACTTCAGTTGCCTGGAGTCTAGAGAACTGGGCGATGTTCTTCTTGGAGCAGAGAAGGTTAAGGGGAGATTTAATAGAGGTGTTCAAAATCATAAAGTGTTTAGGTACAGTAAATAAGGAGAAACTTTCCCGTGGTAGAAGGAATGGCAACCAGAGAACACAGATTTAAGGTAATTGACAAAAGAACCAGAGGCGACATGAGGAAAAACATTTATGCAGCAAGTTATGAAGTGGAATGCACTGCCTGAAAGTGTGGTAGAAACAGATTCAATAATAACTTTTAAAGGGAATTTGGATAAATACTAGAAGTGGAAACATTTCAGGTTTATGGGGTAAGAGCTGGAACAGGCATGATGGGACAAGTGGCCTCTTTCTGTACTTATCGTTCTGTGGTTCTAACTATGAGGATAATGATACAGCAGCTGTTACAGGAACTTGGCTTAAGTTTGGACAGGACTGGAAAAACATTTCCTGGAGTTGCACAGTTGTGTTGGCTGTATTGGTAAAGTATTCTATCTGAGTATGCTGGGACATTATAGGGGTTGTGTTAAGGCTAAATTCATATAGAGTGTAGGAGTAAGAATGGAAATGGTACATTTACTGGCCACCCAGCAGTGACAATGTGATAGAGAGTGAGATTTGTGGACAGTTTAGCAACATGTACAAGAACAGGACAATAATATTAGGTGTTTTTTTTAGATTATCCCTGAACATAGTGTTGTAAAGGCAACGTATGTTGTCAAAATGGGAATACTATAGAATGCATCCAGGACTACTCCTGGATTGGACTGTTTCTAATCCAACAACAAAAGGAGCATTGCTTGATTTAGTTCGAGGATATTAGTGGCATAAATGAATAATAAGCTTCAATTGCAGGAAACTGAAACTAGGACAGAAAGTCCTTGAGCAGGCATCGTGTCAATTGGCATCTATGGAGAATCATAGCGTCACAGAGAGATACAGCACCGAAACAGGCCCTTCGGCCCACCAAGTCCGTGCGGACAATCACCCATCCATTTTATACTAATCCTACATTAATCCCATTTCCCTCCCACATCCTCACCTCCTCTCAATTCTCCTACCACCTGCCTACACTAGGAGCAATTTACAAAGGCCAATTTACCTATCAACCCGCAAGTCTTTGGCACGTGGGAGGAAACCGGAGCACCAGGAGGAAACCCACGCGGTCACAGGGAGAACTTGCAAACTCCGCACAGGCAGTACCCAGAACCGAACCCGGGTCGCTGGAGCTGTGAGGCTGCAGTGGTAACCACTGCAGAGAGAACAGATAGGGCAACATTTCTGAAGAAGTGAGCTTTTAGATAGAACCAGAAGAGGAGGAAGGGAAAGGCAAGAACAATAAACAAAATGGAAAGACAGTATTGATAGATTGGCTATTAAACAATGTACCAGATTATCATTGTCAGGAGGTAGAAGTAGTGTTAAGGAAATTGGAGATATTAACTAAAGAAAAAATCCATGAATTGCTAAGGCAGTGAGAGGCGGATCTTTGGAAAGGTGAGAAAACCGGACAAGTTGAAAGCTAAAGCCTGCAGATCAGGTCTGAAATTAAAGCAAAGTGCTGACACAGCACAATGTGTCTGCCACTCCCAAAACGATTAAAAGCACAGGCCTACACTGAAATTGTAGTCCCCTTCCCACCGTTACCAATACTGTGTTCTAATGAAGGATCTCCATCCCGTACATTAACCTCCTTCCATTCCCCAAGGCACCAACAATTCCCCTGCTGTGCAGAAACCAGAGGATATAGTTAAAGTCCCGTTACTAAATGTAATGTTTAAACCAGCGGATTGCTAAGTGCCCAGAACAGATATAAGATGCTGTTCCTGAATCTTGTGTTCAGCTTTGTTGGAACAATGCAAGAGACCAAATTTGGACTGAGAAATCAGAATGGGATTAAAGGAGGGGACAGTGTTAAAGTGGGAACCACAGGGAAGACTGCATCACACATGCCAACATGGGTGAGATTCTAAACGAGTACTTTGCATCGGTATTCACCGAGGAGAGGGACATGACGGATGTTGAGGTTAGGAACAGATGTTTGATTACTCTAGGTCAAGTCGGCATAAGGAGGGAGGAAGTGTTGGGTATTCTAAAGGGCATTAAGGTGGACAAGTCCCCAGGTCCGGATGGGATCTATCCCAGGCTACTGAGGGAAGCGAGAGAGGAAATAGCTGGGGCCTTAACAGATATCTTTGCAGCATCCTTAAACACGGGTGAGGTCCCAGAGGACTGGAGAATTGCTAATGTTGTCCCCTTGTTTAAGAAGGCTAGCAGGGATAATCCAGGTAATTATAGACCGGTGAGCCTGACGTCAGTGGTAGGGAAGCTGCTGGAGAAGATACTGAGGGATAGGATCTATTCCCATTTGGAAGCAAATGGGCTCATCAGTGATAGGCAACATGGTTTTGTGCAGGGAAGGTCATGTTTTACCAACTTAATAGAATTCTTTGAGGAAGTGACAAAGTTGATTGATGAGGGAAGGGCTGTCGATGTCATATACATGGACTTCAGTAAGGCGTTTGATAAGGTTCCCCATGGCAGGCTGATGGAGAAAGTGAAGGCGCTTGGGGTCCAAGGTGTACTAGCTAGATGGATAAAGAACTGGCTGGGCAACAGGAGACAGAGAGTAGCAGTGGAAGGGAGTTTCTCAAAATGGAGACGTGTGACCAGTGGTGTTCCACAGGGATCCGTGCTGGGACCACTGTTGTTTGTGATATACATTAATTATTTGGAGGAAAGTATAGGTGGACTGATTAGCAAGTTTGCAGACGACACTAAGATTGGTGGAGTAGCAGATAGTGAAGGGGACTGTCAGAGAATACAGCAGAATATAGATAGATTGGAGAGTTGGGCAGAGAAATGGCAGATGGAGTTCAATCAGGGCAAATGCGAGGTGATGCATTTTGGAAGATCCAATTCAAGAGTGAACTATACAGTAAATGGAAAAGTCCTGGGGAAAATTGATGTCCAGAGAGATTTGGGTGTTCAGGTCCACTGTTCCCTGAAGGTGGCAACGCAGGTAAATAGAGTGGTCAAGAAGGCATACGGCATGCTTTCCTTCATCGGACGGGGCATTGAGTACAAGAGTTGGCAGGTCATGTTACAGTTGTATAGGACTTTGGTTCGGCCACATTTGGAATACTGCGTACAGTTCTGGTCGCCACATTATCAAAAGGATGTGGATGCTTTGGAGAGGGTGCAGAGGAGGTTCACCAGGATGTTGCCTGGTATGGAGGGCGCTAGCTATGAAGAGAGGTTGAGTAGATTAGGATTATTTTCATTAGAAAGACGGAGGTTGAGGGGGGACCTGATTGAGGTGTACAAAATCATGAGAGGTATAGACAGGGTGGATAGCAAGAGGCTTTTTCCCAGAGTGGGGGTTTCAATTACTAGAGGACACGAGTTCAAAGTGAAAGGGGAAAAGTTTAGGGGGGATATGCGTGGAAAGTTCTTTACGCAGAGGGTGGTGGGCACCTGGAACGCATTGCCAGCGGAGGTGGTAGATGCGGGCACGATGGAGTCTTTTAAGATGTATCTAGACAGATACATGAATGGGCAGGAAGAAAAGAGATACAGAACCTTAGAAAATAGGCGACATGTTTAGAGAGAGGATCTGGATCGGCGCAGGCTTGGAGGGCCGAAGGGCCTGTTCCTGTGCTGTAATTATCTTTGTTCTTTGTTGTTCTTTGTATAAGAGTTATTTGGCAAACAGGTCACCGAATCTGTATTTGGTCATCTCAATGTAGCGGAGACTGCACCATGAGTGGTGAATATACTGTAGTAAAGTAGAGGAAGTACATGTGAATTGCTGTCTCGTATGGAAGGAGTGTTAAAAGTCCTGATTGGCGCAGTAGAAAATAAATGATCAGGTGTTGTCTCCTCTGTATTTGCATGGGAATATGCCGGGGCAAGGACCTGTGGAAATTGGGGTGGTAGAAGGGTGAATCATTATGCAATAAAATGAAACAGCTATTTGAGGGAAAGAGATATGTTGGGTAGTGGGAATGTGCTATAGGTGGCAGTAATAACAGAAGACAATTGTATGAGGAGACACTTGAGATCCTGGGACTATTTCCACGAGAACAAAGATGGTTAAGAGGAAATATAATGGAGATTTTTTAAAATTATCTATGATCTTGATAGGGTGAATAGGGAAAGACTGTTCAGTTGGGTCTGTGACAAAGGGTTACCAATGTAAAATTGTCAGATTATGAGGAGAGAGGTGAGGAGAAAATTTCTTGTACATACAGGGTTGTTGGAAAAGGAAGAACTTTACCATAAAAGCAGAGACCGCCTTTGCAACTCTTAACTGAAAAATGAATAAACATTTGAACGGAAATGGGGAGAGACCAAGGGAGTTATATTAGTTTTGGATTGCTGTAGCAAAGCACCAACACAGACATAATAGGTGAAATGACCTTACAACAAGACAAGAAAGATGGGCAGGAAAAGATTTACTGCTTCATCTGGCCTGCCCCCGACAGTTGCGATGCGTTATCCATTATAATGCATATACTTACCATCTGACCCAGAGCCAGGAAATCTCCTGGGAGAGGTGAAAAAACAGATAAATTCCACAAGTTCCATCTTGTAAAGTAGCCTCTAATGTGATGCCTTACCAAAAGCTTTCTGAAAGTAGACAATATCTGCTGGATTTCCCTCATCTGTGACCTGGTAATTCCTTAAAATAAAATCAAAATGGCAAAACACTACGTTTTTGGAAACTGTGTTGGGTAGCCCAGATGTGATTCTTTCAGTCTAAATAATCGTATAGTGTATCCCTAAGAGCATCTTACCTATTACTGATGTCAGGCTAATGAACCTATAGTTGGTCTGCCTCATTGCCGAATAGCATAAGTTTATTCAAGGAGAGGCTAGATAAACATGAGGGAGAAAAGAATAGAAGGTTATGCTGCTAAATTTAGATAAAGGAGGAAGGAGGCTTGTGTAGAGCGTAAATGCCAATATCAACTAGTTGCACTGTATGACCTGTTTCTGTGCTGTCCATTCTATGTAATTCTTTACTAAACTCTAGCCTATATGTTGTGCCTGTTACAATTATGCTAATTTTTAATCTGTTTATTTGTCTATTACATTTAGTGGTGAGTTCCCTGTTGTGTTATGTTGTTTGGAGTTTGCTTTGTTCTTCATGTAACAGAAATGGGAAGGGGTAGTTGGAAGATGTCTGCTGCAGTCGTGAGATGCAGCAACAGTAGTGGAATTCTTAGCTGTTGAAACCTCCCAATGAATAATGCCACTTGAAAATTTATTTTGTTACTTTTGAGATTGCTGTCATGCCTCAGATGAAATGTGCTAAATGGTGTGACAAGTAAAGTATAATCTTTGTTGTACTTAAAAGGCTCTTCAAACTTGTATGTACATTAAATAAGGAAAACACTTTCTATGGAGGGATAATTTTTCAGAGTATTGTTTTATCTGGATGTCTTGTCGTCAATGGGTATGTTGCTTGATTTCAGAATATAGTGGTTATGAAAGTTCTCAATAGGTTTGTTATAAATAGTCATTTTCATGATAGAAGAGATGAGATCATGGGGTCAGCTCTATCACATAACTTTGGCCAAGATGGGCTATTTCCAGTTCCCAGGAATAAAATCTTATTATTTATTTATTGATACAGCACTGAAACAGGCCCTTCGGCCCACCGAGTCTGTGCCGACCAACAACCACCCATTTATACAAACTCTACAGTAATCCCATATTCCCTATCACCTACCTACACTAGGGGCAATTTATAATGGCCAATTTACCTATCACCTGCAAGTCTTTGGATGTGGGAGGAGACCGGAGCACCCGGAGAAAACCCACGCAGACACAGGGAGAAGTTGCAAACTCCGCACAGGCAGTACCCAGAATTGAACCCGGGTCCCTGGAGCTGTGAGGCTGCGGTGCTAACCACTGCGCCGCCCCAGCCATGTTAAATTGTTAGCTTTCAGTGACTTATTGACAAGGACACCCAGGTTCCTTTGTACATCTACACTGTCTAATCTCTTCCCATTTAAGAAATATTCTGCACATCTGTTCCTCCTACCAAAGTGGATAACCTCACATTTTTCCACATTATATTCCAAGTTATTAGGTAACTTGTGTTTAATACCTTTATATTTCAAAACCATATGCATTCAAGTAGTGGACTACATCATCTGTGATACTACAGTGTCTAACATAGACATAGGAACATAGGAGCAGGAGTAGGCCATTCAGCCCATCAAGCCTGCTCCACCATTCAGTATGATCATGGCTGATCATCCACTTCAATGCCTTTTTCCCACATTATCCTCTTGTGTCATTTGTATTTAGAAATCTGTCAATCTCTGCTTTAAATATACTCAGTGACTGAGTTTCCACAGCCCTCTGGGGTTGAGAATTCCAAAAATTCACAACCCTCTGAGTAAAGAAATTTCTCCTCATCCCTGCCCCCTTATTTTGAAATTGTGTCCCCTGGTTCCAGACTCCCCAACCAGGGGAAACATCTTACCTGCATCTACCCTGTCTATCCCTTTAAGTATTTTGTAGGTTTCAATGAGATCACCTCTCATTCTTCGAAACGCTAGAGAATACAGGCCCAGTTTTCCCAATCTGTTTTCATAGGACAGTCCCGCCATCCCGGGAACAAGTCTGGTGGACCTTCATTGCACTCCCTCTATGGCAATAATATCCATCCTAAGGTAAGGGGACCAAAACTGCACACCATACTCCAGGTGCAGTCTAACCAAGGTTCTATACAATGGAAGCAAGACTTCACTACTCCTGTACTCAAATCCTCTTGCGATAAGACTACCGTTAGCCTTCTTAATTGCTTGCTGCACCTGCATGTTAGCTTTCAGTGACTTATTGACAAGGACACCCAGGTTCCTTTGTACATCTACACTGTCTAATCTCTTCCCATTTAAGAAATACTCTGCACATCTGTTCCTCCTACCAAAGTGGATAAACTCACATTTTTCCACATTATATTCCATCTGCCACGTTCTTGCCCACTCACTAAATCTTTCCAAAGCTCCTTGAAGCTGTTTTGCATCTTCCTCACAACACACATTCCCACCTAGTTTTGTGTCATCCGTGAACTTGGAAATATTACTTTTGGTTCCCACGTCCAAATCATTAATATATATTGTGAGCAGCTGGCACCCAAGCACTGATCCCTGCGGTATCCCACTAGTCACAGCCTGCCATTGCGAGAATGACCCATTTATTCCTACTCTGTTTTCTGCCTGTTAACTAATCCTTAATCCATGCCAATATATTACCTCCTATCCCATGTGCTTTAATTTTGCCAACCAACCTCTCGTGGGGGACTTTATCAAAAGCCTTTTGAAAATCCAAGTATACCACGTCCACCAATTCCCCTTTATCAATTCTGTTCGTAACATCCTCAAAAAACTCCAACAGGTTCGTCAAACATGATTTCCCATTCATAAATTCATGTTGACTATGCCCAATCAGATCATTATTATCCAAGTGTCCATTTATCACATCCTTTAGAATAGATTCTAGCATTTTCCCAACGACTGATGTAAGGCTAACAGGTCTGTAATTCCTTGCGACCTTCTAATCTGCAGGAATCGTTGCAGAATCTATAGAATTTTGGAGGATGATCAACACATCCATTTTCTCCATAGCTACCTCTTTCAACACTCTGGAATGTAGAATATCAGGTCCTGGGGACTTATCAACCTTCAGTCCATGAATTTCTCCAATACAACCTTCTTACTAATACTAATTTCCTTCAGTTCCTCATTTCACATGGCAGCCAGTCTGCTTGCATTTCCCTGTGTAAGGAATGACTAGAAAATCAAGAAAGGCAGGACTAGGTTGCAAAGTTCAGTTGAAGCTCCTTGCCTTAACTCAATTCTCAAATGGCAGGCCTGACACAGAGAAAATCAACATGTCAACTTATTTCATTGTTCTTTATTTAAAAAAAAATATTTCTGATCAATATTCAATTTTTAATAAACTTCCCTGGATGTCAGTCTCTTACATCTTTACTTGCTGTTGAATCTGCTCAGATGATGATGTGGAGGTGGAAGTAGTCAGTCTTGATGCACATCGCTGGGAAACACCAGTTGTCACATTTTGCCAATCGGACGGCATTCCCTTTTCCCAACTGTCTGTTTCCTACCTCCGAACTAATCACCAACCCCTTTCACAATATTCTCTCCAGTTCTTTGTGCTTATATTTTTGCTCCTCTCTTTTGGGAAACCTTATTAAATGCTTTCTGGCAGTCCATGTAATTGAAAATACAAAGCTCAGCGTGTACCAGGCTTGTGTTCTCAACATTCTCCTTTACCAAAGTGAAGCAAGGACAACTTATGCAGATCAAGAAAAGCTGCTGAACAGCTTCCACCTCCACTGCCTCAGACGAGTATTGGGCATATCCTGACAGGACAGAGTGCTGAATACAGAAGTACACCAACGCGCAGGGATCCCTAGCATGTTTGCACTCTGAGTCAACGGTGACTCCGTTGGCTGGGTCGTGTGCACCAAATGGATGATGGCCACATCCCCAAAGACATGCTGTATGGCCAGTTTGCTATCTGCATGTCTGCATGAGACCAACATGTTGCCCACGTCTGTGGTACAAGGATGTCTACAAGCGAAGCCTCAAGTTGACCGGGATTGGAGTCGATGCACGAAAGTCCTTGTTGCTAACGGGAGTGCCTGGAGACAAGCAGTCAGGAAGGGTGTGGAAAAAGCAGAGGACAAACGAAACAACCAGGTAGCAGTAAAGAGAGCCTGGTGGACGGAAAAAGCATCACTCGACGTCGGGCCAATGCCATTCATCTGTGCCAGCTGCGGAAGGCATTGCCACTCACAAGCCGGCTTCTACAGCCACAACAGACTATGTTCAATCCAGAAGTGACATAACCGGGCACAGTCCATCATCTTCTGAAACGACAGATGCCATCATCTTCTTCAGTCGATGTAGACAACATCCATAGACAGTCCCCTGTCTGCCGCCTCCAATCTGATTCTTCTATCCATGCCTAACATTTTCAGTTCCACTCATGGGAACTTGATCATGTCCATTCTGAGACTTTAATTATGGGGGATATTTTAACCTCTACACTGTCCTCCACCCATCCTGTCTCCCCACCTCCAGGACTAGTGGGACGGTGTTTATAGCGGCAGAGGGTTAAATTGTTAAAAAGGAAAAGCTGACCCAACCCATCGCGAACACGTCTACATTCGGTTTAACTTAGGTGGATTTGGTGTCAGTCGAGTAACCCTGCTCTTGTATGTGGGTTGGTAGTTATAATATTTAAAAGAGCCTCTATGCCTCAGATTTTTGCCTCCAGAATGGATTTCCCAGGACTCGGGAGCTAAACGGAGCTACCAAATCCTGCAGCCAAGTGCTTCTCCAGCACTGCTTGTGGGCCAGGACAATCAGGAGTGCTTCCCCCACTCCTCAGGCAAACCTGATGCACTCTTCTGACCAGCCCCAGGGTCTTCACACCACTGCATCCCCTTCCCACTTTCCTTCAACCACCGCCCCCCCCCCCCACCCCCCGCCACCACTGAGATTTCTCCCTCCGCTGCACTCTGAAAACCCGCAACCCCCCCACACAAAACAACCACAACCCATGTTTCTCTTGATTGCTGGAGACTGTCCCTGGCTGCTGTCTTGTACTGGAGGCTTTCTTGCCCATTAGCTGGCCAGCCTCTTAATCTGGCAGGCTGTTGTGCAAGAAACCAGGTTTTAAAAAAGTTTTAAATTCTGCAGCACCTTGGTATTTGCAGCATTGCCAGGTTTTCTGATCGTTGACAGGAGCCCCTGCTCTTCCCCGCGCCCCCCCCCAGCTTCCCCATAAATATTAGGGACCTTATCTATGTTTAGCTGATTATACCTATTTTCTTTGTTTCTGAATTGGTTGTATTGTACCTGGAGAATGTTACTATGTTAAACAACTATTTGCTTCTAATATCATTTATAAAACACGCCAATAATTATCAAAATGTACTGCCCTGAAACAGCAAGTTAAATTCACACCTCCGTTTCAGTACAACTGTAGGGAGAATACGTCTGCTGTGGTTGGGTGAGAGATGTCTCTATCAGCTGTGATGGTGATTGAGAGGTAATTAGGTTAGTTTGACTCAGTGCGCCTGTGAGCTGTGTGATAATAACTGGGCAGTCTTATTGTTTCTGATATTATTTGTACAGACCTGTTGAGCTCCATGATTGTAATGGATAATTTCTGTTTGGACTCACGTCCTCTTTTACACATTGACAGGTTGGAGTAATTTACTCAATTCTGTTTTGAGACCCAAATAATAACTAAGTAGGATTTAATTAACAATATTGTCACACAAGTGCAAAAAGATTTTTTCACAGCAGATGATGGAAATGGTACCTTGTAAGCAATTTGAACATAAACCGGCAGTGCAATATCCTGCATTTACGGGAGACTTGACCAAGAAACCAAAATTGCTGCACTCATTCCTTTGTAAATAATGTAAAAAAAAAAGCAAGACTTGCATTTCCATAGCGCCTTTCACAATCTTAGGAGGTTCCAAAGTGCTTTACAACTAATGAACTGCTTTTGAGGTGTACTCACTGTTGCAGTGTTGGAAATGTGGCATGCACACAGCAAGGTCCCCAAAACAGCAGTGTGATAATAGTCAGATAATCTGCTTTTTTTTTAGTGATATTGGTTGAGAGATAAGTATTGTCAGGACACGAGGAAGACCTCCCCCTGTCCTCTTCGAAAAGGGATCTTTTATGCCCATCTGCGAGCTTAATATCGCAACTGAAAGACATCGGCTGGAATTTTATGTTGAGGCGTAGGCCCCGCCCACCAGCTAAACAGTTGGAGGCGAGCCCACGTTCACCGGGCCTGGAAGACGCGCTGCAATTTTACGTGGCTTTAGGCCCTTAATTGCCTTGGTTGGGCCTTCCATCCCTCTGAGGCAGGAAGTCCTGCCTCCCTAGAGCTGCTGACCAATCAGAGGACCAACAGCTCTTCAGTCCCAGCTGGCCGCCGGGAACGGTGGCTACTGCTGGGATTTTACCCAGCAAGAGGATCAGCATGGATGCTGGCCCCGAAAAAGATGATTAACGTTTTGGGCCTCGCTGGGGACAATCGGCTGGGCCCCGGCAAGGGGGGTCGGGGTCGATTGAGAGGGCGGTGGAGAGGTTTTCCAACAGGGGCAGCTTGTGCCGCTTGGGGTTGGGGGAGGCCCTCCATGCGACACAGTGCCCCGATCAGGAGGGCACCCTCCCCAGCCGGCAAGGCGGTCGCCAGGTTTAACCGGGTGGCCTACCCAGGTTGCAAAGTGCCTATCCGCTGCTGGTAATATACCAGAGGCGGCGGGAGGACGCTCTTAAGTGGAAATTAATTGGCCACTTAAGGGCCTCAATTGGCCTGGGGTGGGTGGGCTGTTTGTCATCTCCCCTGCTGCTGGTAAAATGGTAGCGGTGTGGGTAAGCGACAGGAATGACAGCGCCCACCCCCACCCACACAATTTTATGCCCATCCCCGCTCCCAGCTTGCTCCTCGGGTGAGGGGAGGGTGTAAAATTCCAGCCATCATTTCTGAAAGCACAGCACTCCCTCTACTGCACTGAAGAGTCAGCCTAGAGTGTGTGCTCAGGCTGTTCTAGAAGGAACTAGTTTAGTTTAGTTTAGAGATACAGCACTGAAACAGGCCCTTCGGCCCACCGAGTCTGTGCCGACCATCAACCACCCATTTATACTAATCCTACACTAATCCCATATTCCTACCACATCCCCACCTGTCCCTATATATTTCCCTACCACCTACCTATACTAGGGGCAATTTATAATGGCCAATTAACCTATCAACCTGCAAGTCTTTGGCATGTGGGAGGAAACCGGAGCACCCGGAGGAAACCCACGCAGACACAGGGAGAACTTGCAAACTCCGCACAGGCAGTACCCAGAATCGAACCCGGGTCCCTGGAGCTGTGAGGCTGCGGCGCTAACCACTGCGCCACCCCACTAATGTAGGTCATATGATTGTGCAGGTTCTGTGCTGGAATGGACAACTGATTCAACCGTAAAGGTGAAGAGTAGAACCAACAAATCTAGGGAGCCCTGGATGTCAAGGGATATAGAGGATTGGATAAAGAAAAAAAAGGAGGCTTATGGCAGATTCAGAGTGCTGTAAACAGTGGAGGCACTAGAGGAGTATAGAAAGTGTAGGGGGTACTTAAAAAAAATAATTAAGAGAGTGAAGAGGGGACACGAAAAATCACTGGCAGACAAGATAAAGAAAAATCCCAAGGCATTTTATAAGTATGTTAAGGGAAAGAGGATAACCAGGGAAAAAGTGGGGCCCACTGGGATCAGAGAGGCAATCTGTATGTGGAGCTGGAGGACATAGGTAAGGCTTTGATTACTTTTCATCTGTGTTCACTATCGAGAGGGATGATGTAGGTGTAGTGATCAGGGAGGGAGATTGTGATATACTTCATCAAATTAGCATTGAAAAGGAGGAAGTATTAGCTGTATTAGCGGGCTTTAAGGTGGATAAATCCCCAGGTGAAGATGAGATGTATCCCAGGCTGTTATGTGAGGCAAGGGAGGAGATAGCAGGGGCTCTGACACAAATTTTCAAGTCCTCTCTGGCCACAGGAGAGGTACCAGAGGATTGGAGGTCACCGAATGTGGTACCATTATTTAAGAAAGGTAGCAGGGATAAACCAGATAAGCAGGCCAGTGAGTCTGACATGAGTGGTTGGGAAACTATTGGAAAAAATTCTGAGGGACAGGATTAATCTCCACTTGGAGAGGCAGGGATTAATCAGGGATAGTCAGCATGGCTTTGTCAGGGGGAGATCGTGTCTAACAAATTTGAGTGAATTTTTCAAGGAGGTGACGAGATGTGTAGATGAGGGTAAAAGCAATTGATGTGGTCGACATGGACTTCAGTAGGCTTTTGATAAGGTCCCGCAAGGGAGATTGGTCAAGAAGGTAAGAGCCCATGGGATCCAGGGTAACTTGGCAAATTGGATCCAAAATTGGCTTAGTGGCAGGAGACAGAGGGTGATGGTCGAGGGTTGTTTTTGCGAATGGAGGCCTGTGACCAGTGGGATACCGCAGGGATTGGTGCTGGGACCCTTACTGTTTGTAGTGTACATTAATGATTTAGACATGAATATAGGAGGTATGATCAGTAAGTTCACATACAACATGAAAATTGGTGGTGTCGTAAATAGTGTGGAGGAAAGCCTTAGATTACAGGACGATATAAATGGGCTGGCTGGTAAGATGGGTGGAACAGTGGCAGATGGAGCTTAATCCTGAAAAGTGTGAGGTGATGCACTTTGGTAGGACTAACAAGGCAATGGAATATACAATGGATGGTAGGACTGTAGGGAGTACAGAGGGTCAGAGGGACCTTGGGTTGTTTGTCCATAGATCACTGAAGGCAGCAGCACATGTTGATAAGGTGGTTAGGAAGGCATATGGGACACTTGCCTTTATTAGCTGAGGCATAGAATATAGGAGCAGGAAGATTATGATGGAGCTGTATAAAATGCTAGTTAGGCCACAGCTGGAGTCTTTGTTTTATTCATTCATGGGATGTGGGCATCGCTGGCCAGGCCAGCATTTATTGCCCATCCCTAATTGCCCTTGAGAAGGTGGTGGTGAGCTGCCTTCTTGAACCGCTGCAGTCCATGTGGGGTAGATACACCCACATTGCTGTTAGGAAGGGAGTTCCAGGATTTTGACCCAACGACAGTGGAAGAATGGCGATATAGTTCCAAGTCTGGATGATGTGTGACTTGGAGGGGAACTTGCAGGTGGTGGTGTTCCCATGCATTTGCTGCCCTTGTCCTTCTAGTTGGTAGAGGTCGCGGATTTGGAAGGTGCTGTCTAAGGAGCCTTGGTGCATTGGTGGAATGCATCTTGTAGATGGTACACACTGCTGCCACTATGCGTTGGTGGTGGAGGGAGTGAATGTTTGTGGATGGGGTGCCAAACAAGCGGGCTGCTTTGTTCTGGATGGTGTCGAGCTTCTTGAGTGTTGTTGGAGCTGCACCCATTCAGGCAAGTGGAGAGTATTTCATCACACACCTGACTTGTGCCTTGTAGATGGTGGACAGGCTTTGGTGGTCAGGAGGTGAGTTATTCGCCGCAGGATTCCTAGCCTCTGACCTGCTCTTGTAGCCACGGTATTTATATGGCTACTCCAGTTCAATTTCTGGTCAATGGTAGCCCCTAGGATGTTGATTGTGGGGGATTCAGCGATGGTAATGCCATTGAATGTGAAGGGGAGATGGTTAGGTTCTCTCTTGTTGGAGATGGTCATTGCCTGGCACTTGTACAGTCTGTTTACAGTTCTGGTCACCACATTATAGGAAGGATGTGATTGCACTGGAGAGGGTGCAGAGGAGATTCACCAGGATGTTGCCTGGGCTGGAGCATTTCAGTTATGAAGAGAGACTGGATAGGCTCGGGTTTTTTTCCTTGGCGAGGAGAAGGCTGAGAGGGGACCTGATTGAGGTAGACAAAATTAAGAGGGGCATTGATAGGATAGATCGGAAGGAACTTTTTCCCTTAGTGGAGGTGTCAATAACCAGGGGGCATAGATTTAAGGTAAGGGGCAGGAGGTTTAGAGGGGATTTGAGGAAAAAATCTTTCACCCAGAGGTGGTTGGAATCTGGAACACACTGCCTGGAGGGGTGGCACAGGCAGGAACCCTCTCAACATTTAAGAAGTATTTAGATGATCACTTGAAATGCCATAGCATACAAGGCTACGGGCCAAGTGCTGGAAAATGGGATTAGATTGTATGGGTGCTTGATGGTCGGTGCAGGCGCGTTGGGCCTGTTTCTGTGCTGTATAACTCTATGACTCTATGACTCTATTATCTCATGCTGAACCACAGTATCGAAGATAGGAATAGAGAACTTCTAGGACAAGGGCTTTCATCTACTCAAGGTGTCGTGTTCCAGAATAGGATCTTTGAGAAATTAAATTGGCTCTCGGTCAGTATGAGTAGATCACTTGTACTACATTCTGAGTGACATGAAAGTGTTGAATGTGGGAGCAATGTCAGGCTGTTCCAGCCAGTTACGTCCAAACACGTGATGCTAAAAGTCTATCTCCCAATTGTTGTGTTTGTTTTCTGAAGGAATCTGTTAGATGATGTGAACTATTAATAATGATTCACTGCAGTTAGTTATCATGAATAGTGAAGTATCAGTTCACTGTAAATGATGCTAACACCCATGGGCTGATGGTGGATTTCGCAATTCTGAGATTTCTAAGAATAATTCTATCTTCTAGATTTTTAAAAACATCTTTGTGAATTTTGTACTCACACAAGTGAGAAATCTTAGAGCTGGCACATGGAGTACTTCTGACATATAATACTCCAAGCTCAGCTGTAGCAGGGTTACATTCAGGCTAAAGTTTTGCTTACCCTAGCTTCCGAAGAGCACCCTTTTGTCCCCAAACTTTTCCACTTCCCACCTCAGGCATCCTCCAGCCTCTTTGAGCAGGGCTGTTAATCAGTGCTGGATTAGGTGAAGTCTTGTAGTGTGGATCCAGGCCTTCCACAAACTGGATTGTGAGCGTTCAAATTTATTTCACATGGCCAGACCCTTACAGCTAACAAAGGAGGCCTTCATCCATCAGCCTGCATTTGAACTCTAGTCTTAGATGTGAAAAGTCAGTGCTTGACCCTTTGCACCACTTACCCTCCTCTTCCATAATACTTTTATTGTGAACACTGGACTTTGTAACATGACGATGCTTTAAAAAAGTTGTGATTTTTAAAAAGTTGAAGATGGAGTTTATGAAGTCGGGTGAGCCCACATCCACTCTGCTAAGGACAAGACAGAAATCTTGACTACCAGGTCAATGGAGAACACAGATCAAAGAATTTATTTTTGGAAAAAAAAGGTGTAGAACACCTAAAGAACAATGGATTTCACTCTTCCAGACTTTCGGATTGTAAACAAGGAGTCTGAGATTCTGAGGATGCAAATGTACTAGGCACCTGTTAATGCCTGGAAACAATGGAAGGCTCAGATGGCTCTGTGAAACCAGACTTCTGGACTTTGCATATTAGAAAAGGGCAATGAACTATTGACGTTTGGTTCCAGATAAAGTGAATGGATTTTCTGAAGGCAGGAAAGGAAAGCAAGCAGGAGTGGCAGCCTCAAGAGAAAGTGAGGGAATGCCTGCTCTCCACAATCTTTCGCTGTCTCAGTATTCTCGAAGACTTGAACTTGTTTTGAAAGTTGAAGTTTACAGAGAAGTAAAAACCCAACAGGATGACCAGGAATCGCCTTATGCATGGACGTCCATGTTGAAAGTGCTCAGAGAAATGAGCAAAGAGGACATTGACTTTGAAAAAAGTTTGGGAGAGCAGTTGGGAGGTGTTTGGGACTTTTAACCACAAAGATTTCACCATCAAAAAGGACCGTGTAATGTCTACGTGTGGTGTGAAGTTTTCAAGTATTTTAATAAGTAAAGAAAATGCCTTTCTTTGTAATTTGGGATATCGGCTACTTACAAAATACTATTTAATGGGATTTCTTTTAGTTTAGTTATAAGTCTTAAAACATGAAACCTAAAAATGTAATCCTTTAAATTTGTCTGGGGGTTCTTATCTCTTATTTTTAATGTTAATGGTCTCACTGAGGTTGTAACATTTTCAATCGTATAATTAAAAAGACCAGGCCAGCAACACTCCAAATCAAGGTCTGCCTTTGTGGGATAGATCCACTGTCAACCATAATGGAGAAAAAGCAAAATATTCTTCATTTCTTCATTGTGTTTCATCCGATTCAGTTTCTATGATTTTGCAGGACTGTGCCGGCTGACTAATGCACGCAGATGGCAGTTACTAATGTAACATTGCAACAGCTGTTGTTCTCATTGCTAGAAACAGCTATTTTAGATAGATCTGAATTTTGTTCAAGCAATGTTATAAATGACTCTCAATCAACACCCAGCAGCATTTTGCATTAGCAAAATGGGAAAATTAATGTGTTGCTAAATTCTGTGGATTACCTGGTGGGCTGAGCAGGATATGGAGATTCTGTAGACTTGTTAGCAGCTCTGCTAGACCACTGGAAACAGAAGCTGATGGGAAAGTTACCCCAAAGTGACAGAAGGAAGAAAACCCGTCGCGAGGGAAAAGTCAGAACAAACTTATTTATTTACTTAAGTCAATCCATTGATTTATTCCTGGTTTAAAAAAAAAAATTAATCAGGTGTGTGATTATTCAGTCATTACTCAACTAGTGAACGATTATTTGTACAAAACAATAATTTATTCTATCCAGCCTGGAATTTCATTATGCATTTCATTATATAACACTTTAAGGCTTGTTAGTTGGTGTATCTTCATGATCAAAGTCAATGTTTATATGTGTAACATTCCAGACAAGGACTACAAGAAATACAAAGATAGGTTTAGAATGGATGTATGTAAACGCACAAAGTGTGTTGGCAATGCTGGTGAGCTATAAGGACAAATAGCTGTGTGGGAATATAATGTAGTGGCAATAACGAAAACATGGCTTAAAAATGATGAGGACTGGGCACTTAATATTCACGGACACTAAGTGTTCAGAAAAGATATGGAAGGAAAAAAGGGAGGTTGGGGGGGCAGTAGTGATTCGTGAAGACATTGTAGTGTTGGAAAGAGAAGATGTCCTGAGGCAACAAGGACAGAATCCATTTGCTTAGAGTTGAGAAGCAAAAAGGATATGATAACGATACTAGGGGTATGCTATAGGGCTCCAAATAGAGAGAGAGAGGAGCAAATTTGCAGGGAACTCACTGAGATGTGCAAGAACTATAGAGTGGTGATACTGGGGGACTTGAATTACCCAGATATTGATTGGGATAATGCCAGAGGAAAGGATAAGGAGGGAGAGGAATTTCTGAAATGTATTCAGGAGAACTTGTTTGATCAATATGTTCTCAGTCCAATTATGAAGTGTCTATGAGGGAACACTTGGGTAAGAATGATCATTGTATCATAAGGTTTGGATTAGTAATGGCGAAGAGCAAAGAACAGTCTAAAGTAGAACGTCGAAATTGGAAGAGGGCTACTTCAGTGGGATGAGAGGGGTGCTAGCCAGGGCAAGATGGAGCCAAAGACTGACAGGAAAAGCTGTAATGGAACAATGGGTGATCTTTAAGGAAGAGAGGTTTCATTTATAGTCTAAATACTTTCCAACAAGGTAGGGGAACCAAAGCCAGGGCTTCATGGATGACGAAGGCGATAGAGAATATGATGCAGCACACACCCTCTTTTTTTTTTTCATGTTAGGTGAATTATTTAAACAAGTACCAGACCAAATACAGTAAGTTGAGAGGGGAGGTGAAGAGGAAATTGAGTGGCAAAAAGAGAATATGGGAATAGAATGGCAGTTAAGATAAAAGGGAGCCCCAAAATCTTCTACCAGCATGTAAAATAGTAAGCAGGTAGTAAGAGGTAGGGTAGGGGTGGGGGTTCCTATTAGGGACAAAGAGGGTGATATATACTTAGAGGTGCAGGGCAAGGATAGAAGACTTATTGAGTACTTTATACTGGTGTTTACAAAGGAAAAGGCTGCTGACAAAATATTGGTAGAAGCTGAAATGGTAGAGGTAGTGAATGGGGTGAGAATTGACAGGCAGGATGTACTAAAAAGACTGGCTATGCTTAGAGTGGATAATTCACCTGGTCTGGATGGCTTGCATTCCAGGTTGCTAAGGGAAGTGGGAGTGGAGATAGTGGAAGGGCTTGCCATAATCTTTCAATCTTCCCCAGATAAGAGGGAGGTGCCGAGGATTGGAGAGTGGCAAATGTGACATCCTTATTCAAGAAAGGGTATGAGAACTTTCCTAGTAACTACAGGCTGGTCAGTTTAACATCAGTGGTGGAAAGGGTTTTAAAAACAATATTCAGGGGGAAAAAGTCAACAGGCACTTAGAAAGGTTTGAATTCGTTAAGGAGAGCCAGCATGGATTTGTAAAAGGCAGATTGTGCTTGACTAATCTAATAACATTTTTTGATGAAGGAACAGAAGGTTGATGAAGGGAATGTGATAGATGTTGTCTGTATGGATTTTAAGCAAGTGATTCACAAAGTACAACATTAAAAGTTTGTTAACAAAATTGACATTCTTGGAATAGGAGGGTCAGTGTCAGCTTGGATAAAAAAATTGGCTTAAGGACACAAAACAGCGAGTCGTGGTAAATGGTTGTTTTTCAGACTGGAGAATGGTAGGCAGTAGTGTTCTCCAAGGGTCAGTGCTCAGACCACTTTTTTTTATAATCGATTTGGATATTGAAACAGTAATATTTCAAAATTTGCCAATGATACCAAACTTGGAGGTATGGCAAACAGTGAGGATGATATAAATCGACTACAACAGGACATAGATAAGCAAACAGAATGGACAGACAAATGGCAGATGGAGTTTAACATAAAGGAGTATGAGGTCGTGCATTTTGGCAGAAGGGATGGGGGAGGCAATATAGACTTATTGGCACAATTCTAAAGAGTGTGCAGGGACAGAGGGACCTGAGGTTCATGTGCATAGACTGTTGAAGATGGCAGGTCCTAATGAGGGTAATTAGCAAAGCATATGGGATCTTGGGCTTCATAAATTTGTGTTTAGTACAAAAGCAGGGAGGTTATGCTGAACCTTTTCAAAGCTCTGGTTAGGCCACAACTAGAGTATTGTGTCCAGTTCTGGTCACGAGACCTTAGGAAGGATGTGAGGGTCCTTCCGAAGATGCAGAGGAGATTTACCAGCATAGTTCCAGGGATGATTGTAGCACAAGGTTAGGTTGGTTAAGCTGGAGGTGTTGTCCTTGGAGCAAAGGAGGTTGAGAGGAGATTTAATTAGAGATGTAGAAGATTATTAAGGGTTTAGAAAGGTAGATAAAGAAAAGCTGTTCTCATTATCAGATAGTACAAAGACTAAGGGACACAGATTTAAGGTTTTGGGCAAGAACTGTAAGGGGAATGTGCGGAAGAACTTTTTTTTTCATTCATACATGGGCAGCACAGTGGCGCAGTGGTTAGCACTGCAGCCTCACAGCTCCAGTGACCCGGGTTCGATTCTGGGTACTGTGTGTGCGGAGTTTGCAAGTTCTCCCTGTGACCGCGTGGGTTTCCTCCCACCGCCAAAGACTTGCAGGTTGATAGGTAAATTGGCCGTTATAAATTGCCCCTAGTATAGGTCGGGGAATTGAGGGAAGGTGGGGATGTGGTAGAAATATGGGATTAATGTAGGATTAGTATAAATGGGTGGTTGATGGTCGGCACAGACTCGGTGGGCCGAAGGGCCTGTTTCAGTGCTGTATCTCTAAAATAAAAAAAAAATAAAAATGTGGGCGTCGCTGGCTAGGCCAGCATTTATTGCCGATCCCTAATTGCCCTTGAGAAGGTGGTGGTGAGCTGCCTTCTTGAACCGCTGCAGTCCATGTGGGGTAGGTACACCCACAGTACTGTTGGGAAGGGAGTTCCAGGATTTTGACCCAGTGACAGTGAAGGAACGGCGATATAGTTCCAAGTCAGGATGGTGTGTGACTTGGAGGGGAACTTGCAGGTGGTGGTGTTCCCATGCATTTGTTGCCCTTGTCCTTCTAGTTGCTGGAGGTCGCGGGTTTGGAAGGTGCTGTCTAAGGAGCCTTGGTGCATTGCTGCAGTGCATCTTGTAGTTGGTACACACTGCTGCCACTGCGTCGGTGGTGGAGGGAGTGAATGTCTGTAGATGGGGTGCCAATCAAGCGGGCTGCTTTGTCCTGGATGGTGTCGAGCTTCTTGAGTGTTGCCATCCAGGCAAGTGGAGAGTATTCCATCACACTCCTGACCTTTGCCTTGTAGATGGTGGACAGGCTTTGGGTAGTCAGGAGGTGAGTTACTCGCTGCAGGATTCCTAGCCTCTGACCTGCTCTTGTAGCCACGGTATTTATATGGCTTTTTGCAATGAGTGGTAATGACCTGGAACTCGCTGCTTACGAGGATGGTGGAAGTGGTAATGATGAATGATTTCAGAGGAAATTGGATGGGCACTTGGAAATAAACTTGCAGGGTTACAGGGATGGTGTGGCAGAATGTGACTGACTGTATTGCTCTGCAGTGAGCTGGCATGGACCTGATGGGTCGAATGGCCTCTTTCTGTGCCATAATGACTCCATGACGAATTACATTTACAATTAGTTTGTTAGTTGTGATTCTTAATAAAAGCCTTGCTGCACTTAGCAGTATTCAGAAAAACAGGTAAGGAGCAATAAAGTATGGATTTAAGACAAATCTACAGGATTAAGCTAAACATTAATATAGAGAAGGTTCTAAGTAAGGTGGCAAAAATGCTGGCATTCATTATTAAGGACTGAAGTTCCAAAATGTTTAGCAAAGTTGCTAACTGTTCGCTTTTCATGCAGTCAGTCATCTTTTGTAGGCCTGGGATGTCATTGAATGACAGAACAGGTATCAGATGTAAAATGTCCTACTCCTGAACCTATTGTGACAAGCAGCAGATTTCCAAGCCCAACACAAACTGCACGACCTAGGGTTGGAAAGGCTGAATATCTGTGCTTAAAGTGAGAGGTTGGATATTATGCCTCACCTATGTCTCCCTTCATATTCTCTGTCTGACACATTTCCCGAATTTTCAATTCAAATCTATTTGGAGGATTTAGCTGATCGTAACCGTGGAGAGAGAGAGATTTTGGGATAGGGCAAAGGAACAGCAACATTTCACAGAAAAACAACTGAGCTGTTGAATGTGATCCCGAAACACTTTACAATTCCCAAAAGTCCAATGTAATAAAGAGGAATTTAATTTGTTCAGTTGCTTTGGTCATAGGTCTGTATTTAGTTCTGTTTCTCAGTTCGACTTTGTTTATTTGGGTTGCTGAAGCTGTTAGTGGCTTTTCTGAGTTTTGTAGGTTGATATACCTGAGTGTTTTGCAAAAAAGCAATGAGTGTTTAATGAATTTTTTTCCGTCTCACGTAGGTGTTGCTCCTTTCAAAGTGTTGATGCCTGCATTATCACCAACAATGGAAAAAGGGAATCTTGTAAAATGGCTGAAAAGGGAAGGTAAGGCATGATATTCGTGGCTAAATCTCATAGAACAAGAAGTCTTTAAAATAGAGAAATGAACAGTTTTTGAAGTTTGAAGTAGCATTTGTGTCCAATGGCCTCTTCTCTTCTTCCTATCTCCTAACACACCAAGCTTTTGGGATCATTGAGAAGCAATGAGTTTTGAATCAAGATGGTGCAGATTCCTATTCTTCAAAGTTGTCAGTGTACTGTTCTGAAGCTGTTGAGTATGCCTGTGTCTTCTGACCGGGGTGGGAAGAGTCATAGAGTTGTACAGCATAGAAACATCCAGATACCTACTATCCTTTGTGTGAAAAATTTACCCCTTTGATCCCCTTTAAACCTCTTCCCTCTCACTTTAAATCCATGCCCTCTAGTTTTGGTCACCCCTACCATGGGAAACAGACTCTGGCTAGCTACCCTATCTATGCCTCAGTCCTTTAAGTTCAATGTGGAGTCTTTGGTTGCCAGTAAGTCCTGCAATTCGTTGGGGCCCAGTGCATGCTTCAACTTGTTTCGATATCGGAGTCTTTTCTCTCTTGAGGTTTGCGTGTCTTCTGTGGGTCCGGTGGCTTGGGAGAAAGCGAGAGAGACAGCCAGGAGAGAGGCTTTCTTGTTCCAGCTTGAGTTGCAAACTCTAGTCATCTGTCCCTTTCTGTGTGGCACAATTCAACTCCAAGTTGGCCAGCAGATCAGTCATGTGACTAACTGGCTTAACCACTCCTGCCTTTGTGGATTGTATCATTTTAGCAATCCCTGGAATGCTCTTCCTTACACCTTCAATGTCTGCTGCTCAAAATCCATGTGGGTGTGCACTGTTTTTCTCCAGTTTCACTTCTCCATAGGTCACAACATCACAGAATCGTTACAGCGCAGAAGGTGACCATTCGGCCCATCGTGTCCGCACCGGCTCTCCGAAAGAGCAACTCCCTCAGTTCCATTCCCCTGCCTTCTCCCCATAACCCTGCACATTCTTCCTTTTCATATACCTGGCCAATTCCCTTTTGAATGCCTCAGTTGAACTTGCCTCCACCATGTGTTCTCTGGCAAGCTTTCCAGGAGAAATGTGGCATCAGGGGTTTTAGTTCCCACACATTGGATTTTGCCGTGCTTCTCAAAGATGTGGAGAAAAGATGAGTTGGTCTTCTCTTTTAGCAGGCTGACCTCCAACTGGCTCAAAACAGTCCACAGCCCAAACAAAAAGTCAAAATATCCTGACCACCAAAACTTGAGACAAGTGACTTCTCTGTAAATATTTCCAATAGCCAACAAGGCTACTGATTATTTAGTAATTCTGGACTCTTCCAGTAATTGTTTTAAAAACAAATCTGGTGTCCTTTCAGTGACCTTTTTAAAAAAAAACACATCCATGGAATCGCTTCTATTCTAAAACACGAGTCCTTAAAAAATGGAAGCACTTTCATAATATATATAAAATGTATACACACATATAATGTGTGTCTAAATTAGAGAACATCTTCTAGCATTATTAGTTTTATGTATTATGTACAGCACAGAATCAGACTATTCAGTCCAAACAGGTCCATACTAGTGTTTAAGCTCCATGCGCGCCTCCTCCCACCTTTCTTCATCTAACCCCATCAGCTTATCCTTCTATTCCTTTCTGCATCATGTTTATTTAGCTTCCCCTTAAATAGATCAGTGCTATTCACTTCAGTTCCATGTGGTAGCACTTTCCACATTCTAACCATTCTCCGGAGGAAACCCACGCAGACACAGGGAGAACTTGCAAACTCCACACAGGCAGTACCTAGAATCGAACCCGGGTCCCTGGAGCTGTGAGGCTGTAGTGCTAACCACTGCGCCACTGTGCCGCCCGACTTGAACACAAAAATCAAGGCTAACAGGGCAGCGCAGTATTGAGGGAGCGCTGCACTGTCGGAGTTGCCGTCTTGTGGATGAGACATCAAACCGAGGCCCCATCTGTTGTCTCAGCTGGATATAACAGATCCCATGGCACTATTTTGAAGAAAAGCAGCGGAGTTAGCCCTGGTGTCCTGGCCAATGTTTATCCTTCAATCAACATCACAAAAAACAGATTATCTGATCATTGTCACATTGCTGTTCATGGGAGCTTGCTGTGTATAAATTAGCTGCAGTATTTCCTGCATTACAACAGTGACTACACTTCACAAGTTCCTCATTGGCTTTCACATCCGAACGTATGAATTAGGAGCAGGAGTAGGCCATTCGGCCCCTCGAGCCTACTCCGCCGTTCAACAAGATCATGGCTGATCTGATTGTAACCTCGACTCTGCATTCCCACCTACCCCCGATAACCTTTCACCCCCTTGCTTATCAAGAATCTATCGACCTGTGCCTTAAAAATATTCAAAGACTGCTTCCACTGCCTTTTGAGGAAGAGAATTCCAAAGACTCATGACCCTCAGAGAAAAAATCTCCTCATCTGTGCCTTAAATGGGCGACCCCTTATTTTTAAATAGTGACCCCCTAGTTCTAGATTCTCCCACAAGGAAATATCATTTCCACCTGCACCTTGTCAAGACCCCCCAGGATCTTGTCTGTTTCAATCAAGTCACCTCTTACTCTTCTAAACTCCAGCGAATACAAGCCTATCTTGTCCAACCTTTCCTTGTAAGACAACCAGCCCATTCCAGGTATTAGTCTAGTAAACCTTCTTGGAACTGCTTCCAAAGCATTTACGTCTTTCCTTAAATACGGAGACTTATACTGTACACAGTACTCCAGATGCTGTCTCAACAATGCCCTGTATAACTGAAGCATAACCTCCCTACTTTTGTATTCAATTCCCCTCCCAATAAATGATAACATTCTATTAGCTTTCTAATTACTTGCTGTACCTGCATACTAACCTTTTGAGATTCATGCCCTAGGACATCCCGATCCCTCTGCATCCCAGAGCTCTGCAATCTCTCACCATTTAGATAAGATGCTTTTTTATTCTTCCTGCCAAATGGACAATTTCACATCTTTTCACATTATATTCCATTTGCCAGATCTTTGCCCACTCACTTAACCTATCTATATCCTTTGTGGCCTCCTTATGTCCTCTTCACAACTTACTTTCCTACCTATCTTTGTGTCATCAGCAAATTTAGCAATCATACCTTTGGTCCCTTCATCCAAGTCATTTGGATGGGCGGCACAGTGGCGCAGTGGTTAGCACCGCAGCCTCACAGCTCCAGGGACCTGGGTTCGATTCCGGGTACTGCCTGTGTGGAGTTTGCAAGTTCTCCCTGTGTCTGCGTGGGTTTTCTCCGGGTGCTCCGGTTTCCTCCCACAAGCCAAAAGACTTGCAGGTTGATAGGTAAATTGGCCATTATAAATTGTCACTAGTATAGGTAGGTGGTAGGGAAATATAGGGACAGGTGGGGATGTTTGGTAGGAATATGGGATTAGTGTAGGATTAGTATAAATGGGTGGTTGATGTTCGGCACAGACTCGGTGGGCCGAAGGGCCTGTTTCAGTGCTGTATCTCTAATCTAATCTAATTATTTATATAAATGGTAAAAAGCTGAGGCCCCTGCATTGATTCCTGCGGCACATCACTCGTTACATCTTGCCAAACAAAAAATGACCCATTTATGCCTGCTCTCTGTTTCCCGTTAGCCAGCCAGTCTTCTATCCATGTCAATATGTTACCCCCTACACCATGTGCTTTTATTTTCTGCAGTAACCTTTGATGTGGCACCTTGTCAAATACCTTCTGGAAATGTAAGTACAATACATCCACCAGTTTCCCTTGATCCACAGCAGTTATTTCTTCCAAGAACTTCAATGAATTGATTAATGATTTCCCTTTCACAAAACCATGTTGACTGCCTAATTACCTTGAATTTTTCTAAGTGCCCTGCTTTAACATCTTCAATAATAGCTTCAAACATTTTCCCTAAGGCAAATGTTAAGCTAACTGGCCTGCAATTTCCTGCTTTAAGTCTCCCTCACTTTTTGAATAAAGGAGTTACACTTGCTATTTTCCAACCTAATGGAGCCTTCCCCCGCATCTCGGAAATTTTGGAAAATTAAAACCAACGCATCAACTATCTCACTAGCCACTTCTTTTAGGACCCTAGGATGAACTCCATCAGGACCCGGGGACTTGTCAGTCCACAGCTCCAACAGTTTGCTCAGTACCACTTCTCTGGTGATTGTAATTTTCTTGCGTTCCTCCCTCCCTTCCATTTCCTGGTTTACAGCTATTTCTGGGATGTTGCTCATCTCCTCATTAGTGAAGACTGTTGCAAAATACCTGTTCAATTTATCTGCCATCTCCTTATTTTCCCTTATTAATTCCCCAGACTCACTTTCTATCGGACCAACGTTCACTTTAACTTTTATTTTTTTAAATATCGATAGAAAGTCTTGTTATCTGTTTTTATATTTGTAGCTAGCTTTCGTACTTTAATTTTTCCCTCCTTATTCTTTTAATCGTTCTTTGCTGTTCTTTACATTCTGTCCAATTGTCTGATGTGCCACCCATCTTTGCGCAGTTATATGCTTTTTCTTTAAGTTTGATACTATTTTTAACTTTTTTAGTTAACCACAGATGGTTGGTCCTCTCCTTGGAATTTTTCTTTCTCGTTGGAGTGTATCTATTCTGTACATTCTGAAATATCCCCTTAAATGTCTGCCACTGCATCGATATTCACCTGGTCCTTAACCTAATTTGCCAGTTTAATTTAGCCAGCTCTGCCTTCATGCCCTCATAATTGCCCTTATTGAAGTTTAAAAAAACTAGTCTTGGACCCATTCTGCTCTCCCTCAAAATAAATGTAAAATTCAGTCATATTATGATTGCTGCTACCTAGGAGTGCCTTCATTATGAAATCATCAATTAATCCTATCTTGTTGCACAATACCAGGTCTAGTATAACCTGCTCTCTGCTAAAGCGCTTTGAGATGTCTTGTGGTTGTGAAAAGTGCAATAGAAATTAATTTTTTCCTTACGTCTTCGGATCATTAGTTCAGGCCCCTGGTTTATGAGTCCGGTAACGTAACCTCTATTGCTGTTCCCTGTGACCCTTGGACTTTTCCAATATTCTCCTGGCCTGCCTCTCATCCTCGACTTTCCATAAATTTCAGCTTATGCATATCTCTGCTGCATTTATCTTATTACACAAGAAGCCCTGAGCTTGTTGATCTACGTCGGCTCTGAATCCACTAATGCCTAAAATTTAACATTTTCATCTCCATGTTTAAATCTCTTTTTATCTCTGTAACCCTGTCCCAAATTTTCTGGGGAGATGGAGAGATTTAGGGAGAGAATTCCCAAGTGTAGGTCCTGGATGAGTGGAGGCATGGCCACCAATTCTGAGGTACAGGGAGGTAGTGGTGCACAAGAGTCCAGAGTCAGAGGAATGGAATGTTTATAGGGGTTTGAGGGTTGGAGGAGTTTACAGAGATAGAATCGATCCGAGAAATGATTTAAACATGAGATTGAGAATTTTAAGTGGGAAGCGTGGGGTTTCAGGAGCTAATGTAGGACAGTGAGGATATGGGGGCTTGATATGAATAGCAGAAATCTAGATGAGCAAAATGTTTGTGGAGGATGAGCCAGAGAGCATTGGAATAGTCTACTCTGAAGATGTTAAAAACCTGGATAAGGATATCAGCAGCATGTGGTCAAAGAGGCAGGGGTGAATCAAAAATCATAAAATGGTTACAGCACAGAAAGAAGCCATTTGGCCCATCGTGTCCATGCCGGCTCTCTAAGAGCTAGTCCCACTTACCCACCTTTTTCCTTGTCGCCCTGTAATTTTCTTCTCTTCAGATAATTGCTGGCATGGACTCAATGGGCCTAATGGCCTCCTTCTGTACCATTATGAATCTCCGACTCTAATTGTCCAATTCCCTTTTGAAAGCCTCAATTGAATCTGCCACTCAGGCAGTGCATTCCTGATCCTAACCACTCAGTGCGTAAAAAAGTGACTAGATGATTTACATAGGTCTTCGGCATAGAGAGGATAGGGGGTCGGAAACTCATCTGAGGGTCTATTAGGGCACTGAGAATGCAAATAGTTTAGTGCAGCTTGAGACGGTGGCCAGGGAAGGGAATGAAACCAGTGGTGACGGAATGGAGTTTGTGATGGGTGCTGAAGACACTGGCTTTGGCCTTGCCAATTGCTAACCTGAACTGGGGACTTTACTGCGATAGTCTTGTGCAGAAATCTCCTGAAGCAGATGCGTGATTCTGAGCATGAAATAGGGAGAGGAAATGGTCACTTGGTAAAACTGTAATGCAGGATTGCTTACAGCTGGCTGGAACTAAGTGTCCTGGCCAGCTGTGTAATACACTTAGCCTGTTGTACTGCTGTGGCAACATTATTTATGGGACTTTCTCTTGAAAGTAATGAATTCTAATCGGTGTTTTGGTGTTATTGTGAACCGCCTTTGTGACTATGAGTCATGTGTTAACATTTTTTTTATGTTGGAACTGTTACCCTGTTGGCAGGTGATAGGAAACTTGCATTCTGAATGGGGGCGGTGAGCTCATGAATCTGTTTAAGTCCTGTAACTGAGCTACATACTTGATGAATGAGGTGTGGTGTTTCACAACTGATGGTGTTAATTTATCTCTGTCTACTGGTGGGGCCTGAATGCCAGGTGACAAATGTTGCATGTTATTAAAATGTATTCTGCATTTGCAGTGTTCATAAACTGGATCATTCTTCTTAAATGCCAGCTTAAAGCAGCTGACAACAATCACACAGTTATTTTAAAAAGAGGGATACAGCATTGTAGCCTTGTTCAAGGACAAACCTAGCTTGTTCTGCACTTGGATTTCAAATTATTAACCCAACTTACTCAGCAAGGCTTGCATAATAACAAATTGGATGAAAACTTTGACTGGCATTGATAGCCTGGTTCTGTGATTTAGTATGAACAAGAACATTAATCTGAGTTCTAGTACTGATGGAAGCTATTGATGTAGGTAGTCTTTTTCAGGATTTACTTCCCTTTTCTCCTGCCCAAAAGTTAAAAGCCAGTGGAGAACATTCAGCATTGTCATCAGTTGTAGGTAATTAAAAGACAAAGAACAAAGATGATTACAGCACAGGAACAGGCCCTTCGGCCCTCCAAGCCTGCGCCGATCCAGATCCTCTCTCTAAACATGTCGCCTATTTTCTTAGGTTCTGTATCTCTTTTCTTCCTGCCCATTCATGTATCTGTCTAGATACATCTTAAAAGACTCCATCGTGCCCGCGTCTACCACATCCGCTGGCAACGCGTTCCAGGTGCCCACCACCCTCTGCGTAAAGAACTTTCCATGCATATCCCCCCTAAACATTTCCCCTTTCACTTTGAACTCGTGTCCTCAAGTAATTGAAACCCCTACTCTGGGAAAAAGCCTCTTGCTGTCCACCCTGTCTATACCTCTCATGATTTTGTACACCTCTATCAGGTCCCCCCTCAACCTCCGTCTTTCTAATGAAAATAATCCTAATCTACTCAACCTCTCTTCATAGCTAGCGCCCTCCATACCAGGCAACATCCTGGTGAACCTCCTCTGCACCCTCTCCAAAGCATCCACATCCTTTTGATAATGTGGCGACCAGAACTGTACGCAGTATTCCAAATGTGGCCGAACCAAAGTCCTATACAACTGTAACATGACCTGCCAACTCTTGTACTCAATGCCCCGTCCGATGAAGGAAAGCATGCCGTATGCCTTCTTGACCACTCTATTTACCTGCGTTGCCACCTTCAGGGAACAGTGGACCTGAACACCCAAATCTCTCTGGACATCAATTTTCCCCAGGACTTTTCCATTTACTGTATAGTTCACTCTTGAATTGGATCTTCCAAAATGCATCACCTCGCATTTGCCCTGATTGAACTCCATCTGCCATTTCTCTGCCCAACTCTCTAATATATCTATATTCTGCTGTATTCTCTGACAGTCCCCTTCACTATCTGCTACTCCACCAATCTTAGTGTCGTCTGCAAACCTGCTAATCAGTCCACCTATACTTTCCTCCAAATAATTAATGTATATCACAAACAACAGTGGTCCCAGCACGGATCCCTGTGGAACACCACTGGTCACACGTCTCCATTTTGAGAAACTCCCCTCTACTGCTACTCTCTGTCTCCTGTTGCCCAGCCAGTTCTTTATCCATCTAGCTAGTACACCTTGGACCCCAAGCGCCTTCACTTTCTCCATCAGCCTGCCATGGGGAACCTTATCAAACGCCTTACTGAAGTCCATGTATATGACATCGACAGCCCTTCCCTCATCAATCAACTTTGTCACTTCCTCAAAGAATTCTATTAAGTTGGTAAGACATGACCTTCCCTGCACAAAACCATGTTGCCTATCACTGATGAGCCCATTTTCTTCCAAATGGGAATAGATCCTATCCCTCAGTATCTTCTCCAGCAGCTTCCCTACCACTGACGTCAGGCTCACCGGTCTATAAGACTGCAGGGAATCCAAATTTAATTGGTCCATTTGTGCATGAAAACAATTTCTAATGTTTGCTGAAAGTGAAATAGTTCTGACCCAGTAATTACAATAAAGAGACAGTCTAAAAGATTAAATACCCTGTACCCACAGAACTGTTGAACCCTAGGCTGGTCTGATCTCCAACTTGTCGAAGTGCTGAGTTTAGTCTGTTTGTGAATACAGTTCCGTTGGGATCACTGTGATTGACTGACAGCTGGTGACTACTAGTTCATACAGTGCTTCATTTAATAACATGCAACTTAAAATAGATTTTATACAGCTTGGAAAAAAAGGTTTTATTATAAACACTTGATCCTACACAAATCTTTCCGCTTTCAAAGTGGGCGGCACAGTGGTGCAGTGGTTAGCACCGCAGCCTCACAGCTCCAGCGATCCGGGTTCAATTCTGGGTACTGCCTGTGTGGAGTTTGCAAGTTCTCCCTGTGTCTGCGTGGGTTTCCTCCAGGTGCTCTGGTTTCCTCCCACATGCCAAAGACTTGCAGGTTGATAGGTTAATTGGCCATTATAAAGTGCCCCTAGTATAGGTAGGTGGTAGGGAAATATAGGGACAGGTGGGGATGTGGTAGGAATATGGGATTAGTGTCTTCTTCTTTGGCCTCCTTATCTCGAGAGACAATGGATACGCGCCTGGAGGTGGTCAGTGGTTTGTGAAGCAGCGCCTGGAGTGGCTATAAAGGCTAATTCTAGAGTGACAGGCTCTTCCACAGGTGCTGCAGAGAAATTTGTTTGTCGGGGCTGTTGCACAGTTGGCTCTCCCCTTGCGCCTCTGTCTTTTTCCTGCCAACTACTAAGTCTCTTTGACTCGCCACATTTTAGCCCCGTTTTTATGACTACCCGCCAGCTCTGACAGGTGAGGATGTGGTAGGAATATGGGATTAGTGTAGGATTAGTATAAATGGGTGGTTAATGGTCGGCACAGACTCGGTGGGCCGAAGGGCCTGTTCCAGTGCTGTATCTCTAAATCAAAAATCAAATCAAATCAATATTGTGAGTGGAGTACTCCATACGTTTCAACATAATAACAGTATAAATGTAGATATTATGGATTCTTTGTCTGCAGTATTTAAATTCTATTCAAACTATGCAGAGTTTAATTATTTCCTTTATTCTGTTAAGGCTGATAATTGCTTTCGAAAAAGTGTTTAATTTTCAATTGGAATTATTGAATGCAGCAGTATGGAATTTACCCCAATGTTCTGTGTTTAATACCCTAACAACCAGCAGTGTAACTCCCTCCGTCTGTACCTTTATGATTGACAAACCCTCCTGTAAGAACCCATTGTCTGTTCCCAGAACATCCTGCTGGTCACATTTTTATTGAGAATAATGTCCTCCATAAACAGGCTTTACGTAGGAAGTGTTGTGGCCAAGGGAGGGGCTTTACAGACATGTTGGATATTTGGAACAAAGGTCACTGACCTCCATACACTTAGGCCACACTGACTGCTGTTGCTCTTCTGCCTTCTTGTGTTACAAATTTGGTCTGATGGGTTAGGAAGCACTCCAAGAACTGTGCTTTGTTTTACATTTTTTGTGTTGGCACTTGTGAGGAGAATATTTAAATCCATTTGAACTTTAAAACCACTTCAGGACTTGAACACAAGAATCAAGGTTGACACTGCAGCGCAGCACTGAAGGAGTGCTGCATTGTTGGAGGTGCTGTTTTTGGCACTATTTCAAAGAAGAGCGGGGGAGTTATCCCTGGTGACCAGGCCAATATTTATCCCTCAATTAACATCTCAACAACAGATTATTTGGTCATTATCCCATTGCTCTTTGTGGGAACTTGCTGTGCAAAATTGGCTGCTGTGTTTTCTACATTATAACAGTGACTGCATTTCAAAAATACTTTGGCTGTAAAGTGCTTTGGGATGTCTGGTGGTCATAGAGCCGTTTGAGTACCTGAAACTAAAAGTTATTGGCATTATAATCCCTCAGAAGGAAAAAGCACCTTCTTTGCTCCAGTCAGTAGAGGGCAGTGCAACCTCATTTTGAAACAACTAGTTGGTGGTGATTGTATCAATATGATCGTCTGTGCATTTTAAGTTTTCTGTTTATATTAACACTTATTATGCAGCAAAAGGGGGATTAACACTGGTGTAATATTACATCTGAGCAATCATGAAACTTCCCATGATCACATGATACATAGCTGCTCACTGAACCTGCCCTGACCAGTGGAACTGGTGATAAAGCATTAAAATCTTTTAAACGATCTTCCCAGAATTCAAATTATAATGTTAAGTGCTGAAGTTTATCAGCACTTTCATTGTCGAAGTGGGAGACCACATTGGTATGAGAACCAGTTTGTATAACCTTTGGTTCTGAATGGCAGTTTCACTCTGGTAACTTTGTTGCTGGTATGTTATGGTAGCTGTTCTATTTGTATAAATGGGATATCCCACACAGAGCCACATAATATCTGTTGATGCTCTTTTGAACTTTGAGAGTGAGCTTCCATGGAGGCTGTAACAGATAGTCCAGTACCAGCTACAAGGGCAACCTTTCTCAATAAACTTCACTGAAATATGAATCTATATCACTGTTGTATAAATTATTCAGTGCATTCGCACTTGAGTAGATGTAATGTAGTGCAATCGCACTGCAGTATAAGTTACATAGGGAAGTCACACTCCAGTATCAGTTATTCAGTGCAATATCACTACTTTTGAGTTATGTAATTCACAACAGGTGCATCCTGTCTGGGAACTTGATACATTTTCGTAAAGTTGTAAGAGCTGTATTTATTATCTGAACTACTTGATGAGCTCTAGCCTCTCTGCATTCTTGAGCTGCTGCTGCTGCCCTGCTTGCATTGCATTCCCAAAGTGCCAAATCAAGGTAGGCACTCCTGACTTTCTACCCATTCTCAAGTTGCCAGTTGAATTGCTTGAAAAGCAGCCGCAACTTTACTCTTCGCTGGCTGAACTATGTAATCCGGTTCAAGTTGGAGTCATAGAGTTATACAGCACGAAGACGGACCCTTCGCCCAACGCGTCTGTGCCGACTATCAAGCACCCATCCAATCTAATCCCATTTTCCCGCACTTGGCCCGTAGCCTTGTATGCTATGGCATTCCAAGTGTTCATCTAAATACTTCTTAAATGTTGTGAAGGTTCCTGCCTCTACCACCCCTTCAGGCAGTGTGTTCCAGATTCTAACCATCCTCTGGGTGAAAAGGTTTTTCCTCAACTCCCCTCTAAATCCCCTGACCTTAAATCTATGCCCTCTGGTTTTTGACCCCTCTGCTAAGGGAAAAAGTTTCTTCCTATCTATCCTATCAATGCCCCTCATAATTTTGTATACCTCTATCAGGTCCCCCCTCAGCCTTCTCCGCTCCAAGGAAAACAACCCCAGCCTATCCAGTCTCTCTTCATAACTGAAATGCTTCAGCTCAGGCAACATCCTGGTGAATCTCCTCTGCACCCTCTCCAGTGCAGTTACATCCTTCCTATAATGTGGTGACCAGAACTGTACACAGTACTCCAGCTGTGGCCTAACCAGCGTTTTATACAGCTCCATCATAACCTCCCTGCTCTTATATTCTATGCCTCGGCTAATAAAAGCAAGTGTCCCATATGCCTTCCTAAGCACCTTATCTACCTGTGCTGCTTCCGTCAGTGATCTATGGACAAGTACACCAAGGTCCCTCTGACCCTCTATACTCCCTAGGGTCCTACCATCCATTGTATATTCCCTTGCCTTGTTAGTCCTCCCAAAGTGCATCACCTCACACTTCTCGGGATTAAACTCCATCTGCCATAGCTCTGCCCATCTTACCAGCCCAACTATATCGTCCTGTAATCTAAGGCTTTCTTCCTCACTATTTATGACACCACCAATTTTTGTGTCATCTGTGAACTTGCTGATCATACTTCCTATATTCATGTCTAAATCATGAATGTACACTACAAACAGTAAGGGTCCCAGCACTGATCCCTGCGGTACACCACTGGTCACAGGCCTCCATTCGCAAAAACAACCCTCGACCATCACCCTCTGCCTCCTTCCACTAAGCCAATTTTGGATCCAATTTGCCAAATTACCCTGGATCCCATGGGCTCTTACCTTCTTGACCAATCTCCCATTTTCGACCATATCCAAAGCCTTACTGAAGTCCATATAGACTACATCAACTGCTTTACCCTCATCTACACATCTAGTCACCTCGACAAATTCAATCAAATTTGTTAGACACAATCTCCCCCTGACAAAGCCATGCTGCGTATCCCCGATTAATCCCTGCCTCTCCAAGTGGAGATTAATCCTGTCTCTCAGAATTTTTTCCAATCATTTCCCTACCACTGATGTCAGACTCACAAGCCTATAATTACCTGGTTTATCCCTGCTACCCTTCTTGAATAATGGTACCAGATTCGCTGTCCTCCAGTCCTCTGGTACCTGTCCTGTGGCCAGAGAGGATTTCAAAATTTGTGTCAGAGCCCCTGCTATCTCCTCCCTTGCCTTACATAGCAGCCTGGGATACATCTCATCTGGGCCTGGTGATTTATCCACCTTTAAGCCCGCTAACTCAGCTAATACTTCCTCCTTTTCAATGCTAATTTGTTCAAGTATATCACAGTCCCCCTCCCTGATTACGACATCTGCATCGTCCCTCTCCATAGTGAACACAGATGAAAAGTAATCATTCAAAACCTCACCTCTGTCCTCTGGCTCCACACACACATTTCCTCTTTGATCCCTAAGGGGCTCCACTCTTTCTATGGTTATCTTCTTGCCCTTAATATACTTACAAAACGCCTTGGGATTTTCTTTTATCTTGACTGCCAGTGTTTTTACATGCCCCCTCTTCGCTCTCCTAATTACTTTTTTAAGTACCCCCCCCTACACTTTCTATACTCCTCTCGTGCCTCCACTGTTTTCAACACTCTAAAGCCTCCTTTTCTTTCCTTATCCAATGCTCTATATCCCTAAACATCCAGGGTTCCCTGGACTTATTGGTCCTACTTTTCACCTTTACAGGAACATGTTGGACCTGAACTCTCACTATTTCCTTTTTGAATGACTCCCACTAGTCTGATGTAGACTTTCCGACAAGAATCTGCTCCCAGTCCACTTTGGCCAGATCCTGTTTTATCATATTGAAATCTGCCTTCCCCATTGAGTACCTTTATTTCTGGTCCCTCTTTGTCCTTTTCCATAACTACCTTAGATGTTACAGAGTTATGGTCGCTATCCCCGAAATGCATCCCCACTGACACTTCTACCACTTGTCCGGCTTCATTCCCTAGGATTAGGTCCAGTACTGCCCCTTCTCTTGTAGTGTCTATTCAAAAAGCTCTCCTGAATGCACTTTAAGAATTCCGCCCCCTTTAAGCTTTTTGCTATCCCCTCTAATATAGGGGATGTTGAAATCCCCTACATTTATTACCCTATTATTTTTGCACCTCTCTGAGATTGTAGTTGCAGTGACTGTAACTGTTACTTCTTGAAGTGCTGTTCATGTCTAATATGTTTCTAACCTCTTGTGTAATGTGTGTTTATGGATGTTTGTATGTGTCGGGGAGTGGGTGAAATGGCTTAATTTCCTGGGATGGTAAAGGGCTATGCACATTCAATCATACTGCTCTCTATTGCCTTGGAATAGGAATTAAGCCACGTTGAATTGCCAGCTGTAGTAGCATATATTGCTAGAGGTTTCATCATGTGAGTTGCTGGCTCCAACTGATCCACAGTCAGAGCCTTTTTCTCATCCCCAATATTTTTATAACTAATGAATTAAAATGCTCAAAGAAAATGAAAAAAATATGCATTTATTAATGCTGCTCTGATTTTTCTCCTGGGTTGCTTGCCAGTAAGTAATTTTTAATTCCTGAAGGGTTGACAACATTAATGAAGATCAGTGAAGTTATTTGCTCCAACAATGTTATCTGTGCATCATTTTTGTAGCTGTTCACTGGCTATGTACCTGTGGAACTTAGCAGTTTTAAACTCATAATACTAGTATTCTGAGAATAGTGTGTATTTTGATCCCAATAATATTGGAAATGCATATGAAAGTAGCATTATGGAGGACTTCTTATGTGTATCTTTTTTGGGATCTGGAAGTGTTTGTTGTAGCTAAACATCCAGACCATATTTAAGAATGTATGGTGCTAATGGTACTACTAAGCTGGTGGTAATATGATTCGGGGATATTCACGAATGCACAGTCCTGGTGGTAATACTGATGTTTCTGATATGAATTTATGTAAAAAAGTTCAATCTTTATTTGGTTGCTGGGAGCCAGAAAGACATTCATTTAACCGCTAGCTAGATTGGAACTTACTGGAACTCCATTTAAATGTACTGTTTAGTAATCAGAAGCAAATCTATAACCTTGTGCCCAGTGCTTCACAGAATTAAAGAGCTCCTCAGCAGGACCAATGTTTTGATGTGTTGCAACCAGGGTGAGAAATAGAAAGCTTTCCATGATCTCATGCTTGGTAGTATTCATTGAGAATTGTTTTTCAATTGCCCTGTTATCTCTGGCCAAGGACTTGAAAAAATAGAGATTAAGCTGTTTGAACAGACAAATTGTGACTTGAACAATGCAAGAAGTATGAATTGTTCCCAATGTGGCATGCACTTGACATTCAGCCATGAGAGCAAAATGATGGGTTTGGTGTCAAATGGGGATAAAGTAAACTATTTGGTGTCCCTTAAATGGCCTGATATCCTGTTTTATGCTACACAGCTAATGAGAATCTTTGTTGTGAGACAAATCCGATCCTGTTGCTAATTTGGTGCTTTAACATTTTGCCCTCACAGCATCCAAACCAAAACTTAAATACAAAATATATATTGATGCTTATCACCGGTTCTTTATTTACCTTTATCTTGGGTTTTGGGTCTTCCACATGCACACACTGCTGGATGTTTGGGGTAAAAGCAAGTGGCCTCAGTGTTTACTTGACAGCCTTCTCACCTTTACTCCCTCAATGTTCAGTATCAAAGCTGTGCGACATCAGTATGTTAGCCATCCCCTTTCCTGCTCTTCCGTTCCCTTCCCCATATTTTTTCACTCTGCTCTATGTTTTCACATTGAATAATTGTGAAATGATAGCTTTGAAAACACTATAAGCAGTTTTAAAAAAAAAGTTAGTTGTGCTTTTATCAGAAAGTGGTTATGCAGTAGTGGAACCACCTCAATTTATTATATTTACTGCTCGTGATGTATTGCTGATTAGTAACTAGCATCTTTATCAGTTGTAAAAGAAATGTTAACCTTAGCTAGTGATAGCATTGATGCCTTTGAGTCAGAGGGTCATGGGTTCAAGCCTCACTACAGGACTTGAGTACATAATCTAGGCCTTCACATCAGTACCGTACTGAGGGAGTGCTGCACTGTTGGAGGTGCCATCTTCTGAATAAGATGTTAAACTGAAGCCGCATCTGCCTTCTCAGGTAAAAGATCCTATGGCAGTATTCAAATAAGAGTAGGGCAGTTCTCTACAGTGTCCTTGTCAACACTTACCTCTTAATTAATAGCACCAAAACAGATTATCTGGAGATTTATCTCATTGCTGTTTGTGGGACCAGTCATGTGCAAGTTGGCTGTCATACTTGCTTACTGTGCTTTGAAACAGCCTGAGGGCATGAAAGGTGCTATATAAATGCAAGTTCTTTATAACTTAGCAACAGGTGATATTTCCGATATCCTTTTTCCTTTTTCCAGGTGAAACGGTTAATGTTGGTGATGCCCTGTGTGAAATTGAAACGGACAAAGCTGTCGTTACCTTGGACTCGAGTGATGACGGTGTGCTAGCAAAAATCATGGTAAGAAAATTAATTTCCTATCAAGAGAGTCATTCATCATCCATACTCACAAAGCATGGTAAATAGGTACCAGCTCAATTCAATGTTGTGCAGTTCAAGGACAAGGAAAGGAGGCTGTGAAAATTGAAGGATAGAGTTAGACTTTTCTCAGCAGCTGCTAATGAATGAAATTGGCAGACCTTGACTCTATGGAGATCAATTGCTGGTTGAACTGCTTGGAATTGATGAAGGAAAGTGTGTTGAAGAGGTACACCTGCAATTCGGAGGTTTTGATGTTACCACAGTTTTTCGTTCTGTCTTCATATGCAACTCCTCCAGCAAGAGTTGTATTCAGGTGCTGAAAAAGTTAATAGTCTGCCTGGGTTGATGTCAGATCTGGATTACAAAATGGGAAATAAATGGAACGTTTTATGAAATAAGCAGCTGCCTTCATGAACCTTAGGAGATTTATGGTTTTCCTCTAGGTTACCAGAGGGTGTGGCAGAAAAGTGCTGACATCAATCAGGATTTTACAGAGAAAGGCATGCTTTATTTAGATGTTGCTGCTGATTTCTGTTGTCTCAGTGGTTTTGGTTACATGGGCCTACATTAATCTGGCTTATTTCTCATTAATTTCTCTGTCCGCTATCATTTATCCTGCACTTTAATTAAATGGAATTACCAGTAGTTTTAAATGAAGTCTGTAGGCCTTGGTAATATTCACAAAATTAACAATAACGTTCTATACTTGCTCAGATGCAGACTGTTCTACACCCATAAATGGGTCGTATTGATTTTATTTTTCTTGGAGTCTTATTGATGATTGGAGGAAACTATTTCAGCCTATAATGTGTACAGGAAAGATTTATTGAATGTATGCTGATCAGTTCTGGAATCTGCTGACTTAGTGCCTGAAGGTAGAAGCTAACAGTGCCTACTACCAAACAAAACTTGATTAGTATATAGACTGGTTTGTAATTTTCAGCTATACTTAACTAAATAATGCATAAGGAGCCCTTAAATATATCACCCAGGGAACTGATTCTTAAAATGAGGAATGTCATTGGCAAATCTGTCTGAAGTAACGGCATAATTGCTCTGAGATTTATTGACATCTCCGAAGTCCTGGCAGTGTTAGGGATAGCTTCTCCAGTCCTACAGTTTGCTGCATGACCTATTAACACAAGCAATGAATTGACTGCGCTCCTTCAACAGTTCAGTGAGAAATCCCTTTATAGCGTTGTAAAGATCAGGAAGTTCCCTGGTTAAATTTCTACAAAATTTCTCCTGCTTTTCTGCATTAATGTTTTGCACCATGGACCCTGTCGCTAGGTTTTCCATTGTAAAAATAAAAATTGCTAATTAATATATTTCAGAGCATTGAATAACTGAGGTATCTCAATCTAATATAGTAACAATCTTCTGCATGCACTTCCTGTGTACAAACCCTTACTTCCTATTGTCACACTTTTGTATCTCAATTTTCCATTATTGATGGTGGCGAGGTGCGTGGGAGGGGTTGTTGGAGAAAAAAAACAGCGGAAGGTAAGGGGGACCCAACAACATAGTTACCCTGGCTGGAGGGATTGGGAAGGTGAGGTGGAGAGGGTGGACAGCATGGGTGGTGGTGGAGGGATGGCATAGGAGGGATGGTATAGGGATGACATGATGGGGATGAAAGGAATAGGATGGGTATAGCATGAGAGGGTTGTCATGGGAAGGGGATTTAAATAAGTACTGTTAAAATAAAGAAACTAATTTTGCTGGAAATGTCTTGCGGGTCTCTGCTAGTTTAGAATGAAAACAGAACTTATCATGTTGTAATTAAACCTTCTCAGCAGTGGTGGCACTGCAGTACCTTGGTTTAGCAGATCTTCCTGTAAAATGTTTCTGCTCCAACCAACTGCACATTTCTGCTTTCCAATTTGCTATGTGTTGCTATTTAACTGTTTTATAAAACCGAATTACTATATCAGAGTAAGGATATGTGAATTTAAAATGGGAACAAAACTAACTGTACACACTGGACAAATTATCTCCTGCCTTTACCATTGTTTAGCTAAAGACGACACTTGGTCTGCACTGCCTGTGTCGACGGCTACGGGAAATCAGCTAGCGCATCAGAATTTGGAGAACAGGGCTGTGCAGCTTTAATATTGCCAATAGACTCTTCATTACTGTTTTCCATTCTGCACTTAGTATAGGATTCGAGGCTAGTTTAATAGAGTTTGATATATAAAATGCTTACTATTCATGAATGAGTGTTGAATATTTTGCAAAGTTTCCCAAAGCATCAAGAATTTTTGGTTGATGTTGTTTGGCTTTGATCTCTTAGCATTTTTAGAATGTGCTTCTACTCCCTTCCCCCAACCTAAAACAATGTATTTCTTGTGGGCATTTTTTTTTATGTAAAAGGATGTTCCTTAAACAGAAAATACTGGAAATATTCAGGTCTGGCAGTATCTGTGGAGCGAGAAACAGAGTTAGCATTTCAGGTCTGTGACCTTTCATCAGAACATTATTTTTAATGGCAAAAGTAAAGAAACAAAAGATGTGTCTAGAGGAGGTGTGGATGGCAGGATCCTGAATAGCTGCCATCCAAAAGCAAGGAAAAGAATAAAAGAGAGAAACGAGAGAAAAAACAAACCAGCAAAGAAAAAGGAAATAAAATGGGGACAGGGCTTACAATCTAAAATTGTAGAAGATTGAATTAGAAGCCTGTAAAGTGGCCATATTCAATAAGTACGTCCCTTGTATAGAATCTCACTTAAAATATTTGACAAATAGAATCCCATATCCACTGCCTTCACAAGAGCCAGTGTTTCTGCAGTCAGGGTACTTCCCAAGCTAAAAGATAACATTTTCCATTCTTACCCATAAGAAATATTATAAAACCAGCTGAACTAGAATATCCATCAGGAAGATCCACAAGTGAAGCATTGTAAAAATCACTAGTTTCATGTGCTTTGGGTCACCTAAGGATAGGAGCTTAAATACACATTTCTCAGAATTTTTTTTATTTTAATGTTTTATTTGCCCTTAGAACACCCCAAAATCGAGACTGTTTTATCATAGTATTTAACTCCAACACATCAAAGTGAGCATCTGGTCTACTCTGAGTGCACAAGTTCAACTGACCAATCAAGCTTTACAATTGCTCTAAAATAAAAGCAAAATACTGCTAGTTCTGAAGAAGGGTCACTGACCTGAAACATTAACTCTGCTTCTCTCTCCACAGATGCTGCCAGACCTGCTGAGTATTTCCAGCATTTCTTGTTTTTATTTGCAATTGCTCTGTCTCTTCTTTAGAGATAACATCATCATCTTTCTGTGATGACCAAGCACGATTAACCGGATTGGGGGTAATTCTCTCTAAATAGGATTTTTCATTTTAAGTTATTCCAGATCTACTCTGCTTAACATTGTGACCAATATATTTAAGCCCAGAAGCTTGACTCCCAATTTTAAATTCTAGTCTAATCTTATTTACCAATAAAACATTGTGGAATCTGCTTTCAGTTGAAAACAACCTATTTTCAGCAAAACCGATATCAGCAAAAAATACAGCACCCTCGGAGCATCATTCAGGACATAGATACATTTGTTTGGCTCCATAGTTTTCCTTCTGCAACTGCTGGCTCATTGTGTGGTTTCAGAAACACTTCTCTCTAAGAAGTATTGCCCTGCAGAAATGCAGCTTTTATGTCGATTGATCTATGATGCCATGAATATGTGATCAAAAGAGCTAAAAGGATTTTGAAGATGGGATACAGATTCAAGGTTTTGGACAACAGATACAGGGGGAATGTAAGGAAGAACCTTTTTACGCAATGAGTGGTAATGACCTGGAACTCGCTGCCTACGAGGATGATGGAAGCAGAAACGATCAATGATTTCAAAAAGAAATTAGATAGGCACATGAGGAAAATAAACTTGCAGGACTACAGGAACAGAGCAGGGGAATGGGACTGACTGGATTGCGCTACAGAGAGCTGGCATGAACTCGATCGGCCGAATAACCGCTTTCTCTACTGTAATAACTCTGTGACTTCTGGCCAAAGAAGGGGGTGCAAAGTCGACAGTGACAGAAGAAGAGCTCAGCATGATGCTGAGCTCGAAATTCATTGAGGTGGGGGCATACGCGGATGAAGCTGAGGCCTTTGCTAAGGACAGATCGTTTAGGGTCAAATAGGGGAAAGTCAGAGGGTATTGCGAATACACAGCAAGGGATAGGTTTGGAAGAAGGGATGGGTCCTGCTGAGCATTCCCAGCATTTTCTGTTTTTATTTCAGATTTCCAGTATCTGCAATATTTTGCTTTTGTTTTTTAAACAGCTTGGTTGACTACATCATGGGTTAATGTTACGACCAGGTGAGAAGGGGCCCAGGGGTTCCCTCTCAGCCTTTGCCTGGTTTAACCGTAACAGGGTTTAATTTGAAAACACTGTGTTTTTAGCTCCCCCTTAGTGAATCCTTGTTTAGATTTTTAGATTTAGAGATACAGCACTGAAACAGGCCCTTCGGCCCACCGAGTCTGTGCCGACCGTTAACCACCCATTTATAATAATCCTACACTAATCCCATATTCCTACCACATCCTCACCTGTCCCTATATTCCCCTCCCACCTACCTATACTAGGGGCAATTTATAATGGCCAATTTACCTATCAACCTGCAAGTCTTTTGACTGTGGGAGGAAACCGGAGCACCCGGAGGAAACCCACGCAGACACAGGGAGAACTTGCAAACTCCACACAGGCAGTACCCAGAATTGAACCTGGGTTGCTGGAGCTGTGAGGCTGCGGTGCTAGCCACTGTGCCACCCAAATTGTGCACTGCTCCAATTGTAAGGCAAAGAAATCAAACAGGTTTCCTTAGATTTATCAAGAAAGGTAGAAGTTTATTAATCTTGAACTCTAATCCAGTTAACGACTACTAAAGCATGGCTACATGACCCGAACCCAACCAGACCCAACGACAATTGTTGGGTTTGAGTTGGGTCTCTCTTCTGGGTCTGGCATTCGTCCTCGGGTCCGCTCGGATCGGGCCTGGCCGAGTAAGACACAGTGCTGCCTTTTGCTCAGGGAGGGAAAAGCTTCAAAATTTGAACAGCCAGGATGTCAAGACAGGAAATGTGTATCCAGACTTCACACTAGTTTGCAGTGAGTGAGTGAACATCTCCATTCCATCCAAGAAAGAGCACAAGCTCTTTGATATAATCAACTTCATTCCAGTAGTCGGATTAGGTCAGGCATGGGAAAAAATCAAAGGACTCAGGCCGGGTCGGGTTCGGGTTGGATGTGGTTCCTTCAGGCTCGAGTCGGGTTTCAATTGCATACCCGAGCAGGCCTTTAACAACTACGAATAATGCGACGCGACCGTGCAAGAATGCACACGCAATAAATACACACGCAGATAGAGACAGAAAAAGTGGAAAAGAATAAAGGGGAAAAGTGTGAGACAATATCTGGTAGTTCCAGTCCTTTAGGTTCACTGTGGAGCCTTTGGTTGCCGGTAACTCTTGCCATTTGTTAGGCCCAGTTCAGGCTTCAACTTGTCTTTTCTCTCTTGAGGTTTACGTGTCTTATTATTGTATGGTATTACCTTAGCAGTCTCTGGAATGCGCTGCTTTACACCTTCAATGTCTGGTGATCAAAATCCATTTGGATTAATTGGAGCAGGGAATAGTCCTTTATCTCCACAAGCAGCTGGTCTTAGGATGCAAATATCCTTCCAGCCCAGTGTCTGGTGATCTTCAAACAAATCATTTCTTCATTCCAGCAACAGTTTAAAATTAATGTTCAAAAGACAAAATAAATATGCCTCATTCTTGGCTGGTGGGGGTCTGCATGACAGTTAACCTTACGAAGTGCAGAGTAATTGTTCTATGTAATAGTAATTGAGAGTTAGTGTTTTAAACTAGGTTAGACCCATGTCACATCGTTACAGCAAAATTATAGTATGCCAATAACAATTTAGACTTGTGGAGGATCTTTGACATATAAAACTTTCTGAGGCAACTGAACAGGGCAGTATTAAGGGGAACAGAATGCTGAACTAGTGGAGAGGGTTTAGATGGGATGTTTTTAAATGCTGATTTCATTTCCATAGACTATCAAGTCAAGCATGTTGGTATAAGTGTTCCAACAATTCAGTAGCTGAAGAAAGATATTATGAAAGCCCCATTGGGGAACGTGGCAGCTCTTCTAATGGATACAACCTGTAAGTATGCAGCCTACATCTTCTAACTGGCCACAGTGGCAATGGTGAATCACAAAGACCCACATAGTCATTTGCAGCATATCTGATCATTTCTATATCTGAAGTGATTGAGCTTTACCCACAGAATGTAAGGAAAGTCAACATCAGGAGGATAAACTATTAGATCTGTCACTAGGATCTGGAGATGACAAAGAACAGTTTCACAGTCAACTGAGGAACAGAGATTAAATTTAGAACCATAGAAGGAGCAGATATGGAGAAATGGGTAGTTATCTCAGAAACCAGTGGAGGAATGGAGAACAATCCAGTAATGCACTGGAGGAATGGAATAGCATCCATGGAAAACAGGAGCAGAGGAAAAATGATGGCATAATCCAGGACATCAGAGAAGTGGAATCCAATTGAGAAGTTAGTGTCAGGAGTATTGGTTGAATCCAGGAGAGCAGTTGGGGAGCCAAGGGCACCAGGAGGAGGACCCAAACTAGGACCCTGGAAAGGGCAAGATCCAGCCCAGAAGACCAGTGGGCAAAGGAAAGCAATGTACTTTAGACTGGGAAGCAGGGGAATAGCTTTCAGTGTAGAAGTCAACACAGTCAGCAAACTCATAGGGCATTGACCAACAAATCTATAGTACAACAGTTAGCCAATCCATAGTATCTCAGTCAGCAAATCCATAATACAAAAATCAGCAAACTTATGGTCCACTAGTCAGCAAATCCATAAAATATCAACTTTTAGTATACCATTCAGTGAACTTGTGATCTACCAGAAAACCCATTGTACATCATTATCTCAGGATTTTTGTTCAGGTCTGAAATAATGTTCATATATCATAGAGAATTTCAGGTGGATGAGATAGACAGTAGCTGGATATTCACAAGTCAATTATCTTCCCTGTACTGAACATTCAACTGTAAATCACATGGGGAGGGGTGAAGCTTGAACTGTATGCAGTAAATACACATATTTTGCTAGGCATACCAGTTGAGGCATTTTGGAAGGCTGTTTTCAGTTAACTTTGTTGGTCAAACTTCTGATAAATGATTACTAGAGCCTTTCAGTCTGCTACTCGTGTCTAATGACTACAACACATGATACTCCACATCTTATAAATGTCTAAAATACAGTATTTTAACAAACACACATTGCTTTCACATGTTACATGGTGATTCAATGACCTCAACTGTATTACCCTCACTATAAATTGTAGCCAATGGCGAATGGATTGTGATCGCAACAAAATCTTGGAAGATAATGGTAAAGTACTGTGGTCACTGTCAGTATAAGTGGCGTGAGGAATATGCCAATAACAATATCATGGAGAGAGGGCGGACAGAATGTGTAGGATGAGGTGGGATATAGGACTGGTAGTCAGGATCTCTATGTAGGTGGGGACAGCAGAATTATGGAATAGAACAGAACTGGACTGCAAGGGTCTGAGAAATTGGGGGCAGCAGGTTGATATGTGAGCAGATTGGGGTTGAGCTAATTAGTTATTTTTAAGATAATTTATTTTGCTCCCAAAAACTAATCATTGCAAAAGTTTGATTAGGTGTCTGGAGCAGTGTTTGTGGAAAATCAAACCTACATGTGATTCACATGTAAAACATTCAATGTAATCAATTGTCAGTTAACAGCAGAATTGTTTTTAAAACTGTGGCATTTCCTCACTTAAAGCCAACCTGGGGGATCCTCTAGATCTGGTAATAGTTCTGCTAAATATTCTTGCTAAATGCATACTCATACAGCATACCTATAAAATTTCACAGACTTAACTGCTGTATAGTAATTCACCATTCCACATTGTGTATTCTTGTGACTTTGGAAGTCTAATCAAGTTGTGAAAGTTTCTTGGGAAAATTAGGAAAGTTAGTTGCAGTTTGTATAGTGACGGGGCTGATTTTGACAGCTGCTGATGAATCAGGAAAGTCAGGGTTTCAGACTTTATTGCATGTTGTTATTTTAACAAACAAATTGATTATATGTCAGAGGTGGGAATGAGAGGCTTTAAACATGTCCTTGGAGCTTGATGACTACATGACAGATTAAATTGATCAGAGTTTACTGAAAGCAGCACATATAAACAGAGTTAAACTAAAGCACCGTATTGCTGTTCTGTTGTCTGCCACAATATCAGACAGTTGTAAAATACAATATTTATTGCAGTGGTTTTGGGAAGCTGAGTGATTAAAAGATGGATCTACTCATAGATCAGTTACTTTTTAACATCTTTGGTTAAATGTGAAAACATTTTCATGTTTATATTGAGTGCTGAGCAGACAGTCAAGTAAGCGTCCATCATTTATAGTAAATAGCAAACAGTTTGGGGAAAAAATGTAGCATGATTGAAACATTGAAATGTGATATGATCAACCAATCCTAATATGAGAGCCTTGCTGACTTTGCAGTGGTGCAATACCCTGTTCTAAACATCATTATCATTACATTGTAAAAAGGCATGTTCATTCACCAGAATGTTTGGCCTGAAACACCAGAGCTCCTGGGATTTGATTTTACCTCTGAGTGACTTTTGCAGAAGTAAAATTTCACATAATTGCAAGCCAGCTGGGAAATTAAAATATGCAGCCATTGTTGAAAGCGATAATTAGATGTTTCCGAGGGAGACGCAAGGCTGTAATTTAATCAGTTAAGTCACTGGAACCCTCGTCCCCGTCATTGAACTGCATTTTTTGACTCTGTTCTATATAGTAATATCTGAATGTATGTGTTTTCAGGGATAATATAACTGTTGCTTTGTTACTCCTCGGTGTGACCAGTGCCTGCTTGATCTGATTTGGAAAATGTTTTGAATTGCCATTTTTTTTCAATAAGGTCCAATGTGTTTCAGAGCTGGAAGTGATAATCTGTGTGATTTTAATGGACTCGAAAATCAGCTTGTTCTGATGTGCTGCTTTGCCAGTAGTAGCTTTAAGACCTAACTCAAATTGGTAAAATAAACCATGTGACTTTGATTCATAAGCTCCAGTGGCTAACTGTGTGACAGCTTGTCTTAGATTATCCAACTCTGCGCAGTACAACAGGGTACATAATACAGTGGACAGTTCAAATACCAGTCCATTCTGTGATGAATTGCCATTATTTTCCCTTTGAACAGTCATTTTTTTCTAATGTTCATGCTACTTGTACCTTTTGTTGCATTTCATCACCTTCTGATTACATTTTTCTGTTGATTTTACCTTGACTAAAACTGCAAGTACTGGTTCTGACTTCTCAAAAATGTAATTGCTCTGCACCAATTCCTGCATTTTGCCACTTCTAATTCCAAAGGCTATCTACAGGACCCCTTAAGAAGAATACTGAAAACTGGCACAATACTTGACTGAAAGAAATGAGCAGCACTTCGAAAGCAACAGTGCCAAAGATTGCATTCACTGAGATCTAAGGAGGCTTCAGATTTGTCTTTATCTCTGTCCTTGTGTTTTCATTCTCTAGTCTTCTGGTGAAAAAAAACTATCTAAGATTTTGTGCCTGTCATCTTCAACAGTAAATCAGTGAGTTGTTGTACTGATGTGATGGCATAATACAGTCTGATGTGCAAGCGGGTAGAAATGTTTAGTACAGATCCAGACTTATACCTGGCAAAGGATACATGAAAAATTAATCCTAATGCCAATCCAGGTACTTGTGAGTTACGTGCACACTTTGCCTTAACTACATCAATGCAAAGGCAACAACTTCCATCGAAGAATTTAAAGATCTGAAGTCCTTGCTAATTGCTTTTGGGGCATTTATGTAAGCACGTTTTTAAGTTTTCTGACCTCCTTCCTGATTTCAAGAGGCAAGCACATCTTGAATGCGGAATGTCTTCAGTTTCTGACACTAGCTGGATGAGCCTTTACAGCACCATGGTATTTGTTGCCAAAGGATGGAGCATGGATGGGCAGTTTGCAATACAGAGGATCAAAAGCAGATGCTACAGAATGGCTGGAGGGTTACACAAGACAAATACATTATCAAAAATAAATTGGAGGCCCTGGCTGAAGGCCTTTTGCCATTGTCAATTGCAAAGAATGAAATGCTCAATTACCAACCCCTTTCAGCTTTGCTGTGCTTGTCACGTAATTGGGAACTCTGTGTTGATATTATGGGTTAAGAACACCAATGACTGCCACATTTTACCCCTCTGCTCAAGTTGTACAGAGACGAAAAACAGAAGGCGATATAGAGAGTCAGAAAACTGCAAAGGCAGTCAGGAGATGAGGATGCAGTAGTGAAACTAGAGGTTATCAAACAAGTTCACCCACTGACATGGGGATGTGTAGCATATCCATTAATTTGTATTATTAGGTAGATGGTAAACTTACAACACAGAAGGAGGCCATTTCCATCCATCGTATCTGTACCGGCCAAACGAGAGCTATCCAGCCTAATGCCACTTATCAGATCTTGGTCCTTAGCCCTGTAGGTTACATTACCTCACATGCATATCCAAGTATTTTTTCAAACGCAATAAGGGTTTCTGCCTCAACGACCCAACAACCGTGAAGGAGCGCCGATATAGTTCCAAGTCAGGATGGTGTGCGACTTGGAGGGAAACTTGCAGGTAGTGGTGTTCCCATGCGTCTGCTGCTCTTCTGGGAGGTAGAGGTTGCAGCATTGGAAGGTGCTGTCGAAGGAGCCTTATAGAGTTGCTGCTGTGCATCTTGTAGATGGTACTCACTGCTGCCACTGTGCGTCAGTGGTGGAGGGAGCGAATGTTTAAGGCGGTAAATGGGGTGCCGATCAAGTGAGCTGCTTTGTCCTGAATGGTGTCGAGCTTCTTGAGTGTTGTTGGAGCTGCACTTATCCAGGCAAGTGGAAGGTATTCCATCACACTCCTGACTTTTGCTTTGTAGATAGTAGACAGGCTTTGGGGAGTGAGGAGGTGAGTTGCCGCAGCATTCCCAGCTTCTGACCTGCACTTCTAACCACAGTATTTATCTGGCTTATCCAGTTTAGTTTCTGGTCACTGGTAACCCCCAAGATGTTGATGGTGGGGGCTTAATGATGGCAATGCAGTTGAATGTCATGGGGAGATGGTTAGATTCTCTCTTGTTGGAGATAGTCATTGCTTGGCACTTGTGTGGCGTGAATGTTACTTGCCACTTATCAACCCAAGCCTGAATGTTGTCAAGGTCTCACTGCATGTGGGCACGGACTGTCAGTATCTGAGGAGTTGTGAATGTCACTGAATACTGTGCAATCATCAGCGAATATCCCCACTTCTGACCTTGCATTGGAGGGAAGGTCATTGATGAAGCAGCTGAAGATGGTTGGGCCTCGGGCACTACCCTGAGGAACTCCTGCAGTGACTTCCTGGGCTGTGATGATTGGTGTCCAACAGCCACAACCATCTTCCTTTGTGCTCGATATGACTCCAACCAATGGAGAGTTTTTCCCCTGATTCCCATTGACTTCAATTTTGCTAAGGCTCCTTGATGCCATACTCGATCAAATGCTGCCTTGATTGTTACAAAAGTGCTTCCATTATTTGTTAAATTTTTTTGAGGACTTGTTTTTTAAAACTGAAAAGATTCCATGGATTTTTTTTTTACAAAGTTCAATGAAAGGATACTTGAGATGTTGTTTGACAACAACCTTTGCTAGAAATCATGTGCTTTAAACTCAATAAACAACAGAAACCTTGGTGATCTGGGGAATATGTTTACAGAGAAGCCACATGTCAAGGTTTATGGAGGTCAGGAGGTTGACTTTCTATTTGGAGATTGTTTTCAGCTCAGTTGGGGTGTGGGCTGTTTTTGAAGACAGTTGGTGTTTTGCTTTCCAAGGCAAAAGAAACCCCAGCTCATTTTGCCTGCACCTCTCAAAGTGACCCTGAGAAGGCCAGTGTGTCAGCTCCTCTTTCCTCCTGTCTTTGGGGAAAACCCAGCGATTCGAGTGTGTGTTGGCTGAAACTCCTGATGCCACCTGTCCTGGAAAGCCTACCAGATGATTTCTCGACATCTCCAGAACATCTCCAGACTAAAAGGGACAACTGATTTCCTTCCCTATCTTTTTTTTTTCCTTCAAGAATTATCAAGTATTTGGCCAAAGTAATCTGTTTTTTTTGTCTTTTTGCAACAAACCTTTGCAGAGAGAATTTCAGTTTTTTTTCTCTGTGTGTGTGTGTGTAATATTAAAAGGGAATTTTCATATTTCAATCTGTGCCTTAATTTTATTTATTTTTATTTTTATATAGAGATACAGCACTGAAACAAGCCCTTCGGCCCACCAAGTCTGTGCCGACCAACAACCACCCATTTATACTAACCCTACAGTAATCCCATATTCCCTACCACCTACCTACACTAGGGGCAATTTACAATGGCCAATTTACCTATCAGCTGCAAGTCTTTGGCTGTGGGAGGAAACCGGAGCACCCGGTGAAAACCCACGCGGTCACAGGGAGAATTTGAAAACTCCGCACAGGGAGTACCCAGAATTGAACCCGGGTCGCTGGAGCTGTGAGGCTGCTGTGCTAACCACTGCGCCATTTTATTCTGGGGTAAAGAGTAGAGTACATGATTGACTGCATCGGTAACTGGGTAAGCATTTAAATATATGTTGTGACCTGTGGAGAAGTGGAACTAGAAAAGACAGTGCACTCCTCCTGCCTCAGTTGTAACATGATGTATATGGTTAATATTAGAGAATTATGAAAAGCTGAGTTGTACTGATTGAATTAGTTGAGTTCCTTCATCACTGCTGATTTGTAAAATATAGCAGCTTAACGAATTGTATCTGGCCCCATTTTACCAAGTGCTTTCTTGGTCCACCTTCGAATGGTTTGGAGAAGCACAAGTGAGAGCACATACAAAAGACACAATATCCAGTTTGGCTGTCAAAGGAGACATGATGCTAAATCCCTATCACATAATTAGTTACAAGTAGAGCAACAGCAGCACCTAAATGATGTGAGATCTGATTACACGAGTGGTTATCACCGCTAAGCCAAAGAAGGTATTTACCACAGACATAAATTTATAATAGCCGCTAATGGCCAAAACATGATTACTGAAGTTTTTAATGTTCATGATTTCTTCAGGAATATTATGTAACCAATCAATTCTCCTACAAGAAGACCATGAATAATGACCAGCAAGTGTTCCCTACTTTCACAACTCTTTCAGAGTGAAAACTCTTAATTCGCTGCCTATGTAACTGTTTTGACATGGGATCACTAGTAGATGAAATCCGATGTAGTTCTGAACCTTCAATGCTTTGCTCTTGGTGCGATAGTGGTTTTGCTGACAAGTGCACAATCGCAGACCTTATCTATTTTCAGAACTCCCATGAGAGAGTGCAGAAGCTGCATTGTGTATACCTCAATTAAGAATTCTAGTTATAAACCCAGAAGCCAGCTCATACCTTTCGTGATTGATGAATTTTTCTTCCTTGAAAGCGCTAGCCGATTTCCAATTCATTTATCGTTTGTGTTTGTTGCTGGGTGAAAAAGATTTACATGTTTAGAGAGATATAAATTCAAAATAAAAAGAAATCGAGAAGATATATTAACATTTGCATTAAATTTGTTTAAGAGAAAATCAGTGAGAATCATAGTTAAGTTTGGGTGGCGCAGTGGTTAGCACCGCAGCCTCACAGCTCCAGCGACCCGGGTTCAATTCTGGGGACTGCCTGTGTGGAGCTTGCAAGTTCTCCCTGTGTCTGCGTGGGTTTCCTCCGGGTGCTCTGGTTTCCTCCCACAGCCAAAAGACTTGCAGGTTGATAGGTAAATTGGCCATTATAAAGTGCCCCTAGTATAGGTAGGTGGTAGGGGAATATAGGGACAGGTGAGGATGTGGTAGGAATATGGGATTAGTGTAGGATTAGTATAAATGGGTGGTTAATAGTCGGCACAGACTCGGTGGGCTGAAGCGCCTGTTTCAGTGCTGTATCTCTAAATCATAAATCAAATCAAGTACATTTGCCTTTTACAATTGCAGCACTTAATTTTTTTCTTCAATATACGCTGAATTTTTGCCTTTTTGATTTTTCTAAATCTCTCTTACTTAATTTTGAAGAAAGTATTCTGAAAACCCTGGGAATTGTTTCCAGGAATAGAGGTCAGGGACGTGGAGCTCATAGTATTGATATTGCCGTTGCTGCCAAAAGCTGTGATTTAGAATCAGTCAATATCTCTCTTCCACGGTATATCATTTTTATTACTGTAATCTGCCACTTTGCTGCTCTATTTTCTTGCACTTGTTCAAGGACCTTCCCATCAGTTAGTCTTGTCTAATTATTTTCCTACTTTTGTAACCCCCAACTCAAACACCTCCTGTTTTCAAGGTCCAGACCATATAATGCTCTTACTTTTTAATCACCAACCTGATTTGATTGTTGCAGAGCTACAAGCTCACATTAATAAAGCCGCTCTTGCTATTTCTATCCTTTGTTTAATATAATCAGCCATCTGTTATCAGACTGCCCAATAAACAATATGATGGACTTGCCCTTTATCCATAATCACTTTAAGGTCAGTTTCCTACTTCAGATTCATTAATTGTGACAATTAACTTCTAACCTTAGCTGAGCCATCTTGGGAAGACAGCAAGTGAAGGTTTACAAGCTTTAGAGAGATATTGAGGTTTGAAGGAGTATTGTGCTGATGGAGATGTCTTCTTTCAGATGAGTGGTTAAGTCAATTCTCATCTGTCTATCCAGATAAATGTTAAAATGCCCCATGGATTTATTTGAAAAGGAGCAAAGGCATTTTCCCATTGTCCTCACCTAAAAAAAAAAATATGATTAACTGGTAATTCCTCTTACTTGCAGATTTCTCTCTCTACACGGAGAAGGAAGAGGAAACTGCAGGGCCCTTTTTACAAAACTCAGTTGCACTAACAGTGACTGCAGTTGTTCACCTTCCTTGTAAAGGAGAATGACTTGTAGTTAACATAGGGGTAAGAGAGCAGCAAACAGAAAAAACACATTTCTAAAATGAGGACTAGAGAATTGCAAATGTTACCCCCTTGTTCAGAAAAGAGTATAAGGATAAGCCCAGCAACTACAGGCCAGTCAGTTTAACCTGTGTGGTGGGGAAGCTTTTAGAAACAATAATTCGGGACAAAATTCAGTCATTTGGACAAATGTGGATTAATTAAGGAAAGCCAAAATGGATTTGTTTAGGGCAAATTGTGTTTATACTGACTTGATTGAGCTTTTTGATGAGGTAACAGAGAGGCTTGTACAGTTGATATTGGTGTACGTGGACTTCCAAAAGGCATTTGATAAAGTGCCACATAACGGTCTTGTCATCAAAGTTGAAGTCTGTGGAATAAAAGACGATAGCTGCATGGATATGAAATTGGCTGAGTGACAGGAAGCAGAGAGTAGTAGTGGTGAACTGTTGTTTTTTGGACTGGAGGAAAGTATGTAGTGGGTTTCCCCAGGGGTCAGTGTTGGGACCCCTGCCTTGCTTGATTATCTATTAATGACTTAGACTTGGGTATACAAGACAAATTTCAAAATTTGCAGATGACACAAAAGTTGGAAGTATTGTGAACTGTGAGGAGGATAGCGATAAACTTCAAGAGGACATAGACAGGCTGGTGGAATGGGCAGCCAAGCGACAGATGAAATTTAATGCAGAGAAGTTGGGAAGTAGAATGAGGAAAGGCAATATAAAATAAGGGTACAATTCTAAAGGGTGTGCAGGAGCAGAGGGACCTGGGGGTATATGTGCACAAATCATAGAAGGTGGCAGGGCAGGTTGAGAAAGCGGTTAAAAAAGCATGCAAGATTCTGGGCTCTATAAATAGGGGCATAGCGTACAAAAGCAAGGAAGTTCTGATAAACCTGTAGAAAAGACTGGGTTGGCTTCAACTGGAGTTACTGTGTGCAGTTCTGGGCACCACACTTTAAGAAAGATGTGAAGGCATTGGAGAGGGTGCAAAAAAAGATTCATGAAAATGTTTCCAGGGATGAGGAACTTCAGTTACATGGATAGATTGGAGAAGCTGGGCTGTTCTGCTTGAAGAGAGGATTAAAAGGAGATTTGATTGAGGTGTTCAAAATGAAGTCTGGACAGAAACTGTTCCTGTTGGCAGAGGATTGAGACCCAGAGGACACTGATTTCAGGTGATTGGGAGAAAAAAAGCAATGGAGAGATGAGGAAAAACTTTTTTTTATGCAGCGAGTGGTTAGGATCTGGAATGCGCTGCCTGAGTGTGTGGTGGAGGCAGATCCAGTCAAGGCCTTCAAAAGAGAATTGGATAATTATGTGAAGAGAAGAAATTTGCAGGGCTACAGGGAAAAGGCTGGGGAATGGGACTAGGTGAGTTACTCTTGTAGAGAGCCAGCAAGGGCATGACAGGCCAAATGGCCTCCTTCAGTGTTACAGCCATTCTGTGATTCTATCATTGACGCTGGGTTATATAACTTACTGCTTGAAGGGATAAAATCGGTCATTGGTAATGTCCCAGTGGGGGGAACAGCCTGCAGGAACTCGTTTCATGTGGGAAGAGTGGTCCCTGTGTGAGGTGAAGGGTGCATGTGGAATAGTACTCAAACCACAGTACCTTTCATTTCCATCGTGCCTTTAATGTTTAATGTAGTTCTCAAGGCTCTTCACAGGAGCATAATTGGACAAAAATTGACATGAGCCAAAGAAGGGAATATTAGGACAGGTGACCAAACACTTGGTCAAAGAGGTAGGTTTTAAACAGGCCTAAAGGAGGAGAGCGAGGTGGAAGCTAAGAGATTTGGGGAGGCAATTCTAGAGCTTGGAACCTATATGTTTGAAGATATGGCCTTCACCCCAATAGTGGGGTGAAGGTTATGGGGATCATAATTGGAGGAATGTAGATTCCTCAAAAAAACAATAGTCAACTCTAGGAGAGATGATGGGAAGAAAACTGGGTTAAGAAAATCAACAACAGAGTTTAATTGCAGCTTTTATTAAGCTTCTTTTATATACGATCATTGTTTAGAGTCTTGTGCAAATGCAGTTTTGTCAGAAGGAAGACTCTGACAATGGATGTAGAAATTATCATTCACAGCTGTTGAGAGTGAGGTTTGTAGCAGTTTGAGGAGCAAAGATCTGAGCCGCAGATGGTCTCTGTGTGTGGTCTTAGCTTGGGAACATGATTCTGACATTAAACCAGCAGCATCAGTTGGTAAAACACTAGTTACATTTGGAGTTGGTCCAAGATGAGTCCTAAGGGTAACTTTTTTCAGTAAAATAATTTATTTAGTGAAACATTAATAGAACGTGAAATCACTGCAGCACAAAGCCTGTGGACTGCATCCCTTGACTATAAAGATGTAATTTAAATAGTTTTTGACCATTTATGAATCTGAAAACCTTTTTAACCTCAAAATATTATGCTATTTGAAAGTGTTATTGACAGTTCCGCGAGATGTTCTTCCTAATGTAAGTATTACTTTAACTTGGTTGTCCCACAAAGGCTTACAAGTCTCTTCTACCAGTCGAGAGAAATCCTGAGAGGGAGTTGCACTTGCAGTGAAGACTCATCTTTCCTCCTGGAATGCACAGATAGGTGTGGAAATCCTAAACCGTCTGTCACTCAATGCTCCAATACAGGCTGCGCTGAGGACCATTCCACCTCCTAATGGTGATTTAAATTTGATGAACAACAGAACTTGCTTCGAAAAAAATCATGTTATAATCATGGAGCACTCTAAAATGATTCATTAGATTTCTAAGCGAAATTTTGTAAAATTTTTTTAAAAAGTTTTTTGGAATATTTTAGCTTCTCCCTTCACCCAATGTGTATAACCCAATCTTTAATTTGCTGTATGTAAAAAAAAAAAATTAAAAGTGATCTTAGTTTCCTGTTTGGGTGTCTGAAAATCCTTTAATGTGAAAGGCTGCTTGGACAGCTTGATAACATCACTGCATCTCCATGTTGAGGGTGCCCAATAAAGAGCACTGCAATCAGTTGCAGTATTACTGCACAGTGATAGAGGTGACATTCTTGCCAGAGTAATTGCTAGATTTCTCAGTGCAACTTGCTTCAAGGTCACTAGCGAGTGTCCTTGCTTTGCCACTGACTGCAAAATCCAAGCCTTTGCCTCTGAAAAAAAGAGTTATCAGAACAATTTATGGGAATCTGCTGGCACCACTTGTCTCAGGATAAAGTATAAAATAGCAGCAATTATGTGTCGCTCCTTGTGACAGCTTTAATATTGAAACATTGAAACTTAACACTCAGTGCCACCTACAGGAGCACCAGGTACTGCAGGTACTTACAATCTATTTTCAAATAAGCACCAGCCCCTCGTATGAACTTAATATATAATAGGCTGATGACAAATATTATGTCGATCGTAGATAACCTCTTGCATTCAGTGATCACTGCTGTAAATAAAGCTGATATCTCTCTCACTTATGTTATGAGATACTGTGACCTAGGTGTGTAATAATGGGACACCACCCATTACTTAAACTGCATACTGTCTTCATGTGTACTTTTCCAATTTTATGATAAGTGGTCTTTAGCTGGCTTAGTTTAGAAACAAAATGTTCAACTACTTTATTTTACAATCAGGAATTTACTGTATAAGTAACAGTTACAAGCCTCGCTGACTTCAATTTAATTTCTTTCCTACCTCACAGTTAAGTGGGCCAAATATACAACATTGAATCATACCCTGGGTCTGGTCAGCACTATTACTAAGTTGACCTACCTGGGCCTTACTTGATTCTCAGCAGCCCCACCAAGCATCCTTTAACATGTGGGTTTTTATTCTCTTATTCCATGTCTGAAAGGAGGTTGGGGGATTGTTTGTTTTCTGGAGGGTTTGCCAGTAGAGTTGCCAATCAAACCTGTTCTTCACAACCCCCACCCCTTGAAACTAGCTTTATGTAAAGCTCAACTGAGACATCCCAACTCTCTGAATTCTAAATGTTTGTTGATAATGTACAAGTCAAGATAATGACGCCCCTCTTGTCCTCGATCTCAGGGCAATGGCTGCTGATGAACTTATTGTTCCCCTCTTTGTCACAGTGGTTCCGACATGTGGCTGAAAGGAGGGTTTTAAACTTTTGTGAATTCTAAAGGAACGTTTCAACATCACTTCCAAATCCAATCCTGTGCATGAAACAAATGGTTGAAGATCCCAAATATTTTTAGTTATGTTTCCACACAGAATTAGAATTGTTGTTTCAATTGAATATATTTATAATCTTCATATTTTGAATATAAAATAGAATATTTACATCTTATAATTGTAAAGCAATGAAATCTAATTTATTTAAACTTTTATGTTGCATGTTTGTAGAATTGCAGATATCCAATTTTTATGTATGACATATAATATGACATTTAATATAATGAGCTACAAGACAGCCCCCAGCGAGTTAACATCCGTAGCACTTAAAGCAGCCCAAAGCGCTGCACAAAGAACAGCCAGGCAGTGCGCAAATGACTGCTGACAACACCTAAACAGTCATATTTAGCTGCCCTCCGACACCGGAAACATCAGAGGAATGTATAATGCCATTAAGGGAGCTTTTGGGCCAACCATCAAGAAGATCGCCCCCCTCAAATCTAAATCGGGGACACAATCACTGACCAACGCAAGCAAATAGACCGCTGGGTGGAGCACTACCTAGAACTGTACTCCAGGGAAAATGTTGTCACTGAGACTGCCCTCAATGCAGCCCAGTCTCTGCCAGTCATGGATGAGCTGGACGTACAGCCAACAAAATTGGAACTCAGTGATGCCATTGATTCTCTAGCCAGCGAAAAAGCCCCTGGGAAGGACGGCATTACCCCTGAAATCATCAAGAGTGCCAAGCCTGCTATACTTTCAGCACGCTACGAACTGCTTTGCCTGTGCTGGGACAAGGGAGCAGTACCACAGGACATGCGCGATGCCAATATCATCACCCTCTATAAGAACAAGGGTGACTGCGGTGACTGCATCAACTACCGTGGAATCTCCCTGCTCAGCATAGTGGGGAAAGTCTTCGCTTGAGTCGCTTTAAACAGACTCCAGAAGCTGGCTGAGTGTGTCTATCCTGAGGCACAGTGTGGCTTTCGAGCAGAGAGATCCACATGCTGTTCTCCCATCGCCAGCTACAGGAGAAATGCCGTGAACAACAGATGCCCCTCTACATTGCTTTCATTGACCTCACCAAAGCCTTTGACCTCATCAGCAGACGTGGTCTCTTCAGACTACTAGAAAAGATCGGATGTCCACCAAAGCTACTAAGTATCATCACCTCATTCCATAACCATATGAAAGGCACAATTCAGCATAGCGGCACCTCATCAGACCCCTTTTCTATCCTGAGTGGCGTGAAACAGGGCTGTGTTCTCGCACCTACACTGTTTGGGATCTTCTTCTCCCTGCTGCTCTCACGTGCGTTCAAGTCTTCAGAAGAAGGAATTTTCCTCCACACAAGATCAGGGGGCAGGTTGTTCAACCTTGCCTGTCTGAGAGCGAAGACCAAAGTACGGAAATTCCTCATCAGGGATCTCCTCTTTGCTGACGATGCTGCATTAACATCTCACACTGAAGAGTGTCTGCAGAGACTCATCAAAAGGATTGCGGTTGCCTGCAACAAATTTAGCCTAACCATCAGCCTCAAGAAAATGAACATCATGGGATAGGACGTCAGAAATGCTCCATCCATCAATATCGGCGACCACGCTCTGAACGTGGTTCAAGAGTTCACCTACCTAGGCTCAACTATAACCAGTAACCCCTCGATGCAGAAATCAACAAGCGCATGGGAAAGGCTTCCACTGCTATGTCCAGACTGGCCAAGAGTGTGGGGAAAATGGCGCACTGATACGGAACACAAAAGTCCGAGTGTATCAAGCCTGTGTCCTCAGCACCTTGCTCTACGGCAGCGAGGCCTGGACAACGTATGTCAGCCAAGAGCGACGTCTCAATTCATTCCATCTTCGCTGCCTCCGGAGAATCCTTGGCATCAGGTGGATGGACCGTATCTCCAACACAGAAGTCCTCGAGGCGGACAACAACCCCAGCATATCCACCCTACTGAGACAGTGGCGCTTGAGATGGCTTGGCCATGTGAGCCGCATGGAAGATGGCAGGATCCCCAAGGACACATTGTACAGTGAGCTCGTCACTGGTATCAGACCCACCGGCCGTCCATGTTTCCGCTTTAAAGACGTCTGCAAACGTGACATGAAGTCCTGTGATATTGATCACAAGTCGTGGGAGTCAGTTGCTAGTGATCGCCAGAGCTGGCGGGCAGCCATAAAGGCGGGGCTAAAGTGTGGCAAGTCGAAGAGACTTTGCAGTTGGCAGGAAAAAAGGCAGAAGTGCAAGGGGAGAGCCAACTGTGTAACAGCCCCGACAACCAATTTTATCTGCAGCACCTGCGGAAGAGTCTGTCACTCTAGAATTGGCCTTTCTAGCCACTCCAAGCGCTGCTTCACAAACCACTGACCACCTCCAGGCACTTACCCATTGTCTCTCGAGACAAGGAGGCCAAAGAAGAAGAAGAATATAACGTCCTGCATGTATGTCTTTCCTAAGCCAGTGTTGTGAATTACTATATAGCAAGTGCCAGAAATGAGACAATTTATTTCTATTTGGACGGCACAGTGGCGCAGTGGTTAGCACCGCAGCCTCACAGCTCCAGGGACCCGGGTTCGGTTCCGGGTACTGCCTGTGTGGAGTTTGCAAGTTCTCCCTGTGTCTGTGTGGGTTTTCTCCGGGTGCTCCGGTTTCCTCCCACAAGCCAAAAGACTTGCAGGTTGATAGGTAAATTGGCCATTACAAATTGTCACTAGTATAGGTCGGTGGTAGGGAAATATAGGGACAGGTGGGACATGTTTGGTAGGAATATGGGATTAGTGTAGGATTAGTATAAATGGGTGGTTGATCTGCACAGACTCGGTGGGCCGAAGGGCCTGTTTCAGTGCTGTATCTCTAATCTAATCTACATGCAACTGTTATGAGAGACGCACATACTTATGTATGCAAATAGAATACAGTAGGCGCTGAGTTTTATTTATAGAGGTGCAGTACCTGAGGGAAATAAATTTATTCATGTGCACTATTTACTTCATGCAGTCCATCAGTGGCAGAGCTTTCAGCTGCCATGCCCTTACAGTCTGGAGGGTTTCCTCCTAACATCACCTTGCTAGATCTTTCCCCATCTTCAAAGCCTACTTTGATCATATCTTTGTCACTCTGTTTCCAACTCTTCTAACTCTTGTCTGATGTCTGTCATTTCCTCATCTCGCCTTGTAAAACACAGGAGATGTTTTGCTAAGTTAAAGAGGCTATGTGGTGGTGGGTTGTTGTACTCAATTCCTTCAAAAAATTTGAGTCATAGAAACTCTACTCAGCCACACATCCAAGCAGAGACATATCTATAGCGTCCCAAGAATTTTAATAATATAAATGGAGTCCTCTTGTTGGTGGCTTTAGGTTTCTTTAGCTATGATGCATACAAAGAAGATAAATGTCATTTAGATTATTTTTAATGCCTTCAGTAATGTTCCCCATGATTGCCCCATCAGGCACCATTTTGGGTCACAAAGAATTCTACCTTAGTCATTCTGGATAATTGCCTGGAATATCTGTGGAGGCTTTGTAGCAGAGGATTGGTGGAACCTCTGGAGAAATGCCCATTTACACCACTCCTCTAGGATTCCTGCCAGAGTTATGATGAGAGATGGCGAAAACCCTCCAGAAATCCTCCCCACTAAGTTTAAGTCAAAATGGTATGATCTTTAAACAGCTCTAAAACATGTGATAATGCACTACTGTCTTGCACTAAGGAGAATATAGCCATAGAAAAATTATGGCACCGAAGGAGGTCATTCAGTCCATCGTGTCCGTGCCGGTCGAAAAAACTAGCCACCCAATCTAATCCCACCTTCCAGCACTTGGTCCATAGCCTTGCAGATTACAGCACTTCAGGTGCACGTCCAGGTACCTTATAAAAGAATTGAGAGTTTTTGCCTCCTCCATCATTCCTGGCAGTGAATTCCAGACACCCACCACCCTCCTGGGTGAAAAAGTTTTTCCTCATGTCCCCTCCCTGGTAATTGACCTCTCCGCTAGGGGAAACAGGTCCTTCCTGTATATCTATGCTCCTCATAACTTTATATACCTCAATTAAGTCACCCCTCAGCCTACTCTGTTCTAAGGAAAACAACCTTAGCCTATCCAATCTTTCCTCATCGTTGCAACTTTCAAGTCCTGGCAACATTCTTGTAAATCTCCTCAATCATTTTTATTCTGAGTGTTCAAGATGTGGCCTGTAGGCAAGATGCAGCCATCAAGGGCTTGGGCATCAGCTTAAAAGGCTTCTACTACTTTGGATCCACTTGTTTGACTTTCATGGACCTGGTGATTTGGGATGATCTGTTCTCAGACTTTGAACTGTATTGATGGCAAAATTCTAAAAAGCATTTGTAACTTATTTTGGGAGAGTGCTTTATATAAGTTTCACTACACAAAATTAGTTTTAATTTAGCAATCATGGTCGTTAGATAACTGCCTAAAAGAAGCAAGTCTTTGCTAGGTAGATACTCTACTGAGGAACACTTTCCAGTTGCACAGCTCTCCATAAACTGCATGAATTTAACTAGGTGCTGTATATGTGGTAAATTTTATCTTTGTTAACTGAATTTCTTTAATGAGCCCATAGTGTTTTCCAGCAGCAGGATGCATTTTTCTTGCCAGTGTGTCAGTCTAGTGGGGGAGTTGCAAAGAGAGAACTGATTGGAGATGCATCTGCAATGTAGCTCCTGACCTGTGCTCCCGATGATTATGGCTCCCTCCTCGGAGGGTGAAATTACCCATCTTAGCTATTGTTCACTAACTTGCACTTTAAGTTGCCATTTCCTGCTACTTCTACACTGTAGTTAAATTGTTCTAAAATCAGAAATCCTTCTTTAGGAGCAGTATTAACTGTTTTTGCACTTGCCTCTGTTAAGAATTGCTGCCGCTAATCTAATCTATGCAGTTTTACCATAACAATGATGGAGTGCCCTTGTTCAGACTGAAGGAATTCATCATCTCTCAGCTTCTCTTGGGAGAATCTGAACCTGTCACGAGAGGTGGTGAGGTCTCTAACTTGACAATTTAATATATGGTACTAAGTTTACACTGTGCTGAGAGCTGATTGCCTTGGGAGTTTAATAATATTTTAATGTTGCTTCATTATTTGGTGTTCTTTTAGATTCTGAAGCTCAGAAAGCTAGTGGAGCCCTTATACCTGCTGTACAGACTTGATGCCAGGCATAGGATGCAGAGTGGGGAAATATCTTTACCCCCCCAACAAGTTTGAAGGGATGCCATTCACAGTGATTGAGTGTAGTTCACAAGTGATTTGAGATGTATCTATCTATATCAATTTTTAAAAACTAGATATTATACTTAAATTTATAAGTAGTAAATTTCATTTGCCATTTCCCATGCCTTTTTGGGCCTTGGCTTCACCCCTGACAGTTTCACTGAGCGGGCAGACCCTAGTGGCTTCCTCACTCAGTCACCAGTTGAAATCCCATCGGAGTCCTGGTTACATCATAACATCCTGATTTTCAAGTGGAAAGGAGACTCTTGCCTAAGGGAGACAGAAACTGAATGTGTGAAAGAAAGAGATGTTTATCGAAGAGAGCAACAGAAATGATGGAGAATAAAAATGGCAGTGCAGTTTTTGCTGAATTACTGGTATCCATTCAGGGAAATGTTTGGTGATACTTCACCTGATTGGTGAATCCAATCTCAATTGTTTTTTTCAAATTTTTAGCGGCAGCGTCTATTTTTGCTGCTCTTCCTGATGTTGCATTGCAGAAAATTTGACGAAGTTTACAGTGAACTTGAGCGATTTATGCAGATGAGAAGTGACAGGGATCCTTACAGTGTCTCCAGTAGAACTCCACTCAACACATCCTCATGGTCTGATGCTACACTTATTTTTAATCTAAATCTCCAGATGTGCCTTATTCTATCCCGTATTTCCATAGCATTTAGTTTAATTTCATTGGAACTTGTCAATATTTTAAATAAACTGTCGAGGAGATCTTCAATACTGGCAAATTGTGCATCCCAGGTCATTGTTTTCCATCAGTTAAAATATATCATAGGAAATTCCACCATCTGTAGCATCCTTAGGATAGGTTCATGAAGTTCCTTAGACAAGATCTTGTTCAATAATTCCTTTGGGGCTCTTTTCATTAAGGTTAGGAGATTATTGGCTGTTTTGATAGAGGTGTTTAAAATTATGAAGAGATTGGACAGAGCAAGTAGAAAGGGACTACTTCCAATTAATGAGAAGACATGGTTAAAGACTGAATGAGAGAGATTTGGGACAGACAGCAGGGAAAAACTTTTATGCATATGGGTTGTGAGGCTGTGGAATGTATTATTGGAGTTAGTAGTTGTAAATTTTAAGGATAGGTCTGTGGTAGTAGGAAAAGGAGATATAGAAACAGAGTAGGCACTTTCAGAATGTGGTTCCTGTGGAGGATAAACACAAACATGGACAGCATGGGCTGAAATAGCCTGTTTTTGTGTTGTGTACTCTATAATTTTATAGACATGCTCCTCCAGCCTCCCCTGGAATGATTTGGTTATTTTACCTGTTATCAATGTTAGGTTAATAGGCCAGTAGTTATACAAGTCAGAGTAAGTGTCCTTTTTAAATATTTTCAAGTTTGCAGTTAATTATTTTTCTTCAAGAAAGTAACTTGTCTTTTCTCCACGCTTTTTGATAAAACCTGCGTTTTAAATCAAAATGCAGTAATGTTACTTCAAGAAATTAGCATGGATGGTTCACTCATTATAGAACCATAGAAAAATTATAGCACAGAAGGAGACCATTCAGCCCATCGTGTCTGCGCCGGCTAAAAAAAAAACTGCCACCCAATCTCATCCCACCTTCCAGCACCTGGTCCATAGCCTTGCAGGTTACAGCACTTCAGGTGCATGTCCAGGTACCTTTTAAATGAGTTGAGGGTTTCTGCCTCCACCACCGATCCGGGCAGTGAATTCCAGACACCCACCACCCTCTGGGTGAAAAGTTTTTTCCTCATGTCCCCTCTCATCCTTCTACCACTCACCTTAAATCTGTGCCCCCCTGGTAATTGACCTCTTCGCTAGGGGAAACAGGTCCTTCCTGTCTTCTCTATCTAGGCCCCTCATGATTTTGTACACCTCAATTAAGTCACCCCTCGGCCTCTTCTGTTCGACGGAAAACAACCCCAGCCGATTCAGTCTTTCGTCATAGCTGCAACTTTCAAGTCCTGGCAACATTCTCGTCAACCTCCTCTACTCTCTCCAGAGCAATTATGTCCTTCCTGTTATGTGCTGACCAGAACTGTACGTAATACTCCAACTGTGGCCTAACCAGCATTTTATACAGTTCCAGCATTCCATCCCTGCTTTGGTATTCTGTACTTCGGCCATTCCATATGCCTTCTTCACTTTATCAACCTGTCTTGCCACCTTCCAGGACCTGTGGACATGCACTCCAAGGTCTCTCACTTCCTCTACCCCTCTCAATATCCTCCTGTTTATTGTGTATTTCCTTGCTTTGTTTGCCCTCCCCAAATGTATTACCTCACGCTTCTCCAGATTGAATTCCATTTGCCACGTTTCCGCCCACTCAACCAAACCATTGATATCATTCTGGAGTCTACAGCTATCCCCTTTACTATCAACTACACAGTTAATTTTTGTGTCATCAACAAATTTCCCAATCATGCCTACCACATTTTAAGTCCAAATCATTAATATATGCCACAAACAGCAGGCGACCCAACACCGAACCCTGTGGAACGCCACTGGAAACTGCTTTCCATTCGCAAAAACTTCCGTTGACTACTACCTTTTTTTCCCTGTCACTGAGCTAATTTTGGATCCAACTTGCCACATTCCTCTGTATCCCATGGGCTTTTATTTTTCTGACAGTCTGCCATGTGGGACCTTGTCAAATGCCTGACTAAAATCCATGTAGACCTCATCAATCCTCCTGGTTACTTACTCAAAAAATTCAATTAAGTTAGTAAGACATGACCTACCTTTAACAAATTCATGCTGACTATCCCTGATTAATCTGTGCCTTTCTAAGTGGCAGTTTATCCTAACTCTCAGAATTGATTTCTAAGAATTTGCCCACCACCGAGGTCTGAATGACCAGCCTATAGTTATTTGGCCCTATCCCTCGCACCCTTTTTAAACAATGGTACAAAGTTCGTAGACCTCTAATCCTCTGCTACCTCACTTGTATCTCGTGCGGATTTGAAAATGATCCTCAGAGCATCTGCAATTTCCTCCCTGGCTTCCTTTTAACAACCTGGGATACAATCCATCCAGCCCTGGTGATTTATCCACTTTCAAGGATGTCAGACCCTCTAGTACTTCCTCTCTCATTATGTTTATCGTATCTAATATTTCACACTCCTCTTCTTTTGCTACAATGTCTGCATCATCCCTCTCGTTTGTGAAGACAGACAAAAAATTCATTAAGAACCCTACCCACATCTCTGCATCCCTCATGAGTTCCCTTGTACATCTCTGATAGGCCCTACCCTTTCCTTAGTTATCCACTTGCTGTCACTGTACTGATAAAACATCTTTGGGTTTTCCTTAATTTTACCTGCCAATAATTTTTCATGACCTCTCTTTGCTTTCCTAATTTTCTTTTTTACTTCACCCCTTTTTTACTTCTGTACTCCTCTCGGCTTTCTAAAGTTTTTTGTGACCGTCATAAGCTTTCTTTTTCTGCTTTAACTTACCCTGTAAGCTTCTAAACAACCAAGGGGCTCTAGATTTGGCCGTACCACCCTTTATCTTTGTGAGGACTTGTCTACACTGTGCCTGTAGTATCTCGCTTTTGAATGCCTCCCACTGGTTTGCCACCAATTTTCCTTCAAGTAGCTGTATCCAGTCTACTTTTGCCAGATCACCACTCAGCTTTGTAAAATTAGCCTCCCCCCAATTTAGAACTTTTACTCCTGTTTTATCTTTGTCCTTTTCCATGATTATGCTGAAACTAACTATTATGGTCACTATCTCCAAAATGGTTACCCATTGCTACTTCATCCACTTGCCCAGCTTCATTTCCGAAGTCTAAATTGAGAATTGCACCCCCTCTCATTGGGCTCGTTACATGTTGGCTAAAAAAGTTCTCTTGAATGCAGTTCAAGAATTTTGTCCCCTCTGCTCTTCACACTGTTTGTATCCCAATTGATATTAGAGTAGTTGAAATCCTCAACTATTATTACCCTATTGATTTTGTACTCAGAAATGTGCCTACATATTCTTTTATCTCCCTCTCACTATTTGGGCATCTATAGTACACTCCTAGTAGTGTGGTTGCCCCTTTTTTATTTCTGAGCTCACTCCATATGGCCTCATTTGATGATTCATTTAGGATATCATTCCTCCTCACAGCTGTTATTGATTCCTTAACTAATAATGCTATGCCCCATCCTTTTTCCCCCCCCCTCTCTATCCTGCCTGAAAACTCTCTATCCAGGGGTGTTGAGCTGCCATTTTTGTCCATCTTTAAGCCAAGTTTCTGTTATAGCAATGATATTGTGTTACCATGTGTCTATCTGTGCTCTCAGCTCATTGGCTTTATTTGCTATACTCCTTACATTTAAATAAATACCTTTTAATACTGCGAAATTCCTGTTCTGCACACATTTGTTTCTTCTGTCTTTCAGAGTCCCTCACTAATTTTCTGCCTCCCTTTCCCTGCCCTCAATTTGTCCCATCTGAAACTGCCCTCAAATTCCCATCCCCCTGCCAAATTAGTTTAAACCATCCCCAACAGCACTAGCAAACCTTTGGGGTATTATTTGTGCTTCAACTTCCGAGTTTTGATTCATATGTATAGAAGTGCGTCCAGGGTCTGTACAACTGGGAGAAGAACACCCTATTTATTATTACTGTCCTTTTCTTTCACCAAGTGTTTCTATGAGAAAATTGGTCAATAACAGGTAATTTTCTTTCTGAATTGAACCTTCTAGTGCTTCTTGGAATAAACGTGACTCCTGTCACTCAGCTGGTTAGCAGTATAAATGATATTAAATAGAAAGTTTGTTTTTTTAAATCAAATTCAAAATCTTAGTTTGGCCATGATTAATTATGCACACAGGGGCCTAGGCTTTCCAGTAGGGGACATCAGTAGGGGCTTCCCAACTCCTCGGGGGAATCATTTCAGAACACGAGGTGGAGACTTGGAAAGCTGTGCATTGATATCAGTTAAAACTGGGATTCGTGCTTGAGCCTCCTGATCGGTTAGTGCTCCCAACCTTTCGGCTGCAGCGTGTCAATAGAACTTGAACTTTCTAAAGGATGCTGCTTTCGAAGTGGATGCAGTTTTCAAAGAGCCGGCACAGGTATAATGGACAGAATGGCTGCCTTCTGTGCTGTAAGATTCTAAGCACTGTTGGAAATTTGCAGGTTGAGTGTTCATAAAGTGCTGCAATAATACAAGTTGCCAAAATCAGATCTCACGTGGGAGGTGTTCTTCAACGCTCCGATCGGTGCTTAAAATATATCTCATTATCATTCTATGACTGCTGATTGCTGCCTTCATTCATTTTACATCATTAACATTGCATGAATTATGTGGAGTATTTCTGGCCAAATAAATGGTTCCGATGCGGAGTCTCATTATTTCTGTTACAGCACATCTGGCCACTGCAGTGTTGTTTTGTGTGAAGCAGCACGCTGTCATCACATCTGAAAAGTAAAGAGAAAAAATAAGCTGGTGGAGTTTGAGCATCTGTGTTTTGCAGCCAATTCTGGGCTGAATTTGAATAAATGCCCATTTTGCACTTTCTTGCATTTAAGCAAGGCCAGAGAGGTGTAAACTTTCACTGGCCTGCATAGAATCTTACAGTACAGGAGGTTGCCATTCGGCCCATTGTGCCTGTACCTGCTGTTTGGTAGAGCTATCCAGATTGTCCCATTCCCCTGCTCTTCCCCACAGCCTTGCAATATTCTCCCAGTCAATTATTTATCTTTTGAAACTTCTAATTGAATCTGCTTCCACTACCCCTCCCCCCACCATTTTCGCACAGTGCACTCCAGATCCTCATAACTCTCCATGTAAAAATACATTTTCCTCATCTCATCTCTTGCTCTTCTTTCAATTTCCTTAAATCTGTGTTCTCTGGTTCTCTGGTTATTGACCCTTCTGCCATTTTTCCTTATTTACTTCCATAATTTTGAAAACCTCTGTCAAATCTCCCCTTTGTCTATAAGGAAAACAACCTCAGTGTATCATCATTTTTTTTTCTTTCATTTGGAACTGATAGAAACAGACCATAAGGTGTAGGAGAGAAACATTCCTTTTACCAAGTTGCTTCGCTCAAATAAAAATGTTGTGGATCCCACCTCCTATCACTAGAGGGAGGCCTGACAGCATCTGAAGGCCTCAATGCAGGATTATGACACTGCAACATCATAACACTGATAAATAAAACTGGCAAAATGCTTGAGGGCACCAACATTTTTGATAGATCCTGAATGCACAAACATTTCCCACTTCTCTGCTGTCCCTTTTAGGTCATAGGCAATAAAAAGTTGTGGAAACAAATGGCAGTGGTGGTCAGATGTGTTGTGCATGAAGGAAAACAGTGCAAAATGGATTTTAAATTGACATTGACATCGGACCACATGAAGTCTCATGGCATCAGGTCAAATGTGGGGAAGGAAACTTCCTGCTGATTACCACCTATCACCCTCCCTCAGCTGATGAATCAGTACTCTTCCATGTTGAACAACACTTGCAAGAAGCACTGAGGGTAGCAAGGGTGCAGAATGTACATCACCAAGAGTGGCTCAGTAGCATCACTACTGACTGAGCTGGACATGTCCTGAAGGGCATATATCTGCTAGACTGGGCCTGTGGCAGGTGGTGAGAGCCAACGAGGGGAAAACCTACTTGACCTCGTCCTCACCAATTTTTGTATGGGTGATCACTGCACAGTCCTTGTGGAGACAAATTCACGTCTTAACACTAAGGACGTCTTCCATCATGTTAAGCGGTACTACCACCATGCTAAATGGGATAGATTTAAAACAGATATAGCAGCTCAAAACTGGCCATCCATGAGGTGCTGTGGATCATCAGCAGAAACAGAATTGTATTCAACCACAATCTGTAACCTTATGGCCTGGCATATCTCCCACTCTACCATTACCATCGAGCCAGGGGATCAACCTATTTCAATGAGGAGTGCAGGATAGCATGCCAAGAGGTGCAAACCTGGTGAAGTTACAACACAGGACTACATGCATGTTAAACAGCAGAAGTAGCATTCAATAGAGCAAAGTGATCCCACAACCAAGGGATCAAATCAAAGATCTGCAGTCCTGCCACATGCAGCCGTGAATGGTAGTGGACAGTTAAACAACTAACCAGAGGAGGAGGCTTCACAAACATCCACAATGATGGTGGAGCCCAGCACGTCAGTGCAAAAGACAAGACTGAAGCATTTGGAACCACCTTCAGCTAGAAATGCCAAGTGGATGATTCATCTCAGCCTCCTCCTGAGGTGCCTAGCATCACAGATACCAGTCTTCAGACAATTTGATTCACTCCATGTGATATCAAGAAATGCATGATGGTACTGAATATTGCAAAGGCTATGGGCCCTGACAACATCCTGGCTGTAGTGCTGAAGAATTGTGCTCCAGAACTAGCCATGTCCCTAGCCAAGCTGTTCCAGTGCATCTGCCCAACAATGTGGAAAATTGCCCAGGTATGACCAGTCCACATAAAGCAGGACACTTTGAATACAGCCTATTACTGCCCAATCGGTCTACTTTCAATCATCAGCAAAGTGATGGAAGGTGTCATCAACAGTGCTACCAAGCAGCTCTTACTCAGCAATAACCTGCTCACCGATGCTCACTTTCGCATCTGTCAGGACCACTCAGCTCCAGCCCTCATTACTTGGTCCAAACATGGACAAAAGAGCTGAATTCCAGAGGTGAGGTGAGAGTGACTGCCATTCACATCAAGGCAGCACATGACCAAGTGTGGCATCAAGCAGCCCTAGCAAAATTGAAGTCCGTGGGAGTTGGGGAAACTCTCCACTGGTTGGAGTTATATCTAGCACAAAGGAAAATGGTTGTGGTTGCTGGAGGCCAATCATTCCACTCCAGGATGTCGCTGCAGGAGTTCCTCAGCATAGAGTCCTAGGCCCACCCACCTTCAGCTGCTTCATCAAATGCCTTCTCACCAGCATATAGGTCCGAAGTTGGGATGTTTGCTGATGATTACACCGTGTTCAGTGTCGTTTGCAAATCCTCAGATACTAGAGCAGTCTGTGCTCACATGCCCACATTCAGGCTTGGGCTGAGAAGTGGCAAGTAACATTTGTGCCACATAAGTGCCAGGCAATGACCATCTCCAAAAAGAGAGAATCTACCTATTCAATGGCATTACCATTGCTGAATCCCCCACCATGAACATCCTAAAAGTTATCATTGACCAGAAACTTAATATGACCAGCCATGTAAATACCGTGGTTAGAAGAGCAGGCCAGAGGTTGGGAATTCTGCAGCGAGTAACTCGCCTCCTGTCTCCCCAATGCCTGTCCACCATCTACAAGGCACAAGTCAGGAGTGTGATGAAATACTCTCCACTTGCCTGGATGGGTGCAGCTCCAACAACACTCAAAAAGCTCAATACCATCCAGGACAAGACAGCTGGCTTAATTGGTACCCCATCTAGCATCTTAAACATTTGCTCCCTCTACCATTGACGCACAGTGGCAGCAGTGTGTACCATCTGCAAGATGCACTACAGGAACTCACCAATGCTCCTTAGACAGCACCTTCCAAACCCGTGGCCTCTACCACCTAGAAGGACAAGGGCAGCAGATGCATGGGAACACCACCACCTGCAAGTTCCCCTCCAAGTCACACACCATCCTGACTTGGAACTATATCGCCATTCCTTCACTGTCGCTGGGTCAAAATCCTGGAACTCCCTTCTGAAAAGCACTGTGGGTGTACCTACACCACACAGACTGCAGCGGTTCAAGAAGGCAGCTCACTACCACCGTCTCAAGGGCAATTAGAGATGGGCAATAAATGCTGGCCTTGTGGTGTCACACATCGCGTGAATGAATTTTCTTTTAAATCTCAATTGTAAGAAGTACCGTAATAACTAGGTTAACTTACCCTACTCTCAGTGGCTGTGGGGCCCAGGGACCTACACATTGAGCAAGGAAAAAATTAAGGTAGATTTGTCACTATGCCACTGTCATCTCCCTACATTTAATTTAATTTAAAGATACAGCACTGAAACAGGCCCTTCGGCCCACCGAGTCTGTGCCGACCATCAACCACCCATTTATACTAATCCTATACTAATCCCATATTCCTACCACATCCCCACTTGTCCCTATATTCCCCTACCACCTACCTATACTAGGGGCAATTTATAATGGCCAATTAACCTATCAACCTGCAAGTCTTTGGCATGTGGGAGGAAACCGGAGCACCCAGCGAAAACCCACACGGTCACAGGGAGAACTTGCAAACTCCACACAGGCAGTACCCAGAATTGAACCCGGGTCGCTGGAGCTGTGAGGCTGTGGTGCTAACCACTGCGCCACTGTGCCACCTTTGGTACAAACTTGGGAGCAGGTGATATGTTGCCTGAGGGAGCCAAAGAAAGAACAAAAAATACAAAGCATCATGGATCTCAATAATGCAGTGTGTTACGTAGCAATATAAACGGTGTCTGATAGAACGATGTAACATAATGAAATTTAGTATCATTGTTCATTTAAATCATATGACAGCTGCTGACCCTGTCTGCCATGGCATTTTTTGCTGTAAAAACAATCAAAACTAGAAGTTAAAACTGACAAAAAAAATTCTGATAGCAGTGCTCCTCATACCTTTGGGGTATATCTCACTATTCTGTGCCATTTGCTTCCTGGGAAAAGTATGCACGTCACAGTGTTTCTTCTTGAGTTACTGCCCCTGCAAAGCATTCCAGTAACCTCACACCTCTGATTACCCACCGGGTATGGCACACATTCCAGCTGCAACTTACAACGTGAACTCTTGTGTGACATCTACAAAAGGTTTCATACTGAAAGCAGTCTTCATACAACCTTGATTCCTGGCCCTTTAATCTTACAGGATGTGGACTTGGGTGCTACTCACTGGGGTCTTGACATTTCCAATCTGAGCATTGATAATTTCATCCTGTTCCATCTTTTTCTCCTAATTGCTCACTTTCGCATAAGCATACAGCATAGCACACAATATGTTTGGACATAAACACTATTTGAAGTGATGTCCTTCAGCCAGTGACTTAGCAGATGTTCCTCTTCTATTTGTCACTGTCCCATAAGGCCTAGTTAGAAGTCAGACTAATATTCTCTTCACCTGTCACCGCACAACATGGTGACCTGTACTCCAGGGATTAAGATCAACCATGGTCGTGTTGAATGGCGGAGCAGGCTCAAAGAGCCAGATGGCCTACTCCACTTATTTCTTATGTTCTTAAGGTGGTGAGTTTGAGCAGGGAGCATCATGGAGCACATGGTGTGACAATGGCCGAGCAGGAGCCCGCTCACACTGAGTTGGTCAAGTCCTTCCTCAGTTCAAAGGACCTAGCTACAGAAGCTGATTGCTGTTTAAGCTTGCCTGTCTACTGGATTCATTTGAGGCTGCCCAAAGCACACTGCAAGGTGTGGGTGCAAGTGTTGTAGGAATCTTCAAGCTGCTTTGTGATCGGGCAGGCAGGCTTTTTCAGTCTGCAGCCGCTGTTGCAACTCCACAGGCACCTGAAGCAAAGCTACGAGTTGCAGATGTCCAAAGCACCGTTTCATTATCTTTGATTGCTGTTATAGAGGCCGTGAGCCTACAGCATGTTCTTTTGTCTAGCTTCTCAAGCTGGCAGAGCAGATAAAGAGAAGCCACTATGTGGGACTTCACTGTCCTCATTACTGTTCAGAGGCCCACTCCATAGAACTGAACTCCATAGCCATTGCTGAGGCATCAGCTAATCTGCAGTTTTTCACACCCCCACACACTCGCTGGCAACTCCAGCCTGAATCTTTCTGGCCTCCCTCTGTGTACAAAACAAATTCTGGAGGTTTAGTGAGAGTGAACATAACTGGCATTCCAGGGCACCATCTGTAACAAGCTGAAACATTTTGATTATTTGAGAATGCAGAAAACCTGACAGCATTGAATGGTTGTGGGATAGTAGTAATGAGTGGAGACTACTGAGATTTAGATATTTAGAAATGAGATGATCTCAAGTATATGTAAAGCAGTTCCATGGAATGTACCGTTTTTAAGATTGGAGCAATGGAAATATTGCACTCAAGGCCTTAATTTTCCTTTCATCACCTGGCTGTTTAGATCAGATCCCTTGCACGAGTAACAGCACAGTAGAGGCCTGCTCAGGTCTGCAAATGAAACCTGACCCGAGCCCGAGTCCTTTCATTTTTTCCCGCGCCCGACCCGACCCCACCACCGGAATGTTCAGTTCACCTAGCTTCCGCTTTTCACCTTTTAAGCTTGTGCAGAGAAGCAACAAAAACTGTAACTGGACTTGAGAGGTTATTTATAAAATACATGAAGATTGGAGCCATGTACCGGACGAGAGAGTGTGTCCAACCCGACCCGAGCCCGAATGCTGGACCCGGAAGAGCAACCGACCCGAACCTGACACGTCGTCGGATCCTGTCGGGTTCTGGTCGGGTAGCCATGCTCTACAGCACAGTGATATTTGAAATGCTCTATTTTCTATAACTCTCAGTGGCTAACATCAAAGCAAGCTTGGTAGAAAACTAAGTAGATTTGGACCCCAAAATGGTCAGGTTTCGTTCTTTTCATCTGGAGTTCAGGAATTGTGCATTGTTTTAACATATGTGGTTACAAGTCAGAACCACATGTTCCAAAATCCTCCACATGAATGCAATGCCATACTTGCACTTTTGTTTTATCCCTGTACTGTTGCCTCTATTTATTCCCTGTGGAAACGATCAACAGAGAGTGTGTAAGGGTGGCCCAAGGCAACTCAACCCTGTGACCCCCTACCTGTTGCAACATATTGCTCGTCTTGACACTGAATAGCTTTCAAAATGTAGATAATGATGGACACAAACTCATGTCCTGCCCTTTCCCTGGTACAGAGTGCCTTGTCTTCGAAGCATGGTGGTATTGTGCAACTTAAGCTCTTAGGATGATTTTTCTTATGGAATTAGTTGGGATAAGGAACGGTTTTGTCATGAAAGTGTGTCTTTAGTTTTCAAACCTGGGGACAAATGAGACCGGATGTTAACAACAAAAATAATGAATGGTTTCATTCTACTAATCTTAGAAATAGGATTTTTGTCGCAGATTGCAGAAGGCGAGATTGTTTGTGCTAAAAGGAACAGTGTAGCAATTTGTTGAAAAGCTCCCCAGGGCTCTAATCCCTGAATAACTCAGCTGTCGAATTGCAATTTGTTGAGACATTCCTCAGCTGGAGCTGTGCTGAGAATCCTGGATAGCGTCAGTGAGTGTAGGAGGTGTGTGCTGTTGACGAACAAGGCTGAGACACAGTGAATGGGGATGGAATGATACATCTTTATCACTGCCTATTTTAGTGAGCAAAGGTAGTTGTCTCACAAAAAAGAAAAGCAATTCAGCCATAACCAAGGGTAGATCATGTTAGCAATGGATCCATATTCCTTTGTTGCTGGTGGAGCTCAGTATTAAAGAGAAAGAATTACTGTTAATTTCATTCTATTTACGTACAAACTTCTGAGCTGCTGTAATAAGTTGATACTTGATAGTTACACAGTAACGATAAAGAATAACACCAGTACTGAGAGGCTATAACAATTAGGAAAGACTGAACAGGCTGGGACTTTTTTCTCTCTAGAAAAGAGAAAGCTGAGGGGTGACCTGATTAGGGTTTTCAAGATTATGAAAGGGTTTTATAGGGTAGACATAGAGAAGACATTTCCACTTGAGAGACCAGAACTAGAGATCATAAATATAAAGATAATATAAAACACCAATAAATCCACTAGGAATTCACGATAAACATCTTTACCCAGAGTGGTTAGAATGTGGCACTTGCTACCACTGGAGTAATTACAGCGAACAGTGTAGATGCAGTTAAGAGAAAGCTAGGCAAGTACATCAGGGAGAAAGGAATAGAAGGATATGATGGTAGGGTTAGATTAAGTAGGGTGGGAGGACACTCGTGTTGAGCATAAATATCAGCATAAGAATGTATAGTGTTGTCATGGGTTTTATTCTTGTACCTCACCATTCTTGGAGTGCAAGAGCAGCTGAACCAGCCCTTTGTAAGTGGAGCTCCTAATCTGCAACAGATGAGGCCATAGTTGATGTCCTTGACTTATACATCTCCTGTTACAGGCCTCAGTGAGAATGGGAATTCACTGTGTGAGCAATCACATCCATATCCACAAACCCACTAACAACAAGGCAACGTATTGATGTGTGCACCCGTTACTCTACCGGGTCACTCTGTTGTGGAGGTTTAGTATTGTATAGCTGTGAAGTGAACATCTTAATGAATCCCGGTGGATAAACATTTACCAATGCCAAAGGAAAAATCTGTAGAAACTATGGGAACAGAAAACATTAGAAATGCACAGATTTGATCATACTGCCTGCACCTCCCAACACCCACAGGAAAATGAAGGAAGTGGCACTGCGTAAAAATACAAGGTGGAATCACAGTGGAAAATGACCCCTATCTATTTCTGTCCAGTTCTTCTGGTTTTGCACCTGGGCCCTGATCAGAATTTTTTCACTTTTCAGATGTGGACAGATCTGTTATGTTTTCCTGCATTTATAAAGTTAGCGAGGTTCAGCACAGGGACAGGCCATCAGCTCTGTGCTGCTGCTTTTCTCCACATGAGCCACCCAGTCTAATCCCACTCTCCTCACTCTACATGCTCTTTAGCATTCTTCTCTTAAACAACTATCTAATTGCCTTTTAAAAGAATTACTGGGCTGTGCTGTGTTTGAACAACATTTTGTGCCAGAATATTACACAAGATTTTTTTCCAACTGTCCTTTTAATTGTTTTTTGTGACCATCTTGCTGAACAGTGAAAACGATCACATTTTATTTTATAATAGCTCTTTGTAATCTTGGAGGCATCTTAGGTCATCCCAAAATTTTTGTGAAAAACAGCCCAAAAGTTTATCTTCCTAAACTTAACCCCTCATTCTTTGTTGTTCCCTTTACATAGATTGTTGCCATTTAGTTATGAGCATTGCATGTTTATTTATATCTTTCAGGTTTGTTTTGCATTTATTTTCAGATACTGACAGTATTTTTTTTACATTCTTACAGATGTGAGGCAGACAGTGGAAAATGATTCAAAATGACACAGTTCACTTACTAGGTTTACACCCAAATTGTTATTGATCTTGCACGTAATCTTACTAAGCATGAAAAACATAATAGAGTGTGTAATGAAGAAGCCACTTAACCCATGGATTTGGCTTCGTGGTAACATACCATTGACTCTACCCAATATCTAATTTCATTATAGAGCAGACCATCTGCAGGTGAAAACTCACTCACTGCCGAAGAAAATTCATAGAATTATAGAATGGTTTCAGCACAGAAGGAGGCCTTTTGGCCAGCTGTCTAAGAGCAACTCACCTAGTCCCACTCCCCTGCCTTTTTTCCATAGCCCTGCAGGTTTGTTGTCTTCAGATAATTATGCAATTCTCTTTTGAATGAACCTGCTTCTATCACAGTCTCGCGCAGTGCATTCCAGATCCTAACCACTTGCTACATGACAAGGATTTTCCTCATGTTATTTTTAATTATTATGCCATTCATCTTAAATTGGTGTCCTCTGATTCTCGCCCCGTCTGCCAATCGGAACAGTTCCTCTCTCTCTACTCTGTCCAGACGCTCATGATTTTGAATACCTCTATCAAATCTCCGCTCAATCTTCCCTTCTCTAAGGAGAACAGCCCCAGCTTCTCCAATCCATCCATCTAACCGCAGTCTGTTATCTCCAGAACCATTCTTGTAAATCTTTCCTGCATCCCCTCTAATACCTTCACATCCTTCGTAAAGTATGGTGACCAGAATTGAACAAAATACTGCAGTTGATACTGAACCAGCGTATTATAACTTAAACACCAGGGCCAGAATTTTACGCCACCCCAGCGAGGCAGATGGTGGGGGGTGGCGTAAAATTGAGTGGGATGCTCCAGGCGGCCTTCCCGACCCCCTCCCACCTCTGCCCCACTTTATGTGGGGTGGAGGGGGGGGCGAAAAACAGGCCACCCGCCCCAGGCCAATCAGGGCCCTTAGGTGTCAATTATACACGTGGCAAGCGGGCATCCAGGAGACATGAAAGGCCGCCCAGTGAAATTTGGCAGCCTCTCAGTGCACCGGGCGGGCTGGGGGGTGGTGCCTGACAATTGGGCATGGGGTGCCTGTTTGAGGGCTTCCCTCGCCTCCCGAACCACCCCCAGGACTCAAGACACCCCCCTTCCGCCCCTCAAATGACCACCCTTGCCTCGCCGGAGCACAACCGATTACCCCCCGGCGAGGCAAGCCAAACTTACCTGCAGTCCTGGCTCCATGTCCTCGGCTGGGCTGCAGTCCCAGAAGTGGCCACCGCTCCCGGTGGCACTGCCGGCAGCTCAGTGAGGCGGGACATCCCCCCTCAAGCATGTGGAAGTCCAGCCTCTGAACAGGTAAAGCCCAGGGACCCATAAAATGCGGGACGAGTCCCCGGGCTAGGCGGAAGCGGGGTCGCCCCTGAATTTTACGTCGGTGGCCAGCTCCCATCCGCCCGACGTAAAATCCAGCCCCATAACTTCCTTGCTTTATTACTCTTTGCCTTTAATTATAAAGCCTTATTAACTGCGTTCTCACCCTGTCTTGCCACCTTCTGTGATTCGTGCATCTATACCCCCCAGATGCCTCTGCTTCTGTATCCCCTTTAGAATTGTATCCTTTACATTGCTTTTCCTCATTCCTCATACCAAAATGCATCACATCACACTGTTGAACTGTTACTGTTGAGCCTGTCGAGACAGAAGTCTTGTTTTTGAACAAGTCAGTTTAATAACTTATTAAAGAGCACTGCAAAATGCAGAAAGAGTTAATCGTTACCTCAATTTCCATGTGGTTTAAGTGCTATCTTCTTGAGTCTGTTCTGTTCCATGCCGTTCAGTTCCATTCTATTCCAACCGTTCGTGCGTCTGTTCTGATCTAACACCAAGTGTATTCTGTTCTGTTCCAAACTTGTTCTCACAGTCAGTGGCTACACTACTCATTTTTATACCTAATTAATCGCAAAACCACTCCGTTATCACACGGGTACCGTACCAATGATTATCTGCTTATATATAATTAATTTCTACAAATTAAACAGAGATGTGTCAGGGCAGTAGGCACTATACTGGCCCTGACACTGCAGCTTCAGCAAAGCTACCACTTCACCCTGATAACAGTAACAATTTTTTTTTTGGGTTAAAAATATATTACTCCCTATGCTAGAAAAAATGAATAGAAGTACAATATCATACTGGCCTTCGCAACAGAATCTCAGTGGTCTGCAGTCATTTTCCATCATGTTAGTATGGCAAGAGCAGAAACATTTGTGATGTTGCACAGCAGTACACGGTTTGTAATTTTCTATTTTCATTCTCGGGTTGTGGTGTCGTTGGCAAGGCCGGCATTTATTGCCTATCCTTAGTTGTCTAGGTGGCGGGCTGCCTTCTTGAGCTAATGAAGTCAGTATGATGAAGGTGCTGCCACAGTGCTGTTAGGTAGACAGTTTTGGGATCTTACCCAGCGATAATGAAGGAATGGTGATCTCTGTCCAAGTCCGAATGGTGGATGACTTGGAGGTGATGGTGTTCCATGCACCTACTGCCCTTGTTCTTTTGGTGGAGGTTTTGGGTTTGGGAGGTGCTGGTGAAGAAGCCTTGGTGAGTTTCTGCAGTGCATCATTTAGCTAGTACACACTGAAGCCACAGTGTGCTGGTTATGATGGGAGTGAATGTTTAAGTCTTGTACTGAGTAGTTTTGAGCTGCTTGAATGTTGTTGCAGGTCCATTCCCCCAGTCAAATGGTGAGTATTTCACACTCCTCACTTGTTCCTTGTCATGGTAGAGAGGCTGTGGGAAGTCGGGAGGTGACCTTCTCACAACAGAATATCCAGCTTCTGACCTGCTCTAGGAGCAAAGTCATGAATGTGGTTTGTCCAATTCAGTTTATAATCAATGGTGATCCCTAAGATGATGATGGGGACTTGGAAATGGTTATGGCTTTGAATGTCAAGAGGAGGTGCTCTGTAGTTGGAGATGGTCATTGTGGCAAGACTGTTACTTGACACTTACCAATCCAAGCCTGGATGTTTTCCGGGTCATGCTGCATGCAGGCATGAACTGCTTCATTATCTGAGGAGTTGCAAATGGAGCTGAACACTCTGCAATGATCAGCGAACAGCACCTTCCTGGGAAGGCTGAACTGCGAGTGGTGACGACTGAAGAGTTGTGCATTTGCTTTGTGGCCTTACCTTAATGCCCTTACCTTTTTTACCCCTTGGCCATTTCGCTGATGGTTGTTGTTGGTGTCACTCTGGAAAATATTGAATTGTCCAGGATATTTACGAAGCTCCTCGTCGAGGATTATACTATGCACTCCCAAATAACCTACCGTGTGTTTGCACCTGTATATGTGAACAAATAGTTGCAAGTGGATGGGTGCTTCAATGATAGCAACATTTATATTACACCCTTAATGTAGTACAACGTCCCATGGCACTTCGCATGTGCTGTCAAACAAAATTTGGCACTGAGCCACGTAGAAATATTAGGACAGGTGGTGAAAAACTTGGTTTTAAGTAACGCCTTAAAGAAGGAGTGGTGGGGAGGTCTGGGGAGGGAATTTCAAAGTTTAAGGCTTAGACATCTGAAGACACGGCTGCTATTAGGAATGGGGGATGCAAAAGAGGCTAGAATTGGGGAAACACAGTTCCTGGAGTATTGTAGGGCTGGAGAGTTTGGAACACAAGGTTGAGAAGTTTAAAATTAAGGCATTGCTAAACTGAGAGCCATTGTAGGTCAGCGAGCACAGAGGTGATAGGTGAATGGGACTTGGTACAAATTAGATATGGACTGTGGAGTTTGCAAGTGAGCCTGTGTGTGTGTAAATTATTAAAGGCTGTTACATGAACATGCCTGGTGTTGTGAAAGGAAGTTGATGTAGGCTAAGTGCTGTTTATATTTAATTGTACAGACCATACTGTAAAATGGTTTTTATGAACCAATAATAATCTGAACCTAGATTAGTACAATTACCTTTACCTATATGACTCAGGAGAAAATTCAGTTGATTCTTGAATAAAAATCTGTTTTACTTGGCAAATGATTCAAAAATCTTAGCTCTTGTCAAAATACCCATCTACTACTAGTTCTTTGAAAGATTTCAGGATCATGATTAATTTTTTTTTTTTACTCTGTTGTTGACATGAGATTGGTGATGGTGCACTTCATTATGCATAAAAGGCTTTGTAAAATCATAGATTGATTACAGCACAGAATGAGGCCATTTGGCCCATTGAGTCTCTGCTGGCTCCCTACAAGAGCAATTTAGCTAGTCCCACTCCCCCACCCTTTCTCTGTAGCCTTGCAACTTTTTTTTCCCCCTTCAGGTACTTATCTATTTCCCTTTTGAAGGCCACGATTAAATCTGCCCACCATCATCCTTTCAGGGAGTGCATTCCAGATCGTAACCACTCGCTATGTATTTATAAAAGAAAAGTGTTTCCTCGTGTAGCCTTTGGTTCTTTTGCCAATCACTTTAAATCTCTGCCCTCTGGTTCTTGGCCCTTCTGCCAATGGGAACAGTTTCTCTCTCCCTCTCTACTCTGTGTAGACCTGTCATGATTTTGAACATCTCTCTCAAATCTCCTCTCAACCTTCTCTTCCCAAAGGAAAACAACCCCAGCTTCTCCAATCTATCCTGCATTCTCCCTAAAGTTTTCACATCCTTCCTAAAGAATTGAACACAATACTCCAGTTAAGGCTGAACCAATGTTTCAAACAGGTTCATCAGAATTTGCTTGCTTTTGTACCCTATGCATCTATTTATAAAGTCCAGAATTCCATGTGCTGTTTTACCTGCTACCTTCAACGATTTGTGCACATGTACCACTGGGTCTCGCTGCTCCTGCATCCCCTTTTGAATTGTAACAATTAGTTTATATTGCCTTTCCTTGTTCTTCCCACCAAAGCGTATCACTTTGCACTTCACTACATTAAATTTCATCTGCTCATTCCACCAGCCTGTCTGTGTCCTCTTGAAGTCTATCACTAACGTCCAAGTTTTATGTCCTCTCCAAATTTTAAAATTGTACCTTGTACATCGAAATCATTAATATATATCAAGAAATGCAGTGGTCCTAGTACCCGCCCCTGGGGAACCTCACTTTGTACCTTCATCTAATCCGAGAAACAACTGTTCACCGCTACTCTGTTTCTTGTCACTCAGCCAACTTTGTATCCATGCTGCCACTGTCACTTTTATTTCATGGGCTTTGACTTCACTGGCAATCCTATTATGTGGCACTTTATCAAACACTTTTTGGAAGTCCATATGCACCCCATCAACTACATTGCTTTTATCATCCCTATGTTACCTCATCAAAAAAACTCAAGCAAGTTGGTTGAACGATTTGCCTTTAACAAATCCATGCTGGCTTTCCTTAATTAATCCATACTTATCTAAGTGACTGTTAATTTTGTCCTGGATTATTATTTCTAAAAGCTTTCCCACCACTGAGGTTAAACTGGCCTGTATTGCTGGGCTTACCCTTACACCCTGTTTTGAACAAGGGTGTATCATTTCTCCATGCGTAGGTCTCCTTTTTTGTCCCTAATTACTCCTCCTCTTACTACCCTTTTACTATTTACATGCCTATAGCAGACTTTTGGATTCCCTTTATGTTAGTTGCCAGTCTCTTCTCATACTCTTTCTTTGCCTCTCATTTCCTTTTTCACTTTCCCTCAGAACCTTCGATATTCAACCTGGTTCTCACTTGTATCATCAACCTGACATCTGTCATAGGCACCCTTTTTCTGCTTCATCTTACTCTCTATCTCTTTCGTTATCCAGGGAGCTCTGACTTTTGATGCCCTACCTATCTCTTCTTGGGAATGTAGTTAAACTGTACCCGAACCATCTCCTTTTTAAAGATAGCCAATTGTTCCATCAAGGATGTGGAAGCTTTAGAGAGGGTGCAGAGGAGATTTACCAGGATGCTGCCTGGACTGGAGGGCATGTCTTACGAAGAAAGGTTGAGGGAGCTAGGGCTTTTCTCATTGGAGCGAAGAAGGATGAGAGGTGATTTGATAGAGGGGTACAAGATGATGAGAGGCATAGATAGAGTGGATAGCCAGAGACTTTTTCCCAGGGCGGAAAGGGCTATCACCAGGGGGCATAATTTTAGGGTGATTGGAGGAAAGTTTCGGGGAGATGTCAGAGGTAGGTTCTTTACACAGAGAGTGGTGGGTGCGTGGAATGCACTGCCAGCGGTGGTAGTAGAAGCAGATACATTAGGGACATTTAAGTGACTCTTGGATAGGTACATGGATGATAGTAGAATGAAGGGTATGTAGATAGTTTGATCTTAGAGTAGGTTAAAGGTTCGGCACAACATCGTGGGCTGAAGGGCCTGTACTGTGCTGTACTGTTCTATGTTCTATAGTTTTGCCTGCCAACCTTTGATTCTAATTTACCGAGGACAGATTTGTTCTCAACTCATTGACATTGGTCCTGCATCAATTAAACATTTTTACTCTAGGTTGCTCCTGGTTCTTTATAGCTAGTTCAGACCTTATGATACTATGATCACTGTTCCTGTAATGTTCCCCAACTGACTTGATTCACTTGACCCATCTCATTCCCCAGAACCAGATCCAGCAATACTTCTTCCTCTTCGGATCAGAAAGATACTAATCAAGACAATTCTCCTGAATGCACTTCAGAGACTCTTCCCTCTCTCTGCCCTTGAAACCATTATCTCGGTCTATATTAGGATAGTTGAAGTCCCCCCATTATCACTACTCTATAGTTTTTGCACCTCTCTGTAATTGCCTTGCAAAGTTACTCCTCTATATCTTTCCCACTAGTTGGTGACCAATAGAATACACCCAGCAGTGTAATGGTACCTCTACTTTTTTTAACTCTAACAAAATAGATTTTGTCCTTGACTCCTCCAGAATGTCCTCTCTCTCCAATACTGTAATATTCTCTATCAATACTGCTATCCCTCCTCCTTTCTTTCCTTCCCTATCTTCCCTGAACACATTGTATCCAGGAATATTTAGTATCGAGTCCTGCCTTTTTCGAGCTGGTATTGCCATGGCATCATATTTCCATGTCGCTATTTGCACCTGCAACTCACCAACCTTATTTACCATGCTTTACACATTTACATAGACACACAGTAAACCTAATTTATATCTTACTGAATTCCCTTTTAGTCTGACCCCATGTAATATGTTACTATTTCCTACTCTAGTGCTATCTGTCTCTCCCAATCCTTATTTCTCCTTTCTAATGCTACATCCTGGTTCCCATCCCCTTGCCAGGTTAGTTTAAACCCTCAATACCTCTCTCAGTGATCCCCCGATTTCAGATGGGACATCAGAGGATAAGCAGTAGATAAGCTACGTGCCAATTCCTAATTGGAAAAAATATAGGTTACAGTAGAGCAATGATTATGGTTCTGGGCCAGTAATCCAGCCGTCATGAGTTCAAGATCTCACATAGCGAATAGCAAAATTCAGTTCAATAAATATGCTAATATGTGAGCCGTGAAGCTGAGAGATTGTCATAAATCCCATCTAGTTCAGAGTATGGAACCTGCCATCCATACCCAGTCTGCCCTGCACGCAGCTTCAGTACCACACTATGTGGCTGATTCTTAATGGCTTCTGAAATGTCATAGCAAGCCACACACCTGTTTAAATAAAATCACTACCCAATCACATTACCAGGGTAACTAGGAATGAACAATAAATGCGGCCTTCCCAGCACCGCCTATATCCCAAGAATACATTTTCCTTTAAAAAGGATTTTGATCAGGGTGCCATTCGCAATTACTTGGAGGAGAGAGCAACCTTGGAGAAAACGGCATGTAAGATAAATTTTCCTGATAAAAGGCCACTGTAAATTTCAAGTGAATCTTACACCAGCAGAAACCTCAGAACGATAAACTGATACAGCACAGAAGCTGATCATTCAGCCCATCTTGCCTGTACCGTCTCTTTGAAAGTGTTATCTAACTAGTCCCACTCCCCTGCTCTTTGTCTTTTTTGGCAAGGTGCATACCAGCTTACATATAGAGGGCATCATCCATGTCAAAAGATCTAAATTTATTTAGATTTATTAGAGATCTATTTAGTGATTTATTTCATGAATGCTGGCATTGTTTAAAACATCATGTTCACTTAATGGCAATTATTAAATACTTGATGTATCAACTTGACGCTGTGGATGTTCACTTGAGTTTAGATTGAATTGCTGAACAGGTTACAACAAATGACTGCAAATCCTTTTATTTAAAAAATCTTCAGTTTATGGAAATTCTTATCCAGGCAGATTACTTCTACTCAAACGAGCTGCAGGGTTCATCAGGATTGAGCTGTCCAAGTGCCCGAGATGGAAATAGAAAATGCTGAAAATACACAGCAGGGCCATCAGCATTTGAAAAGAGAAACACAAATTAACACTTGTGTACCGACTCGGAGCAACAGAGGTCTGTCAAAACTCAGATAGCCAGGTCATGAAAGATGAAACACTGGAGCCTAATCTTTCTTCATTTGCAGACTTTTATTTACAGAGACACACATTGCATATCATGCAGCTCCAACAAAATGGAGCCTCTCTTTCAGCCTGTTCTTATATATGTGAGCAAACCCACCACCTGCAAACAATTAATGCCGGCGTAGTGGTAATGCTACTAGACTAGTAATCCAGAGACCCATGCTAATCTGGAGACACTGGTTCAAATCCCACCATGGCAGCTGGTGGAATTTAAATTCAACTAATTAATACATTCAATTACTTGATTTTTAAAAAAATCTTGAATTGAAAGCTACTCGCAGTAATGGTGACTATGAAGCTACCATCAGCACTGGAAACGACAATGGTAAACCCAACCCTTTCACTCCTGCAAAACCCTCCTTACTAACACCTGGAGGCTTGTGCCAAAATGGAGAAAGCTGTCCCACAGACTAGTCAAGCAACAGCCTCACATAGCCATACTCACAAAAACATACCTTACATCTAATGTCCCAGACTCGTCCATCATCATTGTTGGGTATGTCCTATCCCACTGGCAGGACAGACTCACCAGATCTGGCAGCACAGCGGTATACAGTCAGGAGGGAGTTGCCCTGGGAGTTCTCAGCATTGACTATGGACACCACAAAGTCTCATGTCATCAGGTCAAATATGGGTAAGGAAACCTCCTGCTGATTACCACCTACTGCCCTCCCTCAGCTGATGAATCAGTACTCCTCCATGTTGAACATCACTTGGAAGAAGCACTGAAGGTGGCAAGAGCACAAAATGTACTCTGGGTGGGGAACATCAATGTCCATCACCAAATGTGGCTTAGTAGCAGAATCACTGAATGAGCTGGCCGATTTCTGAAGGGCATATCTGCCAAACTGGGCCTGCGGCAGATGGTGAGGGAACCAACAAGAGGGAAAAACCTACCAGACTTTGTCCTTACTAATCTGCCTGTTGCAGATGCCTCTGTGCATGAACATATTAGTAGGAGTGACTACCGCATAATCCTTGTGAAAACAAAGTCCCGTCTTCACACTAGGATACCGTCCATCGTGTTGTGTGGCACGACCACCATGCTAAATGGGATAGATTCAGAACAGATCTGGCAGCTCATAGCTGGGTATTCATGAGGTGCTGTGGGCCATCAGCAGCAGAATTGTATTCAACCACCATGGCCTGGCATATCCCACGTCTACCAGTACCATCAAGCCAAGGGATCAACCCTGGTTCACTAAAGAGTGTCGGAGAGCGTGCCAGGAGCAGAACCAGGCGTATGTAAAAATGAGGTGTCAATCTGGTGAAGCTATGACATAGGACTACTTGCATGCTAAACAGTGGAAGCAGCATGAAATAGACTGAGCTAAGTGATTCCATAACCAACAGATCAGATCAAAGCTCTGCAGTCCTGCCAGTCGTGAATGGTAATGGACAATTAAACTACTAACCAGAGGAGAAGCCTCCGCAAATATCCCCATCCTCAATGATGGAGGAGCCCAGCACATCTGTGCAAAAGTATAGACTGAAGTACTTGTGACCATCTTTAGCCAAAAATGTCAAGTGGATGATTCATCTCGGCCTACCCATGAGGTCCCCAGTATCAGCCAATTTGATTCACTCCATGTGGTATTAAGAAACTGGATACTGCAAAGGCTGTGGGCCCTGACAACATTCCGGCAAAAGTAATAAAGACTAGTGCTCCAGGACTAGCCAAGCTGTTCCAGTACAGCTACAGCACTGGCATCTATCCGACAATATGGAAAACTGCCCAAGTATATTCTGTCCGCAAAAAGCAGGACAGCTCCAGTCAGGCCAATTACAGCCCCATCAGACTATTCTCGATCATAAGCAAAGTGATGGGAGGTATCATCAGTAGGGCTATCAATCACCACTTAAACAAGCACATGCTGCTCACTGAAGCTCAGTTTGGGTTCTGCCAGGACCACTCTGCTCCTGACCTCATTACAACCTTGCTCCAAGCATGGACAGAAAATCTGAATTCATGAGGCGCGAGTGATTGCCCTTGATATCAAGGCAACATTTGACAGTGTGTGGCATCAAGGAGCCCTTGCCAAATTGAAGTCATTGGAAATAGAGGGGAAAACCCTCCACTGGTCAGAGTTATACCTAGCACAAAAGAAGATAGTTGTGGTTGTTTGAGGGCAATCATCTCAGCCCCAGGACATCACTGCAGGAATTCCTCAGGGTAGTGTCTTAGGCCCAGCCATCTTCAGCTGCTTCATCAATGGCCATCTCTCAATCATAAGATCAGAAGTGGGGATGTTTGCTGATGATTGTACGATGTATCCAGTGCTGTTCACAACTCCTCAGATACTGAAGCAGTCTGTGTTCGTATTCAACAAGACCTGGACAACATTCAGGCTTGAGCTGATAAGTGGCAAATAATATTTGCACCAAACAAGTGTCAGGCAATGACCATCTCCAACATCTAAGCATCTTCCCTTGGCATTCAACAACATTACCATCACTGAATCCCCCACTGTCAACATCCAGGGGTTACTGTTGACCAGAAACTGAACAGAAACCAGCCATATAAATATTGTGGCTACAAGAGCAGGTCAGAGGCTGGGAATTCTATGGTGAGTAACTCACCTCCTGACGCCCAAACCCTGTTCACCATCTACATGAAATACTCTCCACTTGCCTGGATGAGTGCAGCTCCAACAACACTCAGGACACTCGGTACCATCTAGGACAAAGCAGCCAAGTTGATTGGCACCCCATTCACTTCCTCCACCACTGATGCACAGTGGCAGCAGTGTATACCATACACAAGAGGCACTGCAACAACTTGCCAAGCCTCCTTTGACCACACCTTCCAAACCCGTGACCTCTTCCACTAGAAGGACAAGGGCAACATTGTTGGCACATCACTGTCTGCATGTTCCCCTCCAAGCCACACACAATCCTTATTTGGAAATATATCACCGTTCCTTCACTGTCGCTGGGTCAAAATCCTGGAACTCCGTTCCTAACAGCAAAGAACAAAGAAAATTACAGCACAGGAACAGGCCCTTCGGCCCTCCAAGCCTGCGCCGATCCAGATCCTCTATCTAAACCTGTCGCCTATTTTCTAAGGGTCTGTATCTCTTTGCTTCCTGCCCATTCATGTATCTGTCTAGATTCATCTCAAAAGACGCTATCGTGCCCGCGTCTACCACCTCCGCTGGCAACGCGTTCCAGGCACCCACCATCCTCTGCGTAAAGAACTTTCCACGCATATCCCCCCTAAACTTTTCCACTCTCACTTTGAACTCGTGACCCCTAGTAATTGAATCCCCCACTCTGGGGGAAAAAGCTTCTTGCTATCCACCCTGTCTATACCTCTCATGATTTTGTACACCTCAATCAGGTCCCCCCTCAACCTCCATCTTTCTAATGAAAATAATCCTAATCTACTCAACCTCTCTTCATAGCTAGTGCCCTCCATACCAGGCAACATCCTGGTGAACCTCCTCTGCACCCTCTCCAAAGCATCTACATCCTTTTGGTAATGTGGCGACCAGAACTGCACGCAGTATTCCAAATGTGGCCGAACCAAAGTCTTATACAACTGTAACATGACCTGCCAACTCTTGTACTCAATACCCCGTCCGATGAAGGAAAGCATGCCGTATGCCTTCTTGACCACTCTATTGACCTGCGTTGCCACCTTCAGGGAACAATGGACCTGAACACCCAAATCTCTCTACATCAATTTTCCCCAGGACTTTTCCATTTATTGTATAGTTCACTCTTGAATTGGATCTTCCAAAATGCATCACCTCGCATTTGCCCGGATTGAACTCCATCTGCCATTTCTCTGCCCAACTCTCCAATCTATCTATATTCTGCTGTATTCTCTGACAGTCCCCTTCACTATCTGCTACTCCGCCAATCTTAGTGTCGTCTGCAAACTTGCTAATCAGACCACTTATACTTTCCTCCAAATCATTTATGTATATCACAAACAACAGTGGTCCCAGCACGGATCCCTGTGGAACACCACAGGTCACACGTCTCCATTTTGAGAAACTCCCTTCCACTGCTACTCTCTGTCTCCTGTTGCCCAGCCAGTTCTTTATCCATCTAGCTAGTACACCCTGGACCCCATGCGACTTCACTTTCTCCATCAACCTACCATGGGGAACCTTATCAAACGCCTTACTGAAGTCCATGTATATGACATCTACAGCCCTTCCCGCATCAATCAACTTTGTCACTTCCTCAAAGAATTCTATTAAGTTGGTAAGACATGACCTTCCCTGCACAAAACCATGTTGCCTATCACTGATAAGCCCATTTTCTTTCAAATGGGAATAGATCCTATCCCTGAGTATCTTCTCCAGCAGCTTCCCTACCACTGACGTCAGGCTCACCAGTCTATAATTACCTGGATTATCCCTGCTACCCTTCTTAAACAAGGGGACAACATGAGCAATTCTCCAGTCCTCCGGGACCTCACCCGTGTTTAAGGATGCTGCAAAGATATCTGTTAAGGCCCCAGCTATTTCCTGTCTCGCTTCCCTCAGTAACCTGGGATAGATCCCATCCGGACCTGGGGACTTGTCCACCTTAATGCCTTTTAGAATACCCAACACTTCCTCCCTCCTTATGCCGACTTGACCTAGAGTAATCAAACGTCTATCCCTAACCTCAACATCCGTCATGTCCCTCTCCTCGGTGAATACCGATGCAAAGTACTCGTTTAGAATCTCACCCATTTTCTCTGACTCCACGCATAATTTTCCTCCTTTGTCCTTGAGTGGGCCAATCCTTTCTCTAGTTACCCTCTTGCTCCTTATATATGAATAAAAGGCTTTGGGATTTTCCTTAACCCTGTTTGCTAAAGATATTTCATGACCCCTTTTAGCCCTCTTAATTCCTCGTTTCAGATTGGTCCTACATTCCCGATATTCTTCCAAAGCTTCGTCTTTCTTCAGCCGCCTAGACCTTATGTATGCTTCCTTTTTCTTCTTAGCTAGTCTCACAATTTCACCTGTCATCCATGGTTCCCTAATCTTGCCATTTCTATCCTTCATTTTCACAGGAACATATCTCTCCTGCACACTAATCAATCTCTCTTTAAAAGCCTCCCACATATCAAATGTGGATTTATCTTCAAACAGCTGCTCCCAATCTACATTCCCCAGCTCCTGCCGAATTTTGGTATAGTTGGCCTTCCCCCAATTTAGCACTCTTCCTTTAGGACCACTCTCGTCTTTGTCCATGAGTATTCTAAAACTTACGGAATTGTGATCACTATTCCCAAAGTAGTCCCCTACTGAAACTTCAACCACCTGGCCGGGCTCATTCCCCAACACCAGGTCCAGTATGGCCCCTTCCTGAGTTGGACTATTTACATACTGCTCTAGAAAACCCTCCTGGATGCTCCTTACAAATTCTGCTCCATCTAGACCTCTAACACTAAGTGAATCCCAGTCAATGTTGGGAAAATTAAAATCTCCTATCACCACCACCCTGTTGCTCCTACATCTTTCCATAATCTGTTTACATATTTGTACCTCTATCTCACGCTCGCTGTTGGGAGGCCTGTAGTGCAGCCCCAACATTGTTACCGCACCCTTCCTATTTCTGAGTTCTGCCCATATTGCCTCACAGCTCGAGTCCTCCATAGTGCCCTCCTTCAGCATAGCTGTGATATCCTCTTTGACCAGTAATGCAACTTCTCCACCCCTTTTACCTCCCTCTCTATCCTGCCTGAAGCATCAATATCCTGGGATATTTAGTTGCCAATCGTGCCCTTCCTTCAACCAAGTCTCAGTAATAGCAATAACGTCATACTCCCAGGTACTAATCCAAGCCCTCAGTTCATCTGCCTTACCTACTACATTTCTTGCATTAAAACAAATGCACCTCAGACCACCAGTCCCTTTGCGTTCATTATCTGCTCCCTGCCTACTCTTCCCCTTAGTCACGCTGACTTCATTATCTAGTTCCTTACCGGCTTTAGTTACTACCTCCTTACTGTCCACTGACGACCTCATTTGGTTCCCATCCCCCTGCCACATTAGTTTAAACCCTCCCCAACAACGTTAGCAAAAGCACCCCAAGGACATTGGTTCCAGTCCAGCCCAGGTGTAGACCGTCCAATTTGTAATAGTCCCACCTCCCCCACAACCGATCCCAATGTCCCAAAAATCTGAACCCCTCCCTCCTGCACCATAGCCACGCATTCATCCTGACTATTTTTTCATTTCTACTCTGACTAGCACGTAGCACTGGTAGCAATCCTGAGATTACTACCTCTGAGGTCCTACTTTTTAACTTGGCTCCTAACTCCCTAAATTCTGCTTGTAGGACCTCATCCCGTTTTTTTACCTATATCATTGGTGCCTATGTGCACAACGACAATTGGCTGTTCACCCTCCCCCTTTAGAAGCACTGTGGATGTACCCGCACCAAATGAATTGCAGTGGTTCAAGAATGCAGTTCACCACCCCCTTCTCAAGGGAAATTAAGGATGGGCAACATATGCTGGACTTGGCCGTGATGCGCACATCTCATGAACAAACAAAGAAAACCACCTGGCTGGGCCAGCATTTATTACCCATCCCTAATTGCCCTTGAACTGAGTGGTTTGTTGTTGGTCTGGAGTCACATGTAGGCCAGACCAGATAAGGATGGCAGATTTCCTTCCCTAAAGGACATTTGTGAATGTTTTTTTTTACAACAATTGACAATGGTTTCATGGTCACCATTCCAGATTTATTAATTGAATTCAAATTTCACCATCTGCCGTGGTGGGATTCAAACCCATGTCTCCAGAGCATTAAGCTGGGTTCTGGGTTACTAGTCCTGTGACAATACCATTACGCCACAGCCTCCCCCTATGTCCAATTGACATTAATGAAGGGTCTACGCTTGAAGCTTTAATAAATCTTGCCTCCTGTCTTGCTTTTACGTCTGATTTCCAGCATTTCAAGTGTTTTTCATCTTGTTACCAGTGAGACTGTGCTTTTCCTCCAACTTGTGGAGCAGCATTGGTGTGGAATTATCAGTGGACTGTTTATTTACCCCAATAGATAATAGGAACATAGGAACAAGAGTAAGCTATTTCAGCCCGTTGTGCCTGCTCTGCCATTCATTGGGATCGGAGAGCCTTTGCCCTATATCTTTTAATACCTTTTGTTAACAAAAATCTATCAATCTCAGTTTTAAAAATAGTAATTAATCGAGCATCTAATGCTGGTTGCAGCAGAGAGTTCTCAACTTCTACCACCTTTTGCATGTAGAAGTGTTTCTGGTGCATAAAGTGAAAATATAATTAAGCATGTTTTTAAACTCTCGTTTTGTATTTGTATTCAGACAGGGAAACTTAGTTCTCAGAAGCTTGATATGACAGGGCAAGGTTTCCTTGGCAAAATTACCTATTACTTCACACTTTTTGTCCAAGCTTTGAATACCCAGTGCTAAAGGTCATGAATGCTGTTGTTGTTCAGTAGATGAGATTTGGAAATGTCAAGGCAAATGGTGAAAAACAGCTTTTACAGCAGTGTGTGAGTACGGAATGAAAGCAGGGGGCAGCTCCAGGAGGGCTTTAACTGAAAGTGGGGGACACACATTAGGACTGGCAATTCTTTGAAGAAGTACATCATTATTTTTTTTTTGGCAAGTGCTAAGAACTGAGAGTTCTGTATCTCGTCAGTTAACTCGTTCATGTCAGTATCCCTGTAGCTGCCTCAACCAGTCAGCTCACGGCTATCACAGTTCACCCACTAACCAACCTGCAGCTGGTTACCACCTACAGCAGGGGAGGGTTCAGGCTCCCCAGGTCATGGGAGCAGCAGCAATGCAATTGCAAATAGGAACGAAGGCATGATTCGGAGAGGCAGTGACATAACCGAGAACAGCTGGAAGGAGTGAAAGAATTGAGAGTCAGAAATGCGAGATGTCCAGTTAGGTTTTTACCATACAGCTCGCAGTTAATACAAAACTCCCACTGAGAGCTGGAGGCTTGTACAGAGATTTACTTTAAAAGCTGACTAGTTCTCACCTTTCTCTCACTCCCACTTCTCCCGTCTGTCGTCCTGCCACTTCTCCTGCTTCCGATTCTGTGGTGGGAAACAAGTACAATGCCAATTTCCACAGAATCTCAGAGCATTGAGCTTCTTATAAGTTTTTTAAAAATTTATGTAAAAGACTTTGAGAGATTTCGATGTGATGAAGTACTTTTTAAATTAAATATTACCACAGTTTCAGACCAGAGATATTAAGACTGTTATTGAAACATTTTAATTCATTCACTGAGAAAGAACATAATTCCTGATTTAATCCAATTAATAAGTTTTTTGATATCTCATTCTAAATTCTGAACTCCTCTTGAATACTGCACTTCATACTTTAGAGCTTGTATTGTTTACTAAAGCCTTTTAAATACTTGAGTAGTTGGTCACCTGACTTTCTCATTGTTATAGATCTGGTTTGTTTTTTGAAGGACTCCATACTGAAACTTGTATCATGGCTGAATGTGTAGATCATTGTTGTGCGCCACCATTAGTAAGCTAAGCAACTCAGAATCCCAAACATCACTGGCAGTTGTGGGGGTAGTGGAGAAAATCCAGGGCAATTGCATAAGCTATTCTCCTTGCAGCTGCAGGCCATTTCCCAGCAGGTACTCCCCTCACTGACACCGTCTGTTTTAATCAGGAGCGGGTTTTAAGGTGTTAACACCAACACTTGTCTATATCCACCTACCTAACCATGCAGGGATTTCCAACTAGTTATTGTAAAGTTGCCCTTATGCTCAGCATTTGGTCTTCCATTACATTGTGCTTTAATTGACTACTTTTAAACCATGCTGGTGAGCAGGATGCATGCTAACTATAAGACTAGCAGTTAGTGTAACCAGGTGGGCTCAGTGTTGGACAGTTGACAGAAGCAGGACACCAGAACTTTTAAGTCACTGTTGAATAAAATAGGAAGTGTCAATGAGGGGAGAACTGACAGAGAAAATGGCATTGTCAGGTGAAATTTGTGGGATACCAATTTATGACAAATCACATCCTTTAGATAGTGTAATAGATATGGACTTCAGTTCATACAGTAATACATGCAGTTTTCGTCCAGGCAGTGATAGATATGGGGCTTCAGCCTGTAGTCTAATACATGCAGCTTCAGGGCGTACTGATACCCTTATTCAAGAAAGGTTATAAGGACATTCCTAGTAACTACAGGCCAGTCAGTTTAACAACGGTGTGGGGTAAGGTTTTAGAACCAATGAGAGGGACAGAAACAACATGCACCTGGGAAAGGTTAGACTTAATTAAGGAGAGCCAGCACAGATTTGTAAAAGGCAGATGCTTGACTAATCTAATTGAAGTTACAGAGAAGGTTAATGAGGGAAAGCAATGAACTTAGTCTACATGAATTTAAGAAAGCAATTGACGAAGTAACACAAAAAAGGCTGGTTAACAAAATTGAGGCTCATGGAACAGGAGGGTTAGTTTCAGCTTGGATAAAAAATTAACTTAAGGACTGAAAACAGAGAGTCATGGTAAATGGTTGTTTTTCAGACTGGAGATTGGTAGACCATGGTGTTCCCGAAGGGTCAATACTAGAACCACTGTTTTTTTGATGTATATAAATGACTTGGATATTGGAATACAGAGTACAATTTCAAAACTTGAGATGATACCAAATTTGGAGGTGTGGCAGACAGTGAGGATGATACCAGTGGACTATAATGGGACGTAGAGAGGCTAGCAGAATGGACAGACAAGTGGCAGGTGGAATTTATTACAAAGTGTAAGGTGATGCATTTTGGCAGAAGGGTTAGGGAGAGGCAATATAGACTAAATGGCACAGTTCTAAAAAGTGTGCAGGGACAGAGGGACCTGGGGATTGATGTGCATAGATCTTTGAAGGTGGCAGGACATATTGAGAGAGTAGTTAGCAAAGCATATGAGATCTTAGGCTTCATAAATAGAGGTATTGAGTACAAAAGCAGAGACGTTATGCTGAGCCTTTATAAAACTCTGGTTCGGCCACACTAGAGTATTGCGTCCAGTTCTGGTCACCAAACTTCAGGAGGGATTTAAGGGTCCTTCAGAGGGTGCAGAGGAGATTTACTAGAATGGTTCCAGGGATGAGGGATTTTAGTTACAAGGTTAGGTTGGAGAAGCTGGTTTTGTTCTCCTCAGAGCAAAGGAGATTGAAGGGAGATTTGATAGAGATGTACAAGATTATGGCAGGTAGACAAAGTAAAGTTGTTCCCATTAACTGATGTTACAAGGACTAGGGTTACACAGACTTAAGGTTTCGAGCAAACAATTTGGGGGGGGAATGTGAGGAAGAACTTATTTAAACTTATTTAAAGGGTGGCACAGTGGCGCAATGGTTAGCACCGCAGCTTCGCAGCTTCACAGCTCCAGCGACCCGGGTTCGGTTCTGGGTACTGCCTGTGTGGAGTTTGCAAGTTCTCCCTGTGCCCGCGTGGGTTTCCGCCAGGTGCTCCGGTTTCCTCCCACAGCCAAAGACTTGCAGGTTGATAGGTAAATTGGCCATTGTAAATTGTCCCTAGTGTAGGTAGGTGGTAGGAGAATGGTGGGGATGTGGTAGGGAATATGGGATTAATGTAGGATTAGTATAAATGAGTGGTTGTTGGTCGGAACAGACTCGGTGGGCCAATGGGCCTGTTTCAGTGCTGTATCTCTCTATGACTCTAAACAGCGCGTGGTAATGACCTGGAACTCGCTGCCAACGAGGGTGGTGGAAGTGAAAACGATGAATGATTTGAAAAGGAAATTGGATGGGCACTTGAGGGAAATAAACGTGCAAGGCTACGGGGATAGAGTAAGGGAATAGGACTGCTTGGATTGCTCTACTGGAGGCCAGTATGGACTTGATGGGTCATTTGGCCACCTCCTGTGTCATTATGACTCCAGGATTCTGACCATGATTCTTTATGGGGCTTCGTCCATGCTGTAATAGATGTGGGACTTCAATCTGTATTTAAACTTTTGATTTTTGTGTCTGCAGGTGGAAGAAGGCACAAAGGATGTAATTTTGGGATCTTTAATTGCCCTGTTAGTGGCAGAAGGTGAGGACTGGAAGCAGGTAGAAATTCCCACTCAAACAAGTGCTCCATCACCTGTTCAGACTGTGTCTGCACCGAAGGAACCAGCAGCACCTCAGGCACCAGTCTCCAGTAAAGTACATCGTTTAGCTAGCAATGAAGAGTAAGTATGCAGCAACTGAGCCTACTATCATTGTATATCTCATACAGTATGTTGGAGGAAGTCTATTTAAGTCTAAAATTACATTCAGCTCAGTAGATTTGTGATTTTTAGAAAAAAGACTTGTGTTTATATAGCATCTATTACAACTTCAGGATGTCGCAAAACTTTTTTTTTTACAGCATTTTTGAAATGTAGTCATTGTAAATGTAGGAAATATGCCAAATTGTGCACAGCATGTTCCCATCAATAGGAATGTGATAATGACCAATTAATCTGTTTTTGTATGTTCACTTGAGGGATAAATATTGTCCAGGACACCAGGGAGAATTCCCCTCGTCTTCAAAATTGTGCCAAGACCCTTTTACATCTACCCAAGAGGGCAGCCAGTTCAACATCTCATCTGAAGGACAGCACCTCCAACAGTGCAACACTCCCTCAATACTGCCCTGGAGTGTCACTGTGGATTATCTGACTTTTGTTTTTCCTGTTTTTCTTAATAGAATCCGTTTAAGTCCAGCTGCCCGGCACATCCTAGAAACACACGGGCTTGACCCGAACAGCATTGCCCCTACTGGACCAAGGGGAATCTTCACAAAAGAGTAAGTTGGAATATAATAGCCATGGGTAGAAAACTGCTCAGATTAAGCTGTGTGCTGTCGGGGTTTGGTAACCGGGCCATGCTGCATGCAGATGGCTGACAAGTCAGACAGTGTGGTAGTACATTGTGCTGATAGAGGGAAATGTTTTAACATATAGCAACATGGCAGTGTGATGTTAGATATATAAAAACTATATTCAATACAACATAGTGCTAAAAAATGTTTTAAGTCGCTTGCCAGTGAATAGGACTGCTTAAGAAGTAACACTAAGGAACTGTTATTTGAACTTTGAACCAAAATAATCATTCTATAGCTTTGCACGTGAAGAAGTTGAGTTGTGGATAACAAAATGAGTTGCATCAGAAAATTGCTAATGTTATTGTAAAATGAAGTAAAATAAAATTGGAATGCAGAAGGAAAAAGTAAAGGAAAAGGCAGATAATATGTCTGCTGCAAGGTTTGAGAGAAAAAGCAGCAAGGTGCCAGGGGCAAGGCCTAAACTGCTCCAGAAGTCAGGAGGGACGGTGGGCATGTCACCAGAGGCCTAAACCACAGAAGAGTTTGGAAAGGAAGCCATGCTGCTGAGCAAAGGACCAAGACCCAAAATACTGCAAGGGTAAGGAAACTAACTGGGCACATGACTAGACACCTAACATGAAATGTTCAGGCGGAAGATACAATCAAAGAAAACTATGGAAGCTGAAAGGAGGCCACAATAAAGAGCAGGAGGTGAACGCAGTCAAAAAAAGAAGAGGGAAACCCAGGACAGAGGATTTAGAGGGCGAGGGGAGGCCAAAATGCATCTATGAGGTCTGGGTGGAAACAACAGTTACAAATTTATAAAAATATATTACATGATGAAACATTTTAAGAGGTCAAATATTTACCTGCAAGCAGAGCAGGAAAACAAGATGGTGAATGGATTGACAGGCACTTCAAAGCTGCTGCATCACACCACCTGTTGGTCAGCCCGTACTATAACGTTACAGAGAAGTGTTTATGTACAGGATTTCCATTCTAAATGTTTACAGACCAGTTTCAATGCTGAACCTTGGCATGTACAATCTTTTAATTTTTATCCATGGTTCAATGTAATAATGTCTTTTATATAATTTTGAGTGTAAAAATATCTTGGAACTGGTATTATAAACTTGCTTTTTGGGAAGTTGTTAAAATATATCATATTGAGTGTTCTTGCTCTGTTTGTGGTTTTAATCCTTCTGTTAAGCATTCATAAGATACCAGGTAAAGTCCTCACATATCATCTGTTGTTTAATAAATGCTGAGTGGTAAATAAGTTACTACAAGATTTTCCTATTTACACGTGGGACTTGCACAACTCAGGCACTGGCTGACTGATTTGAAAATTGTCTGTCAGTGACCTACTTATTGGTAAAGGCAAAGCTCTCCTTAATCCCAGTGTAAGCAGCTTTATAGATGTTGACCCAAGAGAAACCTTTTCCATGCCAATCCTATAGCTCACTCCTCTTTCCAGGATAGTGTGAATCCCAGCTTAGAGCAGGCTCCACAATGCCTTTTAAGAGGGCTTCTCTTTTGGCCCCAAGACTTTCTCAGTTTTACTTTGTTTTATGCTTTAAAGAAATGCAAACCATACCTGGTTAGTAATGTGCAAAGGTATGTTCAGGCAGCCATTACCATAAATGAAGCATCAGTACTTAAATCAATACTTTTATACTAGGCATATGCAGAAACTGGAAAGGGGTCAAATCTAATTTTAATGGGTCGCCTGCAGGGGATCAACAAATTATTTACTTGTATCAACCAATATACGAATAGACAGTCACCATCACTACTTCTATGATGTATGTGGCTTTTATATTCATACATTCTTTTTGTCTCGTGCACATGTGCATGCATATATATGTGTATAAACGTACAATTCTGTACCATCAAAGTATCTAAAGTATTAAAATTAAACAGTTTTCTTCATTCTGCTCAGGAAAATCTTGAAACTATTTGATAGCTTTTTTAATTTACTGACGAATATCCTCAAATAACCAGAGCATAGCATTGCTGTCAATGATTACCTACCTGCAAACACATTTCTGATCTAATGACAAGAGAACTGAGATGATCCCAGGAAGGAATACTGAAAGCAATGTTACTGGACTATTTTGGTAGTGAGCTGCAGATGGTGTGTTTTAATGTCCCATTGTCTCAATAAGATGCTTTTTAGCTGGTTGTTAAACACATGCATGGCATTTATTTGTAATTTAGATTCAAGCCTCAGCTGTCAGTGAGAGCAGAAGCAAGTTCCGATGCATTCTGGAAATGACGGCTTTCGCAAGCCTGCAGGTGGTGTTAAAGGAGAGACAGACTGGGCCAATAGCTATAAAGAGATCTGATTAAGATTTTTTTTCTGTTCAAGAATATTTTTGTTGAGCAGAAGTTTGATTGATGTTTTCAGACAAATCACAATTGCCTGACCCTGATTTCGAACAAGTATATGGAAATTAAAAATGTATAAAATACAGAATTTTTATATTTTCTTGTAAGTGCAGGAAAGTGTATTTAAAAAAATGTGTCCCTGCTATCTTGGCTTGCATGTGAAATGTAGGCCATCTGAGTGTTTTGCATTTGTACATTTACTACCTACCCACCATCAGTGTAAATTAGAACGAAGTTGTCAATCTCATTGTGAGGCAGCAAGGATGGAGGGTGCAGCACATGGTCGTTAGGGGTTGAGATGGGAAATTGATGGGGTAATTTACTCTGCATTTAACTTGTACCAAACAATGACCTGGGAATGCCACTGGGGCAATGTAGAGGGCAGTTAGTGCATGCCATACCTGACCTTGAAGACCCTGATACCAACACCAACTTTCAAAACTGAAAATTGGCTCCAGTACAAGAAGATTGTTTTAGAGAGTGTTATTGGTTGCATAATGGTTGGGATAACCAGTGGACAAGAATTACTGAGGGGGAGATGAGCCAAATAAAAATTCCTGCAATAAAAAAATTCATTATTTTTGAGTTCTTTACACATACCTAACCTCAAACACTGAACATGCTGTAACTGATGATACCAGAACCTTGCTATCACTCAATAATAAGTAGATATTTGTGACGGTAACTTCTCCCAGGTAGGTGCTGAACCCCCTGAATCTTATACTAATCTTATGCATGCTGCGGCACTGCCCTGGATGAATGGCAGTGGCTTCAGGGAGCAGGAGCCTGCTGTCCAGCATTCATCTTCCCATCCCTGCAACTCTGCCAATGTCCTTGCTATTGCCTATCACCCAGCCAGCCCAGACTGTTGCTGCCCATGCAGTATTGATGCAGTCCACAGCTGGGCTTTCTAGGCCCAGTGCTGCTCAAAGTCGTCCTCCTAGGCCATATCCACTGAAAGTCAGCAGCCTTGCACCAGCTGCACTGCCCCACTGGGCTAGCACTGTATAGGAGCACTAGGCTGGCAAAAGCACATGGAAGATGGGCATTAAGTGAATGCACGAGGGAGTGTAGTTGACCTTTTTATGCAATATGCCATGATTTCATTTATAAATTTGGTTTGAAATGTTTTGTTTTGTAGTGGACTAATTTTTGTGTTGTGACCAAGAGGTCAATGTGATGGTCACTGACAGAGTAGGTAAGGCAAAGGTAGGACTGTTCGTGAATGGTGAATTGGGCTGAGGTTACTGGTATTGCACTCAAATTAGCTGTTCATGTACAGCCTGGACAAAATGGGGATATCTCAATTGCCACCTGCTTTCCTGTTCCTAGTGCTGTTGCTCCTCAGCTTCTTATGTGATAGCTGGTGACCATCTCTGTCTCCTCGTGATGGCTAGATTTGTGCAGCATGCAGCAGACCACCATGAATCTTGATTCCTCCTTAGTTGGGTACAGCAGAGCTCCTTCTGAGTGGTCCATGTAATTGAATTGTTGCTTCAGCATGCTGTTCTCTTTCTTCGGCAGTCCCTTGGGATCAAGGATGACTTGCTTCCACACCAGGTCAAAGGGTTCTGAGATGGCTGATAAGTCCAATGTGTGATCTGTAGACTCTGCCACATGAGAGGCAGGTGGTGATTGAAAGGTCAAGTAGATGAGTAGTTTGGGGGTTTATGCGTTCCCTCTGATGCCTTGACTTCACCTCTGTATGTTCCCAATGATGTCCCTCGAGGTGTACGATGCCTTCCCGAATGAGCTTTCTTCATCTGGGACGGTCACGAGTCAGGGATTCCCACGAGTCAACAGGAATGTTTGATCTCTTCAGGGATGCTTTGATGGCATCTCTAAAGCATTTCTGCTGTCCTCCTGGGAGTCTCCTGCTGCAACCAGGTTCTGAGTAGAAGAGCGGCTTCGAGAGTCTGGTGTCAGGCATGCAAACAATGTGATTAGGGCCCTGATGCTGAGCAGGTTGACTTGGGAGAGGATGCTGCTGTTGAACCGCCTTTCTTGCCACTGGATTTGGAGAAACTTGCAGAGGCACCTCTGGTGGTACTTCTCCAGTGCTTTAAGATGCCTGCAGCAGGTTGTCCAAGTCTCCGAATCATACAGGAGTGCATGGATCACTGCTGCTCGGTAAACCATGATTTTAGTCTCGGGTTTAAGATCCTGATCCTCAAATACTGTCTTCCTCAATCAGCCAAAGGCTGAGCTGGCACTTTGGAGGCGATGATGAACCTCATCGTCTATGTCTGCCTTCGCTGAGAGGAGGTTCCCAATATATGGAAAATGTTTGGTGAAAGACCCATTTTTTTTCATATGCTTTGGAGAAGGAGTCAAATGATCTGGAGCTCAGTTTCAGAGTGAACACGCACACAAACATCATCTGCATACTGAAGCTCAACGACTGAGGTTGAAGTGATTTTAGTTTTAGATTCCCCATTTGTTCTGTAGATTATCTCCATGCCTGCGGTTAGTTTGCTGGAAGTGAAGTGTAGCATTGCAGCAAGGAAAATGGAGAAGAGGATTGGTGCGTGTTGCTTCACCCCGTTCTTAATGAGATAGCATCTGCGGTGGTTCTGTTGATGAGGATTACGGCTTGCATGTCGTCGTGAAGTAGACAGAGAATGGTGACAAACGTCTGAGGGCAGCCTAATTTGAGCAGGATGCTCCATAACGTTGAAAAAGGCCATGTACAGCATTTGGTAATGTTCCCTGCATTTCTCTTAGACTTGCCACACAGTGAAGATCATGTCTGTGGTGCCTCTCGATGGACAGAAACCACACTGCAACTTCGGAAGGAGCTCTTCAGTCACCGGAAGGAGGTGATTGAGGAGGATCCTTGCAGTGATCTTCCCTATGGTAGACAGTAGGAAGATTCCTCTGTAGTTGCTGCAGTCGGTCTTGTCTCCCTTCTTGAATACAGTCACGATCACAGCGACCCTGAAGTTCCCCAGCAAGCTCTCCCCTTCCCAGATGAGGGATGAGAGGTTGTGTTGTCATGCCAGGAGTGTATATCCAGCTTGCTTCCTATTTCGGTGGAATTCTGTCTGCTCCAGAGGCTTTGTTGTTCTTCAGCAGTTGAATGGCTTTTTCGACCTCGCTCCGGACTGGGGTAGCACCGAGACTGAGCCGGGCAGGGTTTTGAGGGATAGAGTCATGGACATTCAAGTCGAAGACAGAGTATATCTTTGAAATGCTTCCTCCAGCAAGCATTGGCTGTCTCCCTGTCCTTAATGAGTTCTGCTCCATGCTTGACTCGCAGCGGGGTGAGTCCTTGGGCCATAGATTGCCTTGACAGCACTGAAGAAACGCATGTTCTTGGTGTCTGCAAGTTTCTGGATCTCTCTCTCTTTTTCTGCCCACCATTTGTTTTTAATGTCCAGGGTTTATGCAACACCACTGCCTTCAGGAGCCTGTAGGATTGCTGCTTTGTCTTGGATATGCGGTGAAAATTCCAGTCTGTGAAGGCTTAGCGCTTACACTCGATTAGTATTACTTGTCAAACCAGTCACAATACTTCCTAGTGGAGAAGCCAAGAACCGCTTTACATTTGCTTGTTATGGCGACTTTTAGGGTTGACCAGGTACTAATGGCACACAGCAGCTCCTGGTGGGTTGGAGGTTGCGAGATTGGCAGGAAGATGCTGACTGAGAAGGGCTGCTTTAGCGGAATCTTTGAGGCCTTCAATGTTAATTTTCTTGCGGCATTGCTTTTGTTGCTTCTGCTGCTTGGGGGTGGGGGGTGCTAGGCTGATGGAGATGATAAATCGGATGAGGCGGTGGTTGGTCCAGCAGTCGTCAGTACCTGGCACAGCGCGGGTGATGTGGACATCTCTGCGGTCCCTCGCTCAAACGATGATGTAATCGAGTAGGTGCCAGTGTTTGAATTGTGGGTGTTGCCTTGAGATCTTGTGTTTGTCTCGTTGTCAGAACAGGCTGTTAGTGGTCTGTCACATTTCTTGTGGCAACATGGCTCTTATGCTGTGTGCATGGTTTGCAAATGGGAGTTATGAGTCATGTCAAATAGACCTTGTCGCCCTGGAGCCACTCTGTTGTTTGCTTTGGTGGCTCAGGAGCAGCTGGCACAGCAGACTGCTGTCGAATAAAGGCATCATGACTACTGCCAGGATACTGGGCATTGACCTTTATGATGCACGGCCTATGGTTACATACCAGCTGAAAGTTGAGGGAATAGAATCCCTTTTGGTTTTGGTATATGGCAGAGTTGACATGCAGTACACTTAAGGCAAAGTGTGTGCCATCACTGGCACCTTGCACCATAGGGAAGTTTGCAAACCTAGCAAACCCTTGTGCATGCTCCACCTGCTTGCCTCTGGCAAGAGAGAATGAAATGAAGTTAGCTGTATTTGGAATCTGAAACATTCAGTTCAAATCCAGCATCTGCAGTATTTTGCTTTTATTTTAGCTCTATTTGAATTCACTTATGCGACAGTGGACAGTACATTATGACATGTTGCTAATACCTCTAGCTCCAGTCTTGAAGGAGCCAGACATGCAAAGGTCCATTGCCCTGGTCACCTTTACAGCTATCGGAAATGCGATCCTTGCCCTACTATGAGGTTGGTGTTATGGCTGCAGCAGATGGCAGATTTCAGTAAGAACCTCCTTAGTGTAACGCAGACAACTCGCATACTGTTTGTTGCTGAAATCCGAGTGGGAGAAATGCTCCCTGAACATCTGGGGTACATAGGGCCTCCTGCTGAGAGCCCTTCACCCTCTCTTACTCTTCTCTCTCCTCCTTCCTCCCTCTTCCAGAAACATGTCCTATTCTGTGTGGCCTTTGCTGATTCTCCCAGTCATGCTGTATACCTACCAGTGCACCTGCGTCTGGGGGCAACTGGTTTGTGCGGAAGTCTTGAGGTCAACAAAAGTACAACAGCACCTGCTGCACCACTTCCCTTAGACTTTTGAAACTTGAAACAACAATGCTAAGCGTAGAAAACGCACAGAATTGTAGCAACAGCCAGAAAAAAAATCCACCAAAAACTAACACTTAAGTATTTGCTAATCCCTTTAAATACTGCCGGTGAGGGTTCTTTCCTGCAACTTAATACACGTTCAGCTATGTGAGCTTGAAAGAGGGCACAACTGGAGCTTGAGCTCTAAAATAACAACGCTGGCATCAATTCAACTTTGCACATTGATTAACATCAGCATCTGTCTGCTCTGCATACTTCTGGCGGATGTTCACCACGCACCAAAAAGTGTGTGTGTGTCGCCATAGATGCCACTTTGGAGCTCTAAGGGCACTTGGAGCACTCAAAAGTGGGCACTACTGAGCCCAATTTCTCGCCCAATCCAAATTGGGTGGGGCGGGGTGGGGTTTGGGTCACAGTAAACTATAAGTGCAAAGTTTCAGCAGTTTACTGATATGCTGCAAACTCAGTGTGTTATATCTTGAGCGTACTCTCCAACATGCTGTCATTTTTAATAATGTACCAGTTTTTACAGCATTCTGGAACAGAGAAATAATGTATAGTTTCATAGTAGTATAACACTCCAATTATAGCGAGAAAAATGGAATATTGAAATCTGAAATTCAAACCAGAAATACTGGAAATACACAGCAAGTCAGTCAGCATCTGAAAGAAAAAGGCGGGTTAACGTTTTGGATGTACCTTTTTTCTTAAAACTCCTACATACCCTGCTGTATGTTGTAATAAATGCAGCGTCATTCCAGGTTACTAAAACCTACGAGTGTCCAGTTACTTATGTGAAAAAGGAGGTAGTTGAGACAATGGACGGGCTAAAAATTGATGAAGAGGAAGTATTAGAAAGGCTGGCTGTACTTGCAGTTGATAAGTCACCAGGGACTGGATCAGTTGCATCCGAGAATGCTGAGGGAAGCAAGGATAGAAATCGCGGAGGCACTGGCCACAATCTTCCAATTCTTCTTGGGGGTAGTGCCAAAGAACTGGAGAATTGCAAATGTTGCAGCATTCTTCAAAGAAGGGCGTAAGAATAAGCCCAGGAACTGCAGACTAGTCAGTTTAACCTCAGTGATGGGAAAGCTTTTAGAAACAATAATCTAGGACTAAATTAACAAGTTACTTGGACAAACGTGGATTAATTAAGGAAAGGCAGCACAGATTCATTAAAGCCAAATCATGTTTAACTAACTTGAATGAGTTTTGTTGATGAGGTCACAGAGAGGCTTAATGAGGGTAATGTGGTTGATCTGGTGTACATGAACATCCAAAAGGCATTTGATAAAGTGCCACGTAACAGGCTTGTGAATAAGTTTAAAGCCCATGGAATAAAAGGGACTTTGGCAACATGGATACTAAGTTGCATGAGTGACAGAAAACAAATAGTGGTGCTGAACAGTTATTTTTCGGACTGGAGGGAGGTAGATAGTGATGTTCCGCAGGGGTCAGTGTTAGGACCCCTGCTTTTCCTGATCTGTAGTAATGACCTAGACATGGGTGACACAAAACTTGGAAGTATTGTGAACAGCGAGGAGGATCGAGAGAGACTTCAAGAGGAAGAGCTAGTGGAAGGGGCGGACACATAGCAAATGAAATTTAATGCAGAAAAGTGTGAAGTGATACGTTTTGGGGGGAAGAACAAGGAGAGGCAATATAAAATAAAGGATACAATTCTAAAGCGGGTGAAGGAGCAGAGAGATCTGGGGTATATGTGCACAAATCATTGAAGATGGCAGGGCAGGTTGAGAAAGCGATTAATAAGGCATCCAGGATACTGGGCTTTATAAATAGAGACTTAGGGTACAAATGCAAGGAAATTACAGTGAACCTTTACGAACCCTGGTTTGGCCTTAACTGGAGTATTGTATCCAATTCTGGTTACCACACTTTAGGAAGAATGTGAAGGCATTAGAGAGGGCGTGGAAAGGACTTAGGAGAATGGTTCCAGGAATGAGGGACTTCAGTTATGAGGATAGTTTGGAGAAGCTGGGGTTGTTCGCTTTGGAGAAGAGAGGGTTGAGAGGAGATTTGCTAGAGGTGTTCAAAATCATTTGCTATATGGACAGAGTAGATGGGAAGAAAACGTTCCCAATGTGGAAGGGTCAAGAACCAGAGGACAGCATTTTAAGGTGAATGACAAAAGAATTAAAGATGGCATGAAAAACCTTTCTACGCAGCAAGTGGTTCGGATCTGGAATACACTGCCTGAGAGTTTGGTGGCGGCAGATTCAATCATAGCTTTCAAAAAGGTATTGGATAATTATAAGAGAAAAAATTTGCAGGGCTATGGGGAAAAGGCAGGGTAGTGGGACAAGCTGAGTTGTTCTTGAAGAGCTGTCAATGACACGATGGGCCAAATGGTCTCCTCCTGTGCTGTAACATTCTCTGATTCTATGACCTTTTTCTCCATCCTGAATCCATTTCAAGGAATGCTATTGACCCCCCCACCACAATATGGATGACTAGCCAGTCTCTGCAATATGCCCCCTGGACATAAACCATTATAAATTAAACAGTGTTTTTAAAAAAAAAAGTCACAATAAAATCTCTACTCTTAATTGAAAAAGTTGCTGTGATAAATTATCCAAATCGATATCAACCGGCCAATGCATTTCATTAATGAAGTGACTAACCCAGTATTTTGAAGGGTGGAGACAGAGGAGAGCAAGTTCCAACGTGATGGGTTAAAGAAGTTATATAATGTAAGGAACTTAATCTGTTGCAGATAACCGAGCCCTGTAGGATCGTAATTAATACTCTGTTGAGTAATGCAATTTACCACAGGGAAAGTTAAGTCCTTGTGGGATAGGATTGGGAATGACTCCATAATCCCATTATTTCTTTATATTTTGTGTTTGTTATTCCAGAAATATTGCTGTTTGTTTTTAGATTTTTACATACCGTCACCCTTTAACGAACTCAAGTTGATGGCCAGTGCAGTTTGGTCTGAATAGGATAAGTGGCTATTTTTCTGTTTTAAGATCGTAATTCCATTAACTGCAAGTGCATAAAAGGCAGTTAAACTGTTCTGGGATGTTATGAGGAAGAGTTTTAGACAACAGAGGTTTACTGATACACCATGAAGAAGGCATTGTTCAACAAGAAAACAGACCGCTAATGCCCAAGATGACCAACCTCTCCTGGTCAGGCCAAATTGTATTGTTGGCCTATTGGTACTGTACTTTCCACATTTGAACAGTAGGTGGCAAGACCATGCCATTCTCACTGTTCCCATATCATAATTCGTTAAATCCCACTTTCTCGATGAGTTTACCAAAAGTACTATGTCTGAAAATTCCCTTTTAGTTAATCAACCTTCTTGCTGAACTAAAAATGTGATGGAAAATTCATTATTTCTAATCAGCCCAGTAGACAGACTGACTTCCATTTTCTCAGTGGGCTATGGGTTTAGATACACTTATTGACCCTTCAGTATGGATAGCAAGAAAAAGAACAAGGGAATAAATGTTCCCCCCCCACCCCGCCCCCCACAACTAGTTTCACAGTATGTTATAAAATTTAATAATGAAATAGGAGTGAGCCCAAGATTACACTTTTGTCTCAGGGCTGAGGTTGAAGATTAAACTCTCTCATCTGACCCCAAGTGGGATTTCTTACCTGAAATCACTTGCAGAATCTACTTTCTGTACATAGGAACAGGAGTGGGCCAATTAATTCCTCCAGCTTGTCCCACCATCTAATAAGATCATGGCCGATCCGCGTCCTAACTCCATATACCCACCTTTGTCTCATATCCCTTAATAGTTTAGCTAACAATAATCTTACCAATCTCAGATTTAATATTACAATTGTTCGAGCATCAATTGCCATCTGCAGAAGGCAATTGTAAACTTCTACTGCCCTTTGTGTGTAGAATGTTTCCTAATTTTATTCCCGAAAGGTCTGGCTCTAAGATTTAGACTATGCCCTCTAGTCCTAGGCTCCCAATCAGTGGAAATAGTTTTTCTCTATCTACCCTGTCTATTCCCCATAATATCTGAAAACTCGAATCAAATCACCCCTTAATCTTCTAAATTCCATGGAATACAACCCGAGGTTGTGTAGTCTCTCTTCATAATTTAACCCTTGCCGTTCAGGTATCATTCTGGTAAATCTATGCTGCACTCCCTCCAAGGCCACTGTATCCTTCCTAATGTGTGGTTCCCAGAAGTATTGACAGTACTTCAGGTGTGTTCTAACCAGGACTTTGTATAGCTGAAGCATGGCTTCTATCCTCTTGTATTCTAGTTCTCTAGCTATAAAGGCCAGCATTCCATAAGCCTTTTTGATTATTTTCTGTATCTGTTCATGGCATTTTATTGATGACCCCCAAGACTCTTTGGGCCCCAACTGTTTATAGCTTTTCACCATTTGGAATGTACCCTGTTTTATCCTTCTTACGTCCAAAATAGATAACCGTACATTTGCCTACATTGAAATCTATTTGCATAATTTTGCTCATTAACTTAATCTATCAATATCTGTTTGTAATTTTATGCTTCCATCCACACTGCTTACAATGCCACCTATCTTTGAGTCATCAGCAAATGTACATATATGTCATCTGTCATCTAAGTTGTTAATAAAAAGATGGCTAGTTTAGGCCCCAACACGGATCCTAGTGGGATGCCACTAGTTGCATACATTGAGCAAAGAGCAAGTTCACTCATGCCCATTGAATGACTTTCATCTCTGAAGGTTTTGACTTTTTATTCATTTCATAAGATGTGAGCATCATTGGGAAGGCCAGCATTTGTTGCCCATCCCTAATTGCCCTTGAGAAGGTGGTGGTGAGATGCCTTTTTGAACCACTGTAGTCCATCTGGAGTAGGTACACCCACAGTACTGTTAGGAAGGGAGTTCCAGGATTTTGACTCAGCAACAGTGAAGAAAATGCGATATAGTTCCAAGTCAGGATGGTGTGTGGCTTGGAGGGGAACTTGCAGGTGGTGGTGTTCCCACACATTTGCTGCCCTTGTCCTTCTTGGTGGAAGAGGTCATGGGTTTGAAAGGTGCTTCGAAGGAGGTGTGGTGAGTTGCTGCAGTGCACCTTATGTATGGTATACACTGCTGCCACTGTGCATCAGTTGTAAATGGGGTGCCGATCAAGTAGGCTACTTTGTCCTGGATGGTATTGATCTTCCTGAATGTTGTTAGAGCAGCACTTATCCAGGCAAGTGGAGAGTATTCCATCGCATTCCTTATTTGTTCTGACCTTATGATCAAGGGAAGGTCATTGATGAAGCAGCTGAAGATGGCTGCGCCTCGGACACTACCCCAAGCAAGTCTTGGGGCTGAGATGATTGACCTCCAACAACCACAACTATCTTCTCTTGTGCTAGATGTGACCATTGACGACTGGATATAGCAGGACTGCAGGTCTTTGATCTGATCCATTAGTTGTGGGATCGCTTCGCTCTGTCTATCGCATGCTGCTTCCGCTGTTCAGCATGTTTGTAGTCCTGTGTTGTAACTTCACCAGGTTGACACCTCACGTTGAGGTATGTATGGTCCTGCTCCTGGCATGCCCTACTGTGTTGGTCCCCTGGCTTGATGGTAATGGTAGAGTGGGGGATATGCCGGGCCATGAGATTGCAGATTGTGGTTGAATACAATTCTGCTGCTAGCTGATGGTTCGCAGCACCTCATGGATTCCTGGTTTAGAGCTGCCATATCTGTTCTGAATCTATCCCGTTTAGCATGGTGGTAGTGCCACGTAACCTAATGGAAAGTATCCTCAGTGTGAAGATGGGACTTCGTTTTCACAAGGATTGTGCAGTGGTCATGCTAATACGTTCATGGACAGATGCATCTGCAACAGGTAGGTCGGTGAGGACAAAGTCTAGTAGATTTTTCTGTCTTGTTGGTTCCCTCACCACCTGCCGCAGGCCGAATCTGGCAGATATGTCGTTCAGGACTCGGCTAGCTCGGTCAATAATGGTGTTAACGAGCCACTCTTGATGATGGACTTTGAAGTCCCCCACCCAGAGTACAGTACCCTTCCCACCCTGAGTGCTTCTTCCATGTGGTGTTCAACATGGAGGAGTACTGATTCATCAGCTGAGGGAGGACAGTAGATGGTGATCAAGAGATTTCCTTGACCATGTTTGACCAGATGCCATGAGACTTCAATGGGTCCAGAGTCAATGTTGAGAACTCCCTGGGTAACTTCCTCCCGACTGTAGACGACTGTGCCACCACCTCTGGTGAGTCTGTCCTGCTGGTGGGATAGGACATACCCAGGAATGGTGATAATCATGTCTGGAACATTGGATGTAAGGTATGATTCTGTGAGTATGTCAGGCTGTTGCTTGACTCATCTGTGGGACAGCTCTCCGAATTTTGGCAAAATGTTAGTAAGGAAGACTTCGCAGAGTTGACAGAGCTGTGTTTGTTGTAGTCGTTTCCAGTACCTAGGTCGATGCTGGGTGTTCTGTCTGGTTTTATTCCTTGTCAACTTTTATGTTGTGGTTTTTGTACAACTGAATGGCTTGTCAGGCCATTTCAGAGGGCAGTTAAGAGCCACATGTTGGCCAGACCAGGTAAGGTCGGCAGATTTCCTTCCCTAAAGGGCATTAGCGAAATGGATTCTTCGAATAATTGATGGTAGATTCATGGTCACTATTACTGAGGTTAGCTTTCAATTCCAGTTTTTTTATGAATTAATCAAATGTATTAAGTAATTGAATTTAAACTCCACCAGCTGCCATGGTGGAATTTGAGCTCATCTCCCCAGAGTATTATCCTGGATTTCTGGATTACTTGTCCAGTGACATTACATGGGGGAGGTGGTGGCGTAGTGGTAAAGTCACTAGCCTAGTAACCCAGAGCCCCAGGTTAATGCTCTGGGGACATGGGTTGGAATCCCACCACGGCAGATGGTGGAATTTGAATTCAATTAATAAATCTGGAATTAAGAAGCTAGACTAGTGATCATAGAAAGAGGCCACTTGGTCCATCGTGTCTGTGCCAGTCGAAAAACTTTCCACCTGCTCTAATCCTACCTTCCAGCATTTGGTTCATAGCCCTGTGGATTACGGCACTTGACGTGGATATCCAGACTCCTTTTGAATGAGTTGAGGGTCTTTGCATCAACTACCCTTTCAGGCAATGAGTTCCAGACCCCCACCCACCCTCTGGGTGAAAAAACTTTTCCTCAACTCCCCTCTAATTTTTCTACCAATCACTTTAAATCTATGCCCCCTAGACACTGACCTCTCTGCTAAGGTAAATAGACCCTTCACCTCCACTCTATCCAGGCCCCTCAAAATTTTGTACATTTCAATCAGATCTCCCCTCAGCCTTCTCTGTTCCAAGGAGAACAACCCCAGCTTATCCAATCTTTCCTCATAGCTACATTTTTCCAGTCTTGGCAACATCCTGGTAAATCTCCTCTGTATCCTCTCTAGTGCAACTACATCCTTTCTGTAATGAGGTGACCAGAACTGCACACAGTAGTCAAGTTGTGGCCTAACCAATGTGTTATACAGTTCCAGCATAACCTCCCTGCTCTTCTATTCTATACCTCGGCTAATAAAGGAAAGGATTTCATATGCATTCGTATCAATCTGTCCTGCTACCTTCAGGGATCTGTGGGCATTCATTCCAAGATCCACTCCACTTCCTCTACACTGTTCAGTATTTTCCCATTAATCGTGTATTCCTTTGCCTTGTTTGACCTCCCCAAATGCATCACCTCGCACATCTCCGGGTTAAATTCCATTTGCCACTTTTCTGCGCATCTGACCATCAATATCTTCCTACAGCTATCCTCCTCGCAATCTACCACTCGTCTGCAAACTTCTTGATCATGCCCCCTAAATTGACATCCGAATCGTTAATATATACCACAAAGAGAAGGGGACCCAGTACTGAGCCCTGTGGAACGCTACTGGAAATAGTCCTCCAGTCGCTAAAACACCCGTCAACAATTACGCTTTGTTTCCTGCCACTGAGCCAATTTTATATCCACCTTGCTGCATTTCCCTTGGGATTTTTTTTTTAAACCAGTCTGCCATGTGGGACCTTGTCAAAAGCCTTGCTAAAATCCATGTAGACCACATCAACTGCACTACCCTCATCTATCTTCCTTGTTACTGCTTCAAAAATTTTGATCAACTTGGTCGGACAAGATCTTCCCTTAACAAATCCATGCTGACTATCCTTGATTAACTTGTGCCTTTCTAAGTGACAGTTTATCCTGTCCCTCAGAATAGATTCCAATAATTTGCCCACGACTGAGGTTAGACTGACTGGACTGTAATTATTTGGTCTATCCCTCGATCACTTTTTAAACAGAGGTACAACGTTAGCAGTTCTCCAAACTCCGGGACCACACCTGTATCCAGTGAGGACTGGAAAATGATGGTCAGGCCCTCTGCTATTTCCTCTCTTGCGTCTTTTAACAGCCTAGAGTGCATTTCATCCGGCCCTGGTGATTTATCAACTTTCTAGGATGCTAATCCCATTAATACTTCCTCTCTCCCTATGTTTATCACATCCAATACTTCGCACTCCTCCTCCTTAACTACAATATCTGCATTGTCCCCGTCTTTTGTGAAGTTAGACGCAAAGTATTCATTAAGAGCAATACCAAAATCTTCCACCCCTACACATAGGTTACCTTTTTGGTCTTTTATGAGCGCTAATCTCTCCTTAGTTATCCTCTTAGTCTTAATGCATTGATAAAACATCTTTGTGTTCACCTTGATTTTGCTTGCCAATATTCCTTCATGCCCTTTCTTTGCTTTCCTAATTTCCTTTTTGATTTCACCCCTCCACTTTCTATACTTCTCTCAATTTTCTGTAGTATTGAGTTTTCAGTGTCGGACATAGCTGTCCTTTTCTGCCTTATCTTACCCTGTAGGCTCCTTGACATCCATGGGGCTCTAGATTTGGCTGCCTCATCCTTTTTCTTTGCGGGAACATGTTTACTCTGAACCCCTTGAATCTTTGTATGCCTCCCACTGCTCTGACACTGATTTACCTTCAAGTAGCTGTTTCCAGACCACTTTCGCTAAATCACTCCTCAGTTTAATAAAATTGGCCTTGCCCCAATTGAGAACTCTTATTCCTGTTCTATCTCTGTCCTTTTCCATAATTATGTTAAAACTGACTGAATTATGATCACTACCACCAAAATGCTCTCCCACTACCACTCCTTCCACCTGCCCATCTTCATTTCCTAAAACTAAGTCTAAAACTGCACCCTCTCTTGTTGGACTTGCGACACACTGGCCAAAAAGGTTCTGCAGGATGCACCTCAAGAATTCTGCTTCTTCAATTCCTTTCACTCTAAAACTATCCCATTTCATATTGGGGTAGTTAAAATCCCATACTATTACTGTCCTATTGTTCTTGCACTTCTCAGAGAATTGCCTGCATCTCTGCTCTTCTATCTCCCTGACTGTTTGGGAGTCAATAGTACACTCCCAGCAGTGTGATTGTTCATTTTACGTTCCTTAGATCAATCCATATGGCCTCATTTGAAGAACCTTTCAACACATCATTCCCTCCTCACAGCTGTAATCGTTTCTTTGACCAAAATTGTCACTCCCCCTCCTTTCTTAGCCCTCTCCCTATCGCATCTTAAAACCATGTAATCGGGATTGTTGAACTGCCATTCCTGTCCCTCCTTAAGCCATGTTTCTGTAATAGCTATATCATACTGCCACGTGTCTATCTGTGTCTTCAGCTCATCTGTTTTATTTGCTATACTCCTTGCACTGAAGTAGATACCCTTGAGCACTGCCAAACCATTGTCAATTGTTGTAAAAACCCATCACAATCACTAATGTCCTTTAGGGAAGGAAATCTGCTGTCCTTACCTCGCCTGGCCTACATGTGACTGCAAACCCACAGCAATGTGGTTGACTCTTAACTGCATTCTGAAATGGCCGCACAAGTCACTCTGTTGTATCAAACCGTGACAAGGCCTAAGAAAAGGAATGAAACCAGACGGACCACCAGGCAATGACCTAGGCCCAGGAAATGACAAAGGCAAACCCAGCCCTATCAACCCTGCAAAGTCCTCCTTACTAACATGTGGGGGCTGTCACACAGACTAGTCAAGCAACAGCCTGACAAAGGCATACTTATGGAATCATACCTTGCAGACAATGCCCCAGACACCATCATCGCCTTCCCTGAATATGTCCTGTCCCACCGGCAGGACAGACCCACCAGAGGTGGCGGCACAGTTTAGGTTTACAGTTAGGAGGAAGTTGCCCAAGGAGTTCTCAACATTGACTCCGGACCCCATGAAGTCTCACGGCATCAGGTCAAACATGGGCAAGGAAACCTCCTGCTGATTGCCACCTATCGTCCCCCTCGGCTGATGAATCAGTGTTTCTCCATGTTGGACATAATTGGAAATTGGAAGAAGCACTCAGGATGACAAGGGCACCGAATGTACTCTGGGTGGGGGACTTCAATGTCTATCACCAAGAGTGGCTCGTTAGCACCACTACTGACTGAGTTGGATGAGTCCTAAAGGACAGAGCTGCGATATTAGGTCTGCAGCAGGTAGTGAGGTAACCAACAAGAGGGAAAAATCTATTTGACCTCATCCTCATAAGTGTACCTGTCGCAGATGCATTTGTCTATGACAGTATTGGTAGGAGTGACCAGCACACAGTCCTTGTGAGACCAAGTCCTGTCTTCAAGCTGAGGGTACCCACCATCATGTTAAATGGAAGAGATTTAGAACAGATCTAGCAACTCAAAACTGGGAATCTATGAGGCACTGTGGGCCATCATCAGCAGCAGCAGAATTGTATCCAACCACAATCTGTAACCTAATTGCCTGGCATATTCCCCACTCTACCATTACCATCAAGCTGCTGAACAACTCTGGTTCAATGAAGAGTGTAGGAGGGCATACCAGGAGCAGCACCAGGCATACCTAAAAATGAGGTGTCAGCCTGTTTAAGCTGCAGCACAGGACTACTTGCATGCAAAAAACAGCGGACGCAGCATGCAATAGACAGGGCTAAGCGATCCCACAACCCACGGATCAGATCTAAGCTCTGCAGTCTTGCACATCCAGTTGTGAATGGTGGTGGACAATTAAACATCTGACAGGCGGAGGAGGCTCCAAAAACATCCCCATCTTCAATGATGGGGAAGCCCAGCATATCAGTGCAAAAGGCAAGGCTGAAGCATTTGCAACAATCTTCAGCCAGAAGTGCAGAGTAGAAGATCCATCACGGCCTCCTCCTGAGGCCCCCAGCTTCACAGATGCCAGTCTTCAGCCAATCTGATTCACTCCTTGTGATATCAAAAAACAGCTGAAGGCACTGGATACTGCAAAGGCTATGGACCCTGACATCATTCTGGCAGTAGTACTAAAGACTTATGCTCCAGGACTAGCTGCGCCCCTAGCCAAGCTGTTCCAGTACAGTTAGAACACTGGCATCTACCTGGCAATGTGGAAAACTGCCCAGGTATGTCCTATGCACAAAAAGCAGGACAAGGCCGACCTGGCCAATTACCACCCTATCAGTCTACTCCTGATCATCAGCAAAGTGATGGAACATATCGTCGACAGTGCAATCAAGTGGTACTTACTCAGCAACAACCTGCTCACTGATGCTCAGTTTGGGTTCCGCCAGAGCCACTCAGCTCCTGACCTCATTACAGCCTTGGTCCAAGCATTGACAAAAGAGATGAACTCAAGAAGTGATGTGAGAGTGACTGCCCTTAACATCAAGGCAGCATTTGACTGAGTATGGCATCAAGGAGCCCTAGCAAAACTGGAGTCAATGGGAATCGGGGGGAAAACTCTCCACTGGTTGGAGTCGTACCTAGCACAAAGGAAGAGGGTTGTGGTTGTTGAAGGTTAATCATCTCAGTACCAGGGCATCACTGCAGGGGTTCCTCAGGGTACTGTCCTAGGTGCAACCATCTACAGCTGCTTCATCAATGACCTTCCCTCCATCATCAGGTCAGAAGTGGGGATGTTCACTGATTGCACAATGTTCAGCACCATTCGCTACTCCTCCAATACTGAAACAGTCTGTGTCCATACACTGCAAGACCTGGACAACATCCAGGTTTGAGCTGACGTGTAGTACGAATGTTGCAGTTAAGTGCCAGGCAATGGCCATCTCCAACAAGAGAAAATCCAACCCAGCTCCCCTTGACATTCAATGATATTACCATGGCTGAATCTCCCACTATCAACATCCTGGGGGTTACCATTGACCAGAAACTGAACTGGACCAGCCATATAAGTACTGTGGCTACAGGAGCTGGTCAGAGGTTGGAAATTCTGCGGCAAGTAACACACCTCCTGACTCCACAAAGACTGCCTACCATCTACAAGGCCCAGGTCAGGAGTGTGATGGAATACTCTCCATTTGCCTGGATTGGTGCAGCTCCAACAACACTCAAGAAGCTCAAAACCATCCAGGACAAAGCAGCCCGCTTGATTGGCACCCCATCCACAAACATTCACTCCCTCCACCACCGACGCACGGTGGCAGCAGTGTGTACCATCTACAAGATGCACTACAGCAACTCACCAGTGCTCCTTTGACAGCACCTTAAAAACCCACGACCTCTGCCACCGAGAAGGATAAGGGCAGCAGATGCATGGGAACACCACCACCTGCAAGTTCCTCTCCAAGCCACACACCATCCTGACTTGGAACTGTATCGCTGTTCAATCACGGTCGTTGGGTCAAAATCCTGGAACTTCTTTCCTACCAGCACTGTTAGTGTACCTACACCCCAAGGACTGCAGCGGTTCAAAAAGGCAGTTCACCACCATCTTCTCAGGATAATTAGGGATGGGCAATAAATGTTGGCATAGCCAGCGACGACCGCATACCATGAACGAATAAAAAAAAATTACCACTACACCACTGACTCTATGTGTTTAGTCTTCTTTGGTCTCCTTATCTCGAGAGACAATGGATAAGCGCCTGGAGGTGGTCAGTGGTTTGTGAAGTATACTCCAGATTAAGAAGTAAAAAGTCATTTATACCTGGTGGAAAATAGAAATAAATCAACTGACATTTTCATTTGTCAAAATTGTTATGAGGTGAATCAGGCAACACAGTCTCACCCAGAAAACAGTCAAGTTTTTTAAAGAACATTTCATGGATGTCTATCACCTGCACCATGTGACAGTAGCTACCCTGCAAATGTTTACTCACTAAACAGTTAATATTTAGTTCTGGAGCCTAAGAGCTTTCAACAGTGGTGGATGGGGGTTCAGGGGTGGGTGGTCTCCCTTTTGCATCTTGTAGGAACAGGAGTCCTTGAGATCTTTTGGAGAGCTGAGGTATTTTGTGCGTTATAGGCTACAGTGATGCGGTAGTTATACCCAGTGACCTTAGAGGGAACTGTAAGCTCAGCTTTTGTAACTGCTGTGTATCTGAACAATGCAGTGTAACGTACAGCTCCAATTTGACAGATTACTCAGTGACTGTACCACCCAAGCTTATTTCAACCAGTACAATCCGTTTCCCAGAGAGCATTTTTTTTTAAATTAAGGTTTTTAATTTTTCTGCATGGTTGTTAATTTCCATTTTGAAGAAGAATTCTCTTGAAATATATCTATTGTGTGCATAATTTAATTTTATCTAAATGTTCTGCTCATTGTGATCAACTGCAAATTATTCCTTGTTAATCTGTCTGTAATATTAATCCTCCTTTTGTGATGATCTTGAATGCATTAGTGACCTGAAGTATGCCAGCAACCAGTGTTTGGATGGAGAACTGAAAGTGGTAGAAAAACAGACCCAAATGTAGAGAAGCATCACTGAAAAATGTGCCAGAGTATAATTAACAAGTTATTAGATTACAGTATCATGATCACTTCCTGGTATTCATTGTTCTCCACAAGATCAGGAAGAACGGAGTCCATCCTACTCTTTCCAATAATGCTTTGTAACTTAAGGATTGAAGTGATGCCTGAACCCTCATTTAAAGACTCTTCATTCTCTTTGAGTTTAATTTTGGGAGATACTATTCTTTGTGCCTCAGTTGGTGACTTATGTGAATCTTTCATTTCCAACCGGAAATAATCATCTGAGGAAAAAGGCAGTATGAATTTAATTTACGTGTAGATTGAAAGTTCTGTTCAGGAGGGGCATTCAAAGAATGGATCCATCCTCAATCCTATTGGAGAGCATGCTTCAAAAATTAAAGCAAAAATGTCAAACTTAAGATGATTATAAGCCATAAAGCTTCATGTCCAACCGTTCATACAGCAGTGGAATGCTGACAGTAATACATTATTTAATCTATACTTTCTTCTTGTGCTTGTAAAGGTTGAAGGTCATATACTTTCGCTGGATCGTGATCAAGAACAGAAACACTGGCTCTTATTCTTTCCCCTATGTAGGTGAGGGACAGAATAGTTCTCCCTCCGCTATCCTAGCTGAAGTCAGCTAACTCATCACAGACTGGGGATCCAACCTGGAACATTCCTACTATGTATGGCACGATGCCACATCATGCAGAACACTTACCTATTGAGCTATTAGCTGGTGTGAGATGAGGTTCAGTTCTAAACATTGAGGAGCTCTGGAATTAAGCATTTTGTTAGCTGCTGGTAGCTAGAAATGGATAGCTCTTTCCCATCAGACCTAATATTTTGTTGTTTCCCTTTGCCTGCTGGCTTCTATCATTTTATAAATCATCGTTTTGTTTAAAGTTTTTTTCCCCAATTTTACCGTCGACCTGCTCCAGTGCATAGGAGCAATGCAGAACTCAACTTGCTCCTAATCTGTGAAATGGCTATATACTGTCTGATACTTACTCCCCTGCAGTCCATGCTCCACACTGCAGTTTCATTTCTATGACTCTAAGATAATGGGGCCTTGGTGTATGTCATAGTTGACTCACTTGGCCTAATACTTATACAATAGCATAACCCAGGTGTAACAATGTGTCCCCTTTGACACAGGCTTCATGGACCAGCTTGTCGCTCTTGTCTTTCATTTTGTATTCAGTTTGATCCACTGTACAGAATTTCATATGATTCGCACAGATGTATGAGAGCACCATTGTATTTGTGGCATCTGTTTATTTTTCTTGATTGTAAATATGTATAACATATTGTTTAGTTCCTTGAGAGCTCGACATTAGAGAATTAATAGAAGCATTGATTTTGATACCTTGAGGTTGAAGCAGGACAACAGTTTATCTGAAATCTTTATTCATAATAAAAGCCAGAATATCTCTGGCTACAAGAGATTGGCACAAAAAATTTGCGAGAAAACAAATGATATTTGTCAAAGACTCGTACTCAATCCTAAGTCTTTCTTAGATTGGGTATCTGTTTCATTATGGGCTTTCTTGGTATGTGCATGTTAATAGTTTTAATTGATTTTTGGAATTCATATTCCTATTTAATTGTAAATAAATACATTGCTTTGCAGACTAAATCAGCCAATTGTTTTCACTATTTTGAAGCGTGTTTGATAGCATAAAGAACTAGAATTATACAACACAGAAAAGGAGGCCATTTGGCCCATCATGCCTGTGCCAGTTCTCGAAAAGAGCTATCCAGTTAGCCCCACTCCACTGCTCTTCACTAAATCCCTGCAAATATTTTCCTTTTTAAGAAGTGCAATTCTGTTCTGAAAGTAACTATTGAATCTCCTTCTACCACCCTTTCAGGCATGCATTCCAGATCATAACTCGCTAAGTTTTTGAAAAAATCCCTCGTGTCTCTCCTTCCCCCCCCCCAGCCTTAAATTTTTTGCCAATTATCTTAAAACTGTGTCTTCTGGTTACTGACCCTCCTGCCACTGGGAATAGGTTCTCCCTGTCAACTCCATCAAAACCCCTCATAAAAGTTAGGAATCAAAATTACTTCAAGTGGGTAATTATTAATCTCTCATGTATGTAACACTGAAAGGACAGCGTACAGAAAGCTTCCAGTTCCAATTGGAACTGCTGTTACACTATTGAAAGACAAGACTGTTCGACCAAAAAACTCAAATACCAAGTGCAAGCCTGGTTGTGAGAAAGGCAGTTGCGAGAATCTTTTTTATATAGTACAAATGAAAAGTGAGGCATAGTGTAACTGGCAGCAGAATTGTGACTAATGTCAAAACTCATTAGCTACAGCTTCCTGGTTTCAACTTGTATGGGCACCGGAGAGTGAAGCAGCCGCTCCACAGATGCTGCCTGACTTGCTGAGTATTTCCAGTACTTTCTGTTTTTATTTCAGATTTCCAGCATTTGCAGTATTTTGCTTTTATATAAGATTTTCATAGTTCTTTGTCTTGAAAATGTCGGTTCCTTTCCTCCAATATTTCTCAATTCAGAAGATGATTGTTGGTAATAACCTCAGTTGCTATGCTACCTGACATCATGGTCCTAACTGATCTCCCCGTCCAGAATTTTTATACTCTCAGTACAGAACTCTGAAAGCTTCATTTCAGTATATACTTAAAGTTAAAAGAGTAAATATATTCACAATGCTGTCTCGGGCTTTGAATGCTGATTGCAGTTTCTAAGCTCACTAATGCAGTGACATTATCCAGTTGTCAAAAGAGTGTTCACTTTGTAATAGTTTCAGCCATCTGTTGTATATGGCCTTCTGCAATAAATGCTATATGGGCTGTCCTCACCAGATGTAGCTTCATCACAATGCAGTATGCCTGGTTATTTGTACACTTCCTCATAAGTGCAAAATCAACAGTTTTGTAATGTCTTAGGAAATCTAAACCTTGTTTATCCGATAAACAGTTTGCTCTAGTATACACGTAGGTGAACAAATCTGAAAGCAGGGCACCTGTTGCAAGCCTACCTTCTATCTTTGTTCATCACACATTATATGAAAAATGTATATCTGCTAGATTCCTGTGCTTTAAACAGTAACTTCATTGTTGAACCTGAGTAAGCTAAGAAAAGGGACCATGCTAACAAAAAAACAATGAGTGTGTGAGGTAGCTGGGGCAAGAAGCAGACCACCAAGAGCAGAGATGACCAACCGATTATTCCTGGTCAGTCCAATCTGAAATATTAGCCCATTTGTACTTTCCACATTTTGGCAGTAGGTGGCAAGACCACTCCATTCTCAGAACTCTCACATCGCAATTCGTAAAATTCCACTTACCAGATTTCCTGATGAGTTCACCAAAAACGGTAAGTCTGAAAATTCTTTCCCATTTAACCCTCTTGTTGAACTAAAAACGTGACGGAAAATTAACTCACATCTTTCATAAATGACTTGTCCTCCCGTTCCTGCATCATTAACTCTGGTGCATCCTGTTATCTATCCATGGCCACCTCCTATTTCCCATCAACTCTCTTCCCTGGAGTGCAGTGGAGGCAGGGTCATTGGTTTTAAGGCAGAGGTAAACAGATTCTTGACAAACAAGGGAATCAAAGGGTATCAGTCGTAGGCAGGAAAGTGGAGTTGAGTCCACAAATGGAACAGCCATGATCTTATGAAATGGCAGGGCAGGCTCGAGGGGCCGAATGGCCTACTCCTGCTCCTAGTTCATATATTCATATCTACGTTCTGTCTCTCAGCGACAACATCCAAAAACATGTCAGTTTCCATATGAATGCTGACAAAACCCAGCTCAAACGCACTACCACCTCTCTCGACCCTCCCACTGTTTCTAAATTGTCGGATTGTTTATCCAACATCCAGTACTGGATGAGCAGAAATTTCCTTCAATTAAATATTGGGCAGACTGAAGCCATTATCTTCAGCCACAAACTCTGCTCCCTTACCTCCAACTCCATCCCTCTCCCTGGCAACTGTCTTAGGTGGAACTGGACTATTCGCAACCTTAGTGCCATATTTGACCCCAATATGAGCTTCTGCTCATTACTAACACCATCTGTTTCCACCTTCTAACCCTGCTTCAACTCATCTACAGCTGAAATCCTCATCCATGCCTTTGTTACCTCTAGACGTGACTCATCCAATGCAGTCCTGGCCCACCTACAACTTTCTACTCTCAGTAGACTTGACATCATCCAAAACTCTGCTCCTGATGACCTAACACGCACCAAGTCCCATTCACCAATCACCCCATTCTCAATGACCTGCATTGGCTCATGGCTGAACAAGGCCTCGGTTTTAAAATTCTCATCCTTGTTTTCAAATCCCTCCATGGCCTCATCCCTTCCTATCTGTGTAATCTCCTCCAGCCTTACAAACCCCGCAAGATATTTGTGCTCCTCCAATTCTGGCCTCTTGAGCATCCCCAGTTTTAATTGCTGCACCTTCAGCTGCCAAGGTCCAAAGCCCTGCAACTCCCTCCCTAAACCTCTCCACCTCTACTTTGCTTTCCTCCTTTTCGGCTCTCCTTAAAACCGACCTCTTTGACCAAGCTTTTGGTCATCTGTTCTAATATTTTCTTATGTGTCATATTTGCAAGTTCTCCCTGTGTCTGCGTGGGTTTCCTCCGGGTGCTCCGGTTTCCTCCCACAAGCCAAAAGACTTGCAGGTTGATAGGTAAATTGGCCATTATAAATTGCCCCTAGTATAGGTAGGTGGTAGGGAAATGTCAGGACAGGTGGGGATGTGGTAGGAATATGGGATTAGTGTATGATTAGTATAAGTGGATGGTTGATGGTCGGCACAGACTCGGTGGGCCGAAGGGCGTGTTTCAGTGCTGTATCTCTAATCTAAACTAAACTAAAAAAATTTTGCTCTATAATGCTTCTGTGAATTGCCTTCGGATGTGTTATTACATTAAAGGCACTATATAAATACAAGTTGCTGTTTCAACAGCAGTTTCTTATTTTTAAAAAGCTCAATACTTGTACACAGAAAGTAGATTTTGAATGTGATTTTAGGGAAGAGCATTATACAACTAAAACATAACTTATGCTTCTTTGTATTCCAGCCCCTTTGAGATGGTGGTAAATATTCCATTAGCCTTTCAAATTATTTTCTGTACCTGTTAATTTGTTTTTACTGATTTCTGTACATGGACCACAGTTCCGAACACTCGCAATTTAGAAACTACAGTATTTTGATCTACCTTTTCTAGGTCCAAAATGGATGCCCTCATATTTTTGCACGTTGAACTCCATCTGCCACAGTTTTACTCATCACATAGTCCCTCGATCCTACGCCGCCATTCAATACGATTATGGCTGATCTTCAGCCTCAACTCCACTTTCCTGCCTATCAAGCTGACCCCCCACCTGCCAAGAATAAGGCATATTAATTTTGTCATATGAACATTTATTTTAAACTGTTGCAGGAGTGAAGAAAGGACTTGTTAAAAAAAAATCACCAGACACTTGGCTGGAAGGACATTTGCATAGTAACAGACAGTGTTTGTGGAGACAAAGGGCTCTTCCCTGGTCCACTTAACCCACAATGGAATTTGATCACCAGGCATTGAAGGTGTAAGGAAGAGACTGCTAAGGTGATACAATCCACAAAAGCCAGGACTGGTTAAACCAGCTGGTCACATGACTAACTGGCTGGTCCAGGGTTTTGTTTTGAACTAGCTACAGAGAGTTTGAACTCAAAAACTGTTTGCTGCTGAACTGTAAAGACCTTTCCTGGCTGGCTCGCCACAGCCTCTCCTGTCTGCTCCCATCTCTTTCACACAAGTTTCTGGACCCACTGAAGAGACGTGAACCTCCAAAGAGAGATAAGTCTCCTACGCTGAATACTGGGCCCCGACGAAAAGCAAGACCAACCTACAATCAAGGACTCTACAGCGAGCTCGAACAGTAACCAAAACCATCTTCAGATATTGCCTCAAACTTTTCCACTGTATTTCTTCTGCTCTTTTCTGTCTCTGTCTGCATGTGTGTATTGCGTATGCATGCTAGCGTGGGCACATCGCGTATCTGTTGGCGTCAACCGAATTAGAGTTAAAGTTTCATAAAGTTCAACCTTTCTTCTTTAAACCTAAGAAAACCTGTTTGGCTGGTTTCTTTGCCTTACAATTGGAAAGCGGTGAACAAGGATTCACTAAGGGGGAGCTAAAAAATGGTGTGTTAAAAATAAAACCCTGTTGCAGTAAGACCAGGTGAAGGCTGAGAGGGAACCCTAGACTCCTTTCTCACTTGGTCGTAACACTGCCCAATTCCCAAATCCCTTGATTCCCTGAGAGATCAAAAATCTGTCTATCTCAACCTGGAATATAATCAACGATGGAGCATCCACAACACTATGGAATGCAAATTTCCAAAGATTCACAACCCTCTGAGTGAAGTATTTCTCCTCATCTCAGTACTAAATGATGGATTCATTATCTTGAGACTGTGCCCACCTGTTTTAGATTCCTCAGCCAGGGGAAACAACCACCGTGTCTACCCTGTCAAGCTCCTTCAGAATCTTGTAAGTTTCAATGAGATCATCTCTCATTCTTCTAAACTCCAGGGAGTATAGGCCCAGTTTACTCAGCCTCCCATCAGAGGACAACCCTCTCATCCCTGGAACCAATCTGGTGCATCATTGGTGTACCGTCCCCAATGCAAGTATGTGGAGACCAAAATTGTGCATAGTGTTCCAGGTGTAGTCTCACCAAAGCCGTATACAATTGTAGCAAAATTTCCTCACTCTTGTACTCCAATCCCTTGCAATACAAACTAACATGTCATTTGCCTCCCTAATTGCTCACTGTACCTGGATGCTAACATTATGTGTTCCTTGTACGAGTATACCCAAGTCTCTCTGAACATGAACATTTAGAATGAAAGCAAAATACTGCGGATGCTGGAAATCTGAAACAAAAACAAGAAATGCTGGAATCACTCAGCAGGTCTGGCAGCATCTGTGGAAAGAGAAGCAGAGTTAACGTTTCGGGTCAGTGACCCTTCTTCGGAACTTGAACATTTAGAAGTTGCACGCCTTTTTAAAAAAAAACTGATTTTCTTTTTTGTTCTTACTACCAAAGTGTATAGCCTCGCAGTTCCCCACATTATACTCCATCTGTCAGCTTGTTTCCCACTCACAACCTGTCCATATCTTTGCAGCTTCCTCACAGCTTACATTCCACCCAGGTTTGTATTGTCAGCAAACTTGGATACATTACTCTGGGTTGCTTTGTCTAAGTCGTTAATGTATATTGTAAATAGTTGAAGCCCCAGCACTGATCTTGATGGCACTCCACTAGTTACAGCCTGCCAAATTGAAAATGCCCCATTTATCCCTACTGTTCGCTTCCTGACCATTCCAATGACCTAACCAATCCTCAATCCATGCTAATATATTACCCCCAACTTCATGAATCCTTAACGTATTAATCTTTCATGTGGGACTTTATCAAATTCCTTTTGGAAATGCAAACATACTACATGTACTGGCTCCTCTTTGTTTACCCTACTAGTTACATCTTCACTGTCAAACATGATTTTCCTTTCGTAAAACCATGTCGACTCTGTCTGATCATACTATGATTTTCTAAGTGCATTGTTAAAACTCCCTTAATAGATACCAGCATTTTCCCCAACAATTCTCTCTAAATCTAAATCTAAATCTAAAATTGTCAGGCTAACTGGCCCTTAGTTCATGTTTTCTCTCTCCCTGTTAATCCTCAGGCTTACTACTACTACTTATAAGCCTCTTCTTTTAATCTAATACAGCTTCTCTAATAAGCCACAGATGAATCTTTCTCATTGAGTTTTTGTTTTTAATGGAACGGATTTTTGTTGAAAATTTTGTATAATTTCTTTAAATCTTTCCGACTGTTTATTGACCCACATATCTTTTAGTCTATTTAACCAGTCGACCATAGCTAAGTCTCCACTCAAACCTATGTAATTGGCTTTATTTAAGTTAGGTTTGTGATAGACTGTGGTAGAGAAATCCATAACAGATTTTTCAACTAGTACGTCAAGGAAAGGGAGCTCATTTGACTGCTCCATTTCAAAGGTGAATTTGAGCGCAGGATGGAGCCCATTAAGACGCGCAAGGAAATTATTGCATGCAGCTGTGGATTTTCAGCAATTCTCAAATTTATTAGAGTTCTTTGAGGATGTAACTACCAGGGTGGATGAAGGGGAACCAGCAGATGTAGTGTATTTGGATTTCCAAAAGCCATTTGATAAGGTGCCACATGAAAGGTTACTGCACAAGATAAGATCTCATGGTGTAAGGGATAATATATTAGCATGGATAGAGGATTGTCTAACTAACAGGAAACAGAGGGGCGGCGCAGTGGTTAGCACCGCAGCCTCACAGCTCCAGCGACCCGGGTTCAATTCTGGGTACTGCCTGTACGGAGTTTGCAAGATCTCCCTGTGACCACCTGGGTTTCCTCCGGGTGCTCCGGTTTCCTCCCACATGCCAAAGACATGCGGGTTGATAGATAAATTGGCCATTGTAAAAAAAAAAATTGCCCCTAGTGTGGGAAGGTGGGGATGTGAGAGGAAAAAATGGAATTAATGTAGGATTAGTATAAATGGGTGGTTCATGGTCGGCGCGGACTCGGTGGGCTGAAAGGCCTGTTTCGGTGCTGTGTCTCTCTATGACTCTATGAGAGTTGGGATAAATGGGTCTTTTTCAGGTTGGTAAATTGTAACTAGTGGGGTGCCACAGGGATCACTGCTGGGGCCTCAGCTATTTACAATCTATATTAATGTCTTGGATGAAGTAACCCAGTGCATTGTAGCCAGATTTCCTGGCGATACAAAGATAAGTAGGAAAGCAAGTTGTGAGGAGAACACAAAATGTCTGCAAAGGGATATAGATAGGTTAAGTGAGTGGGCAAAAGTTTGGCAGATGGAATATAATGCGGGAAAATGTGAAATTATCCATTTTAATGGGAAGAATAGAAAAGCAGAATATTGCTTAAATGGGGAGAGACTATAAGATGCTGTGGTAGAGAGGGATTTGAGTGTCCTCGTATATGAATCACAAAAAGTTAGCATGCAGGTACAGCAAGTAATTAGGAATGCAAATGGAATGTTGGCTTTTATGGCAAGGGGGCTGGAGAACAAAAGAAGGGAAGTTTTGCTACAACTGTGCAGGGCATTGATGAGACCACACCTATAGTACTGTGTACAGTTTTGGTCTCATTTAAGAAGGGATATAGTTGCATTGGAGGCAGTGCAGAGAAGCTACACTTGGTTGATTCCTGGGATGAAGAGGTTATCTTATGAGGAAAGGCTTAGCAGGTTGGGTCTATACTCATTGAAGTTTAGAAGAATGAGAGGTGATCTTATTGAAACATAAGATTCTGAGGGGCTTGACAGGGTAGATGCTGAGAGGACATTTCCTCTCATAGGGGAATGTAGAGCTAGGGGTCACCGTTTCAGAATAAGGGGTCTCTCACTTAAGACGGAGATGAGGAGGAATTTCTTCTCTCAGAAGGTCGTTAATCTTTGGAATTCTCTACCCCAGAGAGCAGTGGAGGCTGGGCCATTGAATAGACTCAAGGTTGAGTTAGACAGGTTTTTGATCGACAATGGTGTCAAGGGGTATGGTGGAGGGCAGGCAGGAAAGTAGAGTTGAAGCCATGATCAGATCAGCCGTGATCTCACTTAATAGCGGAGCAAGGTCAAGGGACTGAATGGCCTATTCTTGCTCCTACTATGTTCAAACCCTGATGCCAGGGGTTCTCGCATTAACTTGGTGTCATCAGCAAACTTGGATATATAGCTCTTTATTCCTTCCCTTAAGTCATTTATGAATATAGTGAAATGATGATGCCCCAGTACAGATCCCTGGGGCACCAATGGTCATATCTTCCCAATTATCCCTACTCTCTGTCCCCTATCTCCTAATCAGTTCCCTATCCATGTTGAAAAGTTGCCTTCAATTCCATGCGCTTCCATTTCTGCTAACAGTTTCTTGTGCAGAAATAGTCTCTAATTTATTGATAAGGCTGAATTGTGGTGGAAGATTCTGTGGTCATCTCATTAAGATGAAAATTAAATGAGTTTCTGTGCACTATTTATTCAATCAGACAGGCATGATGAACAGCTCCAAACTGAAGAGATTAAGTAGCAATTGGATGGGAGAAACTGGTAGGATAATGGAGGAGATGGCTCAGCTCTGAAGTTGCTAAAGTTGAGATTCAGACCAGAGAACTGCAGAATGCCCTAAGTAAAAGTTGTGTTGAGCCTGTGTGGAATAGTATAGGTGGGTAATTATGGAAAATTGAAGTGGGAATGAGAGGGGGAGTTCAATTTAGGACCCTCAGTGAGGTCAGCATTACATTTGCTGATACAGCATGGTTCTTCTAATGCTTTGTCACTGCTTGCCTGAAATGCATTTCACTCAGCAATTGATCACACCTTTCCAGTTTTCTGAACATTACATGTCGGCTGCACATTAACTGTGTCTCTGTCGTGGTAGAATACCTACTTGACTTTCACATGTTGGTCATAGAGTCATAGAGCACAGAAACAGGCCCTTCGGCCCAACGCGTCTGTGCCAACCATCAAGCACCCATCCGAACTAATCCCGTTTTCCCGCACTTGGCCCGTAGCCTTGTATGTTATGGAGTTTTAAGTGCTCATCTAAATACCTCTTAAATGTTGTGAAGGTTCCGGCCTCTACCACCCCTTCAGGCAGTGTGTTCCAGATTCCAACCACCCTCTGGATGAAATAAATTTTTCTTTAACTTACCTCTAAACCTCCCTTTACCTCTCTCTGCCCCACTTAGTTTTGTTAAAACCTGTTAAGAGGATAACTTCCAGTTTTGACAGAGGGTCTATAACTGAAATGTTAGCCTCTCTTTTTTTCTTTGCAGATGCTGTGTATTTCCAGAAGTTTCTGTTCTTTCTTTAGATTTTTCTTTCTATTTGTGTGCAGTTTGCTTTGTGGTTTGGCTAAAAGTTGTTCTTCATTCAAAAAAAAAAATCAAAAACTTGACAAGTTACAGTGTGGTAGGTGCAGTGCCTGTAGGCTGATGCACGGAATACCTCCAGCTGATGAAAGTGTAGATTTCAATTAACAAAACTGTTATAATCTATCCCAAGATTTTTAGTTTGTATTCCCAGCCAAAAGGCAGATCACGCCTCAAGAACTGAAATTGACATCTTGCTTTGTGCCATGAATGAAATGGAATAGCATGCTAAGGGCAAATGTTAATAATTTATGTAGAATCATGAACCACTCTAAGTATTTTGATGTCAGGCCACTACATTCCAGATAAATCTAATGGCCTGGCATTTCTGCTCAGTTACAGATTATTTTTCAGTACAATTTGCCTGTAATTGGCGTAACCAGTGCAAAAGATTGTGGAATTTTAAGCACGGATTATGTTCGGTGAAACTCGAGTTTTCATGCTTTTTGCACTGACTAACAAAATGTTATGCCAGAAGCAGGTCCCACCCACAAAACTTTGGATGCCTCCAGGGTGAATTAATCACCATTGGGAGTTTCCATCAATTGTATTCACTTCCAGGCCTTCAAGGAGGCTCCAAAAATTAAACTCTTTTGGGTGCAAGGACACGAACAGGAACATTTTAATTTATCAAGAAACTGACTACTGTTACCAGGAAATATTTTTGAAAAGTAATTTTTAATAATTTAAAATCAAGTTACTTACAGGTGGAGAATTGACTGATTAAAATTGCTTATTTTTTGTGATAAAGCTATTTTCTGCTGGATTAATCAAACTACACCTAGTTATCACTAGGAATATTTTGTAAAGCAAAAATTTTTGTTACTTTTAAAACATTGCCTGGCTCATGGCAGATCTAGCGTTCGACAATATGCGAATGAGTTTGGGGGGAAGAAACACTTCTCAAACCAAATGCAATTTGCACCCGTTTCACCAATTGTGCCCACAGTGGAAACTCCACCGTAATATTCATATTTATTTACAAGTAACCAGCACAAAATCAGAAAAACACAGCAAAAGCCTATCAGTGCAGTAATTATATAACATGTAAACCGTATTAAACCAGCAATCAAGACTGATGAAATGTTACATGGACGATGACTCCACAAAGCTCTTAGCTGTTTCACATTGAATACCTTATGCAAGGTGGGGAAATTAAACCCCAGGGTGCTGTGTATTCAATGACTACCTGTCTTATATTTTGATGTAGAAGCAGACAAGTTTTGAAAATGCAGCATAGTCTTCTCAATGATGAGGGAAGTAAGTTATTAATTATTTCTAACTTCTAAGCAGATCAGGAATGAACAGTCACCTACTGCCTGAAAGCTAACTTACTTTTGGTACCTTACTGCAATAGAAGCCATTTTTACTAGCTTTGTGGGGGGGGAAAAAAATCATTAAAGGGGGGAGGCAGTAGCAGGTGATTAACATTAAACAGGCATAATGAGCGCTATTTGAATTATACTGCGGAATTAGATCCAAGTTGAAGCTCATGTTGCTAACAAAGTACAGGCAAAAATCCATTACTTGAATTCATATTAAATTATTTTGTGATCTGATAGTTTTGTAGAGGAAGAGGGTGTGTGCAGCGTGCTAAGGATATGGGTTACTCATTTATAAATAGTTTTTATTTTTACAGAGAAGTTAAAAAGAATTTGTTCTTCAATAGCGACCTGTGATGACATGTATCTGCTTCCTCTGTGTTAAGTTCCTTTCTGAAGTGCTAAACCTCATATTTGTGCTATAAAGACTTAGTTGTTGTTTGATCAGCAAAGTAAAAGTTAGCATCTTGAATAGAAAACTAGGATTTGGTTATAACATCCTTTACTGCAGAAAGCAGTGACCTAGATTAACTTGCACTATTATTTCTATTTTTTGTATGCTCACAAATAATATAATTTGTAAGTACCCCTTGTCGATCTCCATCAAATCATCCAAAACTGTAATACAATTGATTATTTTGCATATATAGTATATATATATCCCTTTGTCTCTCATAGAGTTCTACAAATAGGAGTAGGAGTGGACCATACAGCCCCTCGAGCCTGCTCCACCATTCATTATAACCATGGTTGATCTTCTGCCTCAACTTAGCTTTTCCACCTGCTCCCCATATCCCTTTATTCCCTGAGAGACCAAAAATCTATCAGTCTCAATCTTAAATATACTCCATGATGGAGCGACCACAACCCTCTGGAGTAGACAATTCCAAAGACTTGCGACTCTGTGAGTGAAGAAATTTCTCCTCATCTCAGTCCTAAATGATCGACCCTTATCCTGAGGCTGTGTCCCTGTGTTGTAGATTTCCCAGCCAGGGGAAACAACATCTCAATATCGACACTATTAGCTTCAGTCTCTCATCCAAGGAGCTAATTTAGAGAACCTTTGCTGTACCACTTCCAGTACAAGTATATCCCTCTTTAGCTATAGAGACCAAAACTTCACACAGTGCTCTAGGTGTGGTCTCACCAAAGCCCTGAACTATTGTAGCAAAACTTGCTTATTGTATTCCAATGTGATTGCAATAAAGGCCAACATGCAATTTGCCTTTCTAATTCCTTGCTGTACCTGCAAGCTAACTTGCTGTGTTCCTTGTGCAAGTACACCCAAATCTCTCAAAACATTAACACATCCAAGTTTCACACCTTTTAAAAATATTCTGCTTTTCTATTCTTACTACCAAAGTGAATCATCTCACACTTCCCCACATTATACTCCATCTGCCACCTTGTTGCCCACTCACTGAACCCGTCTGTACCTCTTTGCAACCTCTTTGCATCCTGCTCATAGCTTATATTCCTACCAAGCTTTGTATCATCAGTAAACTTGGATACGTTAGTCTCAGTCTCTTTGTCTAAGTCATTAATATAGATTGTAAATAGCTGAGGCTCCAGCACTGATCCTTGCAACACTCCACTAGTCGCAAGAGGAAGTAAGTCAAACACTAGAGGGGTTTAAAATTGATAAAAGAAGTAGTATTAGGCTGTCTGTACTTAAGGTGGATAAGGTGCCAGGGCCGGATGAAATGCATCCAAGGATACAGAGGGAAGTGACAGTGGAAATCGTAGAGGCGCTAGCCATAATTTTTCAATCTTCTTTAGACTTGGGGGGTGGTGACAGAGGACTGGAGAATTGCAAATGTTACACCCTTGTTCAAAAAAGGGTGTAAAGGTAAGCAGAGCAACTACGGGCCACTCAGTTTAATTTCGGTGGTGGGAAAACCTCTAGAAAAAGCAATTTGGGACAAAACCCATAGGGCGGCGCAGTGGTTAGCACCACAGCCTCTCAGCTCCAGTGACTCGGGTTCAGTTCTGGGTACTGCCTGTGCGGAGTTTGCAAGTTCTTCCTGTGACCGCGTGAGTTTCCGCCGGGTGCTCCGGTTTCCTCCCACAGCCAAAGACTTGCAGGTTGTTAGGTAAATTGGCCATTGTAAATTGCCTCTAGTGTAGGTAGGTGGTAGGAGAATGGTGGGGATGTGGTAGGGAATATGGGATTAATGTAGGATTAGTATAAATGGATGGTTGTTGGTTGGCACAGACTCGGTGGGCCGAAGGGCCTGTTTCAGTGCTGTATCTCTAAATAAATAAAAACCAAGTTAATTAAGGAAAGCTAGCATGTATTTCTTAAGGGAAAATCATGTTTAACTAACTTGCTGGAGTTTTTTGAGGAGGTTGATGATGGTAGCTACTGTCTCATGGTGCAGATGATAGGCATGCTTGAAATGTTCTTTAAAATGCTGGACTGTTTTCTGGGTGAGTCTGTGTTGCCTGATTCACCTCATAACCATTTTGACAAATGAAAATGTTAGTTGATTTATTTCCATTTTCTACCAGCTATAAATGGAACAGCTCCCTCTTTTCCCAGTACTGGTGCATCATTCCAATGATTATCATTCCTAGTTCTACCTATGTCGTTGGTTCTTAAATGGACCGTGACAACTGGATTCTCCCCTTCCCACTGCAAGTTTGTTTCCAGCGCGACGAGATGTCTTTAACCCCTGGCACTGGGCAGACAACACAACCTTTGGAAGTCCTGATTGTGGCTGCAGAGAACGTTAATTATCTCCCTGACTAGCACTACCAGATTCATTTTCAATCCCCCCTCTTGAATGGCTTCCTGCACGATGGTGCTATGGTCAGCTTGCCCATCTGCCCTGTTGTCCTTGTTCTTATTCACACAGGTAGCAAATGCCTCTTTCCTTTTGGTCAAAGTCAAGTCCCGAGGCTGCTCTATCACTACATCCTAGTTCCCCATACCTGCCTGACTTGGAGTCAAGCCCTCCTGTGCCTGACCATTGACGAACTCTAAAGTTCTACTTAACCTAAGGGGTGTGACTGCCCCCGGAGCAAAGTGTCCCAATAACCCACTCCCTGATGTCCTGCAAATTCTACAGCTTAGATACCAGCTCAACAACTCTGAGCCAAAGTTGCTCAAGCTGCGGATACTCTGATATGGTTGTCCAGGATCTCAATGCTTTCCTCAAACTCCAACATATTGTAGTGAAGGCAGACTACCTGCCCTGCCATGTCTGTCCAACCTTATTAATTAATTTATTTGATTAGTTAATTAGTTACTAATTTAGTAAAATAAAGTAATTTAAAGTAAAGCAAGTTACAGTATCTGAGCTTGGAGGCACAAGAAAAACACTTACCTGTCACTGCAGGTAAAACAAAGAATAAAAAGCAGCATTTTCTTTCCCCCTCGGCACTGAATTCTCTCTTGCACCAAATTCCAGACTTTAACATTCTGTTTATGATGCTTTCTGTTTCCCGATCACTCTGTGCTTTACATTCCCTACATTTGTCTCTCTTTATCTCTCTGTGTCTCATGTATATATATTACCTTAATATCCCAGCCTCGATTATACTTACCGTGTCATCATCTTTGAACAATGCATCCAGGAAGAATATTTCTAATACAAAGAGCTTGGCCCGCAATATGCGGTTGTAATGACAGCGAAACTGTCGGCAGTCACCATTATTGTGTAAAACTGAGAGCAACTTCTGGCATATGCACATGCACAGTTAAGTGTGGAAATACAGAAGTTGCTGTCAGTGATACCCTGCTTCACCACAGGGTGTGCTGTTGCAGTTTTCACTGATGCAGTCAGCACAAAATCATCTTTGCCTGAAACCTCAACTTTTTACACACTATTGTCACTCTAAAAAACCGTTGAAAAAGTTAAACCTTGTTGAATGAGATGTAACTCATTTTTTAACAATGCAGTAAGCCATAATTAGTCCTGAACAACCTCGCTGGCCCTAAAAACCTAATTTAGAAGTCTGGAGTGTCATTCCCTCCATTCTGCGATAAATTCCATAGATTATTAAAATAATTTGTTTTGAAGTTTGAGATTTCAGGTCCTACCTTAATCCCATGTATATGTCGCAATCTTTATTTCATTCTCTGTAAAATGATTAAGAAGTGAATGATGATCAGTGCTTTTTACTTCCTGGTTTTCAATCTGATTGGCTGTTCAGCCTGCTTGATGATTTCACTGTTTCTGGATGCCAGAGATGGCACCACAATGAAATTGGCATTGGAATATTGGAAATAGATGCCACAGAGCTTGCTAAATCTTTGTGGGCAATTTACTGCAAGGTCACTGGCGAGCGCCGTTCCTTCGCAGTTGACCATAAAATCCGGACCATTATGTCAACATTTATCATTCTAAAACAGTCTGTCAACATTTTCCTGTCACACTGTAGTGATATTCATCCACAAATAAGCGATGCTGCTGTAGTACCTCCTCCCTCCCCCCCAACCCCCACCCTTTCCCCACACATCTCCGAGCCATTCTGTTTCCTGTAAGTCTCTGCCTCAAAATGGTTTATTTCTGGCCTGTCTATTTGCTCCCTGCTCTATCTTCCCAACTCAGACCTGTTCTGGGCTCTTCACTGTCTTGTGTGCTGCTGGATTCCGGCACTGACCCTACAGTAGTCTGTCGGACCTGCTGAAGTCTCTGTTGCCCTCCTCTCTGCCAAAATATCTCTCAGCTCCCTGTGTCACTCACATCTGCAATCTCTTGTATGAATGGTCCAGCTGCTGTCTTGGCCCTGGCCACAGCCCCATTGAGTCCTCTCTGGTCTGCTGGCATTATTTCTTCTGTTGCTTCATGGACTCTTCTGCCCTGGTGTTTTACAATTTTCCTTTGCTGCTTCATGCCCTCCCCATTGCATCACCCTATTCTGCACTGTCCCACTGCTCCCTCAGGCCATTCACCCCTCAAGCTTTCTGGCTCACATGTTCACTTCCAGTTCCCCACCTAATTAACACCAATGCAGTTCACCCCGGTCCCAGCAAGCTCCTCCTCCTTACTGATTTGACAGCAGGGAACAGGTAACTTTATTTTTCCTTAAGTATTTATAGTACCTTAAGTGCTTTAAAGACAGAAATTGCCAGGTTCCAGTCTTAAACTGGCAAAAGAAAAAGAGCTTGTCAGGAAATATTGGGGTTCACATTAGGCTGCTGGAAGTGGAGAAAGAGGACAGGAGAGGGGTGTTTCGATGAAGTTTCACTTGTATAAGGCGGTGGAGCTTTGTGATCAGACTAATAGAGGAAAAGGATGGGTCTGAAGGGGATACGGAGCTGAAGATAAGGGGCAGGGAAAGGCATGTGGATTGAGGAGATATGGGGAATGTGAGCTGATTGAGTAAAGGAATGGTGGCTTGTGAGGAGAGGATCCTGGACCTGACTGAGAAGATGGGGAAGGAGAGATGGGCAAAGAGTATGTTAGAGATTAAGATTGAGGTATAGTTAATCCATTTTATGTGGAAAAACCATTTGTAATAGTTCCATTTTATATTAGCATTGGATTGTTCTAATCTCACGGATACATCTATATGTTCTTGCTGTTCGCATAAATTGATAAGGTAGGTTGTTCCTGAGACCCATACTATGGAGCCTTTGTGAGTCTTGAAATGCTGAGCTAATAATACCTAAGGTACAACCAAGAGTGAGTCATGGAGGTGATGTAATGTCATTTTAGCTGAGCTTAAAAGCAAGACCATTGTGTTGAGGGGTTGGGAAATGAAGGAGGGAGACATCTGGAGGGCTGAACTCACCTGCATGAACCATCCTTTGTAACCTCGATGCTGGTTGTGAGTACATATGTAACATCAGATCTTTAATAAACCTTCACACATTTGACTGCATGTTGAATTTATCATTGATATAAAGGCACAGGACTGCAGTCTTTGTCTACATTATTACAAAACTTGCATTCCAAACATAAATGGTGAGGGGAGGAAGGGATGGAAGAATGTGTGGAGATAATGCCAAGGAAAATGGGTTGCGAGCTTGATGCAATGGAGAATGGTAGGAGAGGTGAGTCAGAAGGGCAAGTGGAGAGCAACAGGAAAGGATAAAGTGGTTGGGCCCATGAAAGGAGCCACCAAACCACATCCATTCCAGAAAATGGAACCTGCATTGAGTCATTTGCAGCACAGCAGGAGGCCATTCGGCCAATCGAGTCCATGCCTGCTCTCCACAGCACGATCTAGTCAGTCCCAATCTCCCACTCGATCCCTGTAGCCCTGCAAGTCTACTTCCTTCAAGTGCCATCCAATTTCCTTTTGAAGTCATTGATTGTTTCCACTTCCACCACCCTTATGGGCAGTGTGTTCCAGGTCATTACCACCTGTTGCATTAAAAAAAAGTTCTTCCTCATATTCCCCTTGCATCTCTTGCCTAAAATCTGCAATCTGTATCCCTAGTCTTTGTATCATTAGTTAAAGGGAACAGTTTTTCCTTATGACTCTTCACTTGCCATCCCACTTTCTTGACAGAAAACAGATGTTCCTGCAATCAGTTACAAGGCATTAAGTCAATGAAATGCTTCTAATGATTGCAACTTCCCAAGTATTGTCGGATATCCGAGTCTTCTCATTTCCATTTTCAAAAACACTTTGATCAGTGCTGTACACTTTGGGACACGAGCAGAAACCCATGGCTTTGCTCAACGGTCTCCATATTAACCTTCAGAGGGAAAACACATTTATTTATTAGAGTTTATTAGACAGCTTATGTTACAAGAGGGTGAGTAGAGTTTGTTAGATCCCCAGGTGTGTCCTCCAATAATGTATCATCTGAAAAAAAAACCCAGGACATTTCAAAAATGCATCAAACAAATATTCCACATCTTTAGATGAGGAACTGAAATAAATTAGTGTCAATAAAGAGGTAGTACTCGAAAAATTAATTGGATTGAAAGTTGATAAATCCCCTGGACCAGATGAGCTACATCCCAGAGTATTGAAGGAGGTGGCTGTAGAGATAGTGGATGCATTGGTGGTTATCTTTCAACATTCTATAGATTCTGAAAGGATTCCTGCAGACTGGAAAGTAGCAAATGTAACGTCACTATTTCAGAAGGGCGTGAGAGAGAAAACGGAGAATTATTGACCTGTTAGTTTGACGTCAGTAGTAGGGAAAATGGCAGAATATTATAAAGGATGTGATAACTGGACACTTAGAAAATAATATGATTGGGCAGAGTTAACATGGATTTGTGAAAGGGAAATCATGTTTGACAAATCTGTTGGGAATTTTTTGAGGATGTTACTTGTAGCATAGATAAAGGAGAACCAGATGTGGTATATTTGGATTTTCAGAAGGCTTTTGATAAGGTCCCACACAGGAGGTTAGTAAATAAAATTAGAGCACATGGGATTGGGGTAATATACTGCGATGGATTGAGAATTGGTTAACAGACAGAAAGCAGAGAATAGGAATGAACAGGTCATTCTCAGGCTGGTACTGCAAGGATCAGTGCATGGGCCACAGCTGTTCACAGTCTGTATAAATGACTTGGATATGGGGACCAATTGTAACATTTCCAAATTTGTTGATGACACAAAACCAGAAGGGAATGTAAATTGTGCGGAGAAAGCAAGGAAACTTCAAGGGGATTTGGACAGGCTAAGTGAATGGGCAAGAACATGGCAGATGGAATATAATGTGAATAAGTGTGAAGTGATCCACTTTGGTAGAAAAAACAGAAAGGCAGAGTATTTCTTAAATGGTGAGAGGTTGTGAAGTGTTGATGTCCAAAGAGCCCTCGGTGTCCTTGTTCATGAGTCACTAAAATCTAGTATGCAGGTGCAGCAAGCAATTAAGGCAGATAGTATGTTGGCCTTCATTGCAGGGGAATTCGAGTACAGGAGTAAAGATGTCTTGCTGCAATTGTATAAAACCTTGGTGAGACCATATCTGGAGTATTGTGTACAGTTTTGGTCACCTTATACTTGCCATATTGGGAGTGCAATAGAGGTTCACCAGACTAATCCCTGGGATGGCAGGATTGTCTTTTGAGGAAAGATTGAGGAAACTGGGCCTGTATTCTCTAGAGTTTCGAAGAATGAGAGGTGATCTCATTGAAACTTACAAATTTCTTACAGGGTGGACGTGGATAGGATGTTTCCTCTGGCTGGTGAGTTTAAAACAAGGGGACACAGTCTCAGAATAAGGGGTAGGTGATTTAAGACTGAGATAAGGAGGAATTTCTTTACTCAGAGATTAGTGAATTTGTGGAATTCTGTACTCCAGGAGGCTGTGGAAGCTCAATCATTGAGCATGTTAAAGACAGAAATCGATGGATTTCTGGATATTAATGACATCAAAGGATATGGGGATAGTGGTGAAAAATGGCAGAGAGGTAGCTGATCAGCCATGATCTGTTTGAATGGCAGACCAGGCTCAATGGGCCGAATGGCCTACTCCTGTTCCTAATTTCCTATGATCTGTCCTTACATTACCAGCCAATACTTCTTAATCGATGAGGATACGTAATAGAATGAGTGACAGTGGACAACTTTAGTCTTATTCCTCGTGCCAGAGACTTCGGCACCTTTTCATGGATTGTGAGCTGCTATACACATCCTGGGCAAAATCTAAGACTTGGCCATCTACTTCCATAGGTGCTTTATGAGCGACGCATGAGGCAGTTGGTTGAAAGCCTTGGAAAACAATTAAAGTGGCATTACAAGATTCTGTGATGTCTTTAATAAAATCACAGCCCGCCCTGCCCCCCCCCCCCACCCCCACCTAGGCAATGCTCACAAGAACAAAGTTCAATGTTACTCTTTTTGATTACGCTGTGACCCTGCAACACATCCGATATGCATGCTGAAATAATTTGCAGTGCTATTTATAGCCACAAGATTCCTGCCTTGTTTTTGATCTCACTGGGAGCATGCTCTTGGATAGAAACTACAATTCTGTTCTAGAACACTGTAGCTATGCATGTACATGAATCAAATAAAATCCTATTAACCATCTTGATGGACAGCCGCAAATGAATCAGGTTCTGGACGTTACAGACGTACCTGTTGAACTCAGCGAGCCTCTATACATCTTTCCTGCAATCATTGTTTGGCCAGATATTATTTTAACTCAATGATCAAATAGTGCAGGAATTTTAAGGAATATGTTCTGAAATATAATGAATTGCCAAAGAATATTCCATGAACATTTTTTTTTAATTTTATAGGTATTGCTTTTTTTTATTAGTCTATAGAAAAACTTTGATGTGGTGAACTTAGAAGAGACAATGGGTCTGGCATTGTAACTTGGACTGAGTTGGTCACTGCTGAGTCAGGATGAGCATAAATTTAGGAGATTTCAGTTTTTGTTTACTTTTTTTCACTAAAGAAAGGTGTGAGAGATGAGTGTCCCTCCATATATTATCTCTCTTGGCAAGGACTCAATGGGATGAATGGCCTCCGTCTGTGCCGTAAATGACTCTGACTGTTTCTCTCTCTCTCATGGAGAAGTTTCTGAACCAAGCAATGTGAGCGAGCTGTATTAACCTGTACACTTCAAGTTGAAAACCCCTTGGGCTAACAACTATCTTCACTAATGTTAATCACACTCGGAAAGACCTGCATGTTTAGGCCTGCTGTTCTTCACTAAACTTGGCTATAATGGAAGCATAATCTCATGCCTTAATTCACTGTACTCATTAGAGTTTGAAAAATCTGATACACTTAAAAGATGTAGCCTTCCTTAATTGGCATTGCTGGCAGTACATTAGCTCACATTGCACTTCCTCTACTAGCAGGCTTATCAGTTTAATAATAAATCTCTAGAACAATAATATTGCTGCCCCCTTGCCAGGGCTGCAGTTTTCAGTGAGCAAATGCATTTTTCCTGCCCACCTGTAGTCTGATCCCACTTCACAGGCTGACCAGGGCACAGTGGCATCTGCCACTTCAACTGATCTGATATAAGTCTGTAATACCCAAGCTGGAGCAATGCTGGGCCTGTTAACTGGTTCTTTTAGAGTGAACTCCAGAGCGATAATTGTACAATATATCCTCTTTTTTAAAAAAAGGCAGAAGCATATAGAAGTAGAAAAAAGGAATAAGGTGCATAATATGAGTGTTGGACAGTACGGAGAAGGGAGTAGTTCCATATTAGCAGCGGACTGAGAAGAACTACAAGGAATGCAAAGACGGGATTACAATGCATGTATGTGCACACACAAAGTGTGGTGTTAAGGTGGTGAGCTACAAGCACAAATAGCATTGTGGGAATATGATGTAGTGGCAGTAATGGAAACAAGTCTTAAAAATGGTGAGGACTGGGCACTTCATATACAAGGATAAAAAGTTGTCAAAAAAGATAGAGAAGGAAAAAAGGGCGGTGGGGTGGCAGTATTGATTAGGGAAGACATTGTAGTGTTGGAAAAAAGGAATGTCCTTGAGGGGGCAAAGACAGAATCCATTTGGTTAGAATTGAGAAGCAAAAAGCTACTGGGGCTATCTTGTCAGTCTCCAAATAGTGAGAGAGAGATAGAGGAGCAAATCTGCAGGGAAATCACAGAGATGAACAACTACAGAGTGGTGAAGTAAAAACAAAAAGTGCTGGAAATACACAGCAGGTCTGGCAGCATCTGTGGAGAGAAGCAGAGATAACATTTCAGATCAGTGACCTTTCATCAGAACTGGCAAAGGTTAGAAATGTAATAGGTTTTAAGCAAATAAAGCAGGGCTGGGGGAAAAGAGAACAAAAGGGAAGGTGTGGAAAGGATAGAGGGTCAGAGAGATTAACTGACAAGGAGGTCATGGGTCAAAGGCAAAGTGTGTGCTAATGGGTGTGGTGAAAGACAAAGCATTAGTGTGGGGAGGGTGTTATCTGACAATAATGAACAGCCCTAGCCAAAAGCACAAACATGAAAAAAAACAGTGGGCAGGCACATGGTAAAAAAAAAATGAATGATGAAACAAACTAAAATGAAATGGTTGATAAAGCCCTCAACCGCATCCAGCCCATTTCCCTCATTTCTGCCCTCACCCCTTCACCTCAGTCCCACAACCGTGATAGGGTTCCCCTTGTCCTCTCTTTCCACCCCACCAGCCTCCACATCCAAAGGATCATCCTCTGCCATTTCCACCACTTCCAGCGTGATGCCACCACCAAACACATCTTCCCCTCCCGTCCCCTGTCAGTATTCTAAAGGGATCGTTCCTTCCGCAACACCCTGGTTCACTCCTCCATTACCCCCGACACCTCGTCCCATTCACAGTGCACCTTTCCCTGCAATCGCAGGAGGTGTAATACCTGCCCCTTTTACCTCCTCTCTCCTCACTATCCAAGGCCTCAAATACTCCTTTCATGTGAAGCAGCAATTTATTTGTTGTACTTTCAATTTAGTATACTGTATTCGCTGCTCACAATGTGGTCTCCTCTACATTGGTGAATCCAAACGCAGGAGGAACACCTCCACTCAGTCCAAAAACATGACCCCGAGCTTCCTGTCAGTTGCCATTTCAACACCCCCCCCCCCCTCCCCTCCCCCGCTCTCATGCCCACATCTCTGTCCTGGGCTTGCTGCAGTGTTCCAGTGAACATCAACACAAGCTCGAGGAACAGCGCCTCATTTACTGATTAGGCACACTACAGCCTACCGGTCTGAACATTGAGTTCAATAATTTCAGAGCATGACTGGCTGTTTTTTATTTTTTTTAAATTTTTATTTCATTTTAGTTTGTTTCATCGTTTTTTTTTACCATGTGCCTGCCCACTGTGCTTATCATGTTTGTACTTTTAGCTAGGGTTGTTCATTATTCTGACATTTAACACCCTCTCTGCACTAATGCTTTGTCTTTCACCACACCATTAGCACACTCTTTGCCTTTGCCCCATGACCTCCTTGTCAGTTAATCTCTCTGACCCTCTGTCTTATCAACACCTTCCCTTTTGTTCTCTTTTCCCACACCCCTGCTTCAATTGCTTAAAACCTATTGCATTTCTAACCTTTGCCAGTTCTGATGAAAGGTCTCTGACCTGAAACATTAACTCTGCTTCTCTCTCCACAGATGCTGCCAGACCTGCTGAGTATTTCCAGTGACCTTTGTTTTTATTTCGGATTTTCAACTTCTGGAGTATTTTGTTTTTATTACAGCGTGGTGATATTGCAGGACTTTAATTACCCAAATATCAATTGGGATAATTTTAAAGTAAAGGGAAAGGAAGGAGAGGAATTTCTGAAATGTGTTCAGGAGAACTTCCTTGATTAGTAAGTTCGCAGCCCAGCTAGAAAGGAGGCATTGCTCGATCTGGTGCTGGGAAATGAGGTGGACCAAGTGTCTTTGGGGTTGTATCTGGGTAAGAGTCATAGAGCTTTACAGCACAGAAACAGGCCCTTCAGCCCAACGCGTCTGCGCCGACCATCAAGCACCCGTCCAATCTAATCCCATTTTCCCGCACTTGGCCCGTAGCCTTGTATGCTATGGTGTTTCAAGTGCTCTTCTAAATACTTCTTAAATGTTGTGAGGGTTCCTGCCTCTACCACCTCTTCAGGCAGTGTATTCCAGATTCCAACCACCCTCTGGGTGAAAAGGTTTTTCCTCAACTTCCCTCTAAACCTCCTGCCCCTTACCTTAAATCCATACCCCCTGGTTTTTGACACCTCCGCTAAGGGAAAAAGTTCCTTCCTATCTATCCTATCAATGCCCCTCATAATTTTGTATCCCTCAATCAGGTCCCCTCTCAGCCTTCTCCGCTCCAAGGAAAACAGTCCCAGCCTATCCAGTCTCTCTTCATAACTGAAATGCTCCAGCCAAGGCAACATCCTGGTGAATCTCCTTTGCACCCTCTCCAGTGCAATCACATCCTTCCTATAGTGTGGTGACCAGAACTGTACACAGTACTCCAGCTGTGGCCTAACCAGCGTTTCATGCAGCTCTAACAAACTCCCCCTGCTCTTATATTCTATGCCTCGGCTAATAAAGGCAAGTATCCTGTATGCCTTCCTAACCACCTTATCTACCTGTGCTGCTGCCTTCAGTGATCTATGGACATGCACCCCAAGGTCCCTCTAACCCTCTGTACTCCCTAGGGTCCTACCATCCATTGTATGTTCCCTTGCCTTGTTAGTCCTCCCAAAGTGCGTCACCTCACACTTCTGAAGATTAAACTCCATCTACCACTGCTCTTCCCATCTTACCAGCCCATCTATATCGTCCTGTAATCTAAGGCTTTCTTCCTCACTGTTTACGACACCACCAATTTTCGTGTCGTCTGTGAACTTACTAATCATACCTACTATATTCACATCTAAATTATTAATGTACACTACAAACAGCACGGGTCCCTGCACCGATCCCTGCGGTACCCCACTGGTCACAGGCCTCCAATCGCTAAAACGACCCTCGGCCATCACCCTCTGCCTCCTTCCAGTAAGCCAATTTTGGATCCAATTTGCCAAATTACGCTGGATCCCATGGACTCTTATCTTCTTAACCAATCTCCCATGCGGGACCTTATCAAAAGCCTTAATGAAGTCCATGTAGACTACATCAGCTGCCTTACCCTCATCTACATATCTGGTCACCTTCTCAAAAAATTCAATCAAATTTGTTGGACATGATCTCCCCCTGACAAAGCCATGTTGACTATCCCTGATTAATCCCTGCCTCTCCAAGTGCAGATTAATCCTGTCTCTCAGAATTTTTCCAATAATTTCCCTACCACTGATGTTCGACTCACTGGCCTGTAATTACCTGGTTTATCCCTGCTACCCTTCTTGAATAATGGTACCAGTCCTCTGGTACATCTCCTGTGGCCAGAGAGGATTTGAACATTTGTGTCACTGATAATCATATCATAAGGTTTAGACTGGTAATGAAGAAAAACAAAGAACAATGTAAGTTAGAACGTCTAGATTGGAAGAGGGCTAATTTCAATGCGATAAGAAGAGATCTAGCCAGTGTAAAATGGTACCAAAGACTGACCGGACAAACTGTAACAGATGAATGGATTATCTTTAAGGAAGATATGCTTCAGGTACAGGCTAGGTACATTCCAACAAGTGTAAAAGGTAAGGGAACCAAAAACAGGGTTCCTTGGTTGACAAGGGAGATAGAGATTATGATGAAATAAAAAAGGTGTATGATGCATGTCAGGTGAATTCTTCAAGTGAGAACCAGGCCAAGTACAATAAGTTGAGAGGAGTGGTGAAAAGGAAAATTAGATTGGCAAAGAGAAAATTTGAGAATCAAATGACAGTCAACATAAAAGGGAACCCAAAAACCTTCTGCCGGCATGTAAATAGTAAGCGGGTAGTAAGAGATGGAGTGGGGCCTATTAGTGGCAAACAGGGTAATATATGCTTAGAGGTGCAGGGGCAGTCTAGAATATTTATTGAGTATTTTGTATTGGTATTTACTAAGAAGAATCTAACAAAATATCGGTAGAAGCGGAGAGAGTAGAGGGAACGGATCGGATAAAATTTGGGAGGCAGGAGGTACTGGAAAGGCTGGCTCTGCTTCGGGTAGATAAGTCACCTGGTCTGGATGGCTTGCATCCCAGGTTGCTAAAGGAAGTGGGGGTGGAAATAGCGGAAGGGATTGCCATAATCTTCCAATCTTCCCTAGATATGGAGGAAGTGCGAGAGAATTGGAGTGTAGCAAATGTTACATCCTTATTCAGAAAGGGTGTAAGGACAGTCCTAGCAACTGCAGGCCTGTCAGTTTAACATCAGTGGTGGTTAGGGTTTTAGAAACAATAATCAGGGGGAAAAAATCAACAGGCACTTGGAGACGTTTGTATTAATTTAAGGATAGCCAGCATGGATTTGTAAAAGGCAGATCATGCTTGACTAATAATTGAATTTTTTGATGAAATAACAGAGAAGGTTGATGAAGGGAATGCAGGCGATGTTGTCTGTGTGGATTTTAAGAAAGCGTTTGATAAAATATCACATAAAAGGCTGGTTAACAAAATTGAGGCTCATGAAATAGGAGGTCCACTTGGATAAAAAGATTGGCTTAAGAACCAAACAGAAAAGAGCGAGTCATGATAAATGGTTGTTTTACAGACTGGAGGATGGTAGACAGTGGTGTTCCCCTAAGGGTCAGTGCTAGGACCACTACCTTTGTTGCTTGGATCTTGGAATACAGAGTAGAATTTTTAAATTTGTCAATGATACCAAACTTGGAAGTATGGAAAACAGTGAGGATGATACAAATGGACTGCAACAGGGCAGATAGGCTAGCAGAATGGGCAGACTAGTGGCAGATGAAATTTAATAGACAAGTGTGAATTGATGCATTTTGGCAGAAGGAATAGGGTGCGGCAATATAGACTTAATGGCACAGTGCTGAAGAGTGCAGGAACAGAGGGACATGGGAGTCCATGTGCATTAATCTTTGAATGTGGCAGGACATATTGAGAGAGTGGTTAGCAAAGCATCTGGGATCTTGGGCTTTGTAAATAGAGGCATTGAATACAAAACAGGGAAGTTATGCTGAACCTTTATAAAGCTGCAGTTAGGCCCCGGCTAGAGTGTCCAGTTCTGGTCACCACATTATAGGAAGGATGCGAGAGTCCTTGAGAGAGTTCAGAGGAGATTTTCCAGAATGGTTCTAGCGGTGGGTGATTTTAGTAACAAGATTAGGTTGGAAAGGTTGAGGTTGATCTCCTTGGAACAAAGGAGATTGAGGGGAGATTTGCTAGAGGTGTACAAGATTATGACAGGCTTAAGTAAGTTAGACAAGGAAAAACTGTTTCCATTAACTGATGGTACTAGGACTAGGGGACACAGATTGAAAGTTTTGTGCAAGAGATGCAGGGGGAATGTGAGGCAGAACGTTTTTATGCAATGAGTGCTAATGACCTAAAACTTGTTGCCCACGAGGGTGGTGGAAGCAGAGGCAATCTATGATTTCAAAAAAAAGTTGGATGGGCATTTGGAGGAAACAAACTTTGCAGGGCTGTGGGGATCGAGTGGGGGAGTAGGACTGACTGGATTGCTTTGCAGAGAGCTGCATCAACTCATGGACTGAATTGCCTCCTCCTGTGCTGTAAATGACTCTGTGACTGTATGCCATTTCTTTTAATCCTTCTCTTTGTGTTGCTTTTGGGGCTAGGTTGATGGTAAAGAAAGACTGTTGGGGGAGAAGAGGCAGTGTTCAGCCATAATATAGATTAATTGTTGTGACAGTCTGCTTCTGAGTCATGAAGAATAGCAAATGGCATTTATATTGCACTTTCAAATTAGAAAAAAGACACTTAAGAAGTGTAATCAGCCAAAAAAGGGGTTGCCAGAAGGGTGTTAAAAAGCTTGGTCAAAGAGTTTAGTTTCATGGAGGGTCTTAAAAGAGGAGAGGGAGATGGCAAGAAGGAGATGTTACGGACAGGTCGAAAATGGTGTGGGTGGCTTCCACTTTTCACCTCTCAACTTACTGCAGATATTGTTTTTAAAAACTAGTGTTTTTAGTCCCTGAGTGCTTAAGGGTCAAATAAACAGATAAACGACAGTATTATGCCCTGCAATGACATAACATGTATTCCTAATTTTTAAGATACGAACTTTACTCAATGTGGATTCTTTGAAATTGATTTTTCTTTTTTTTAAAAAAGTGGACAATATGCTGCAAAGATGCCTACCAAAGGTCAGATGACCTAGCCTGTGTATTCAAAAACTGCCTCACTGTCTTGAAAGGAGAAAAGGATACATGTCAGACTAAGAGGTGTCAACTATATCCATCTTGAAACCATCAAGAGACATTCTTGAATTGAATGGTTTTTTTCTGAGACAAAGAAGGTGTGAAGTAGCCACATCCTAACAGAATGGCACCCACCCAGACATCAATAGATAGCCATGGATTCCACATCCTGGTCCATTGTGTGGTCACACCAGGGGAGAAGGCTTTGTGTCAACTAATAGAAACTCTAATGTGATGGATTTTGATCTTAAAAGATAGCCCTCTGGAGAGAGAGGCGAGATCACAACGTCACAGAAAGTGGTTCAGCGATAGGCCACCTCCAGTCTGAAGTCTTAACGACCAGAAATCTACAACACCTCAACAAGTTCAAGACAACGAACACCCAGGCCTGCACCTTTAAAAGAAACTGTGCTTATGAGAAGATTCAACACTTTTACCATAAACCACAAACACCTACTTCACTTTGAACTACATCCTACCCTTTTCTCTCTATCTATCTATTCTTGGGTATGTGTGGATGAGTGTGGGTATGTATGGATGAGTGTGTATATGTGCGTGAGTGAGTGAGGTTGCAACCATTTCAAGAGTCATGTAAAAAAGTTATCTTTTGTTTAACCTACAAGAAGAGCTGTAGTTTTTCTGTTTATTTGACCTTAAAAAAACACTCTGGGTCTAGCACATCATTTGAAACAAAACATGACTGCGGTCATTTGGGAGGTGAACAGTGCGAACCACCCACACGCCTTACCACCTGTCCGTAACAGACAGGATATCTCGTAGGTTTACAAAAAGATAACTATCTATTAAAGAATACCAGAAAATGTTCGTAACCTCACCCACTCATGCATTCACACGCATGCGCACAAGAAAATATAGAGAGTAGAGGGTAGCATGCAATTGGAGTCTGATTGTTAAGAGTGTTCACTTTGAAACCTTCTTGGTTTTCCAGATGGAATTTTTAACAGCCTTGCAGGCCTGAATATGCTTGTCCTAGAATTGATGAAGTGTCACAGACTCTTTTAGTTAAAACTCAGTTCAGAGTTGGTGGTGGAAGTCCTGGTTCAATTTCTCAGATAAGCTTTCAAGGTCACCTTGCAATCTCTCTGCCACAGTAGTTTAAAGATAGTCCTGGAAGGGCTCGTTGCTTAGCTGGATCAATCTCTCCGCTTCTCTGGCTGGAATGGTTTTCTGACTCAGTTTCTCTGAGAAATCTCTTTAAGAAAAATCTTTATCAGGCTTGGTTTCGGTCAGGAGACTTAAGACACCCATCCCTGGAGTGTTCACACAATGTTACAGGAAGTGGAGACTATTGATACATAATGGCATCTGAATGTGACCCATGTTGATAAACAGGTGTTATTTGACACCTATTGTCATGGCCTTAGCTTCTGAGTCAGTCTGTCTGCAAATGTGTTTGCTCGCCCAATTTTTGATGATAGAAGTCGTTAGCATGGAATGGGCTGTTTTACATGTCAGTGTGCCTCCTCAAGGCAATTCCAGATGTTAATTATGGGCCTGTCTTGAACAGACAAACGTGTTAATTGGCAGTACAGGAGAGGAATCACCTGACCTTTCCCTCCATGTTGCCGGGTATCAGTATCCATTTTCCTGCAGCTTAGTTCAACAGTTTAATTTTATTTCATAGTTCTTCCAGTTCTTTTCATGAACTTAGAGCATGGATCAGTACTTGGAGCTACGATGTTGTGGCCATTACGGAGACTTGGATATCACAAGGGCAGGAATGGATGTTGGATGTTCCGGGGTTTAGATGTTTCAAAAGGAATAGGGAGGGAGGTAAAAAAGGTGGGGGAGTGGCATTGCTAATCAGGGATAGTATCACAGCTGCAGAAAGGGAGGTCGTCGAGGAGGGTTTGTCTACTGAGTCATTATGGGTGGAAGTCAGAAACAGGAAAGGAGCAGTCACTTTGTTGGGAGTTTTCTATAGACCCCCCAATAGCAACAGAGACATGGAGGAACAGATTGGGAGGCAGATTTTGGAAAGAACGGAACAGGAGCAGACAGGATGGGAAAATATTTAATTGGGGGAGGGGGAATTACAATGCTATTAGGCAGGAACTGGGGAGCATTAATTGGGAACAGTTGTTCTCAGGGAAATGCACGACAGAAATGTGGAGGTTGTTTAGGGAGCACTTGCTGCGACTGCTGGATAGGATTGTCCCGATGAGGCAAGGAAGGGATGGTAGGGCGAAGGAACCTTGGATGACAAGAGATGTGGAACAGCTTGTCAAGAGGAAGAAGGAAGCTTACTTAAGGTTGAGGAAGCAAGGATCAGACAGGGCTCTAGAGGTTTACAAGGTAGCCAGGAAGGAACTGAAGACTGGACTTGGGAGAGCTAGAAGGGGACATGAAAAAGTCTTGGCGGGTAGGATTAAGGAAAATCCCAAGGCATTCTATACTTATGTGAGGAACAAGAGGATGGCCAGAGTGAGGGTAGGGCCGATCAGGGACAGTGGAGGGAACTTGTGCCTGGAGTCGGAGGAGGTAGGGGAGGTCCTAAATGAATACTTTGCTTCAGTATTCACTAGTGAGAGGGACCTGGTCGTTAGTGAAACAGGCTGATATGCTCGAACAGGTTGAGGTTAAGAGGGAGGATGTGCTGGAAATTTTGAATGATATGAGGACAGATAAGTCCCCGGAGCCAGACGGGATATACCCAAGGATATTACGGGAAGCGAGGGAAGAGATTGTCGCGCCTTTGGCGATGATCTTTGCGTCCTCACTGTCCACTGGAGTAGTACCAGATGATTGGAGGGTGGCAAATGTTGTTCCCTTGTTCAGGAAAGGGAATAGGGATAACCCTGGGAATTATAGACCAGTCAGTCTTACGTCGGTAGTGGGCAAATTATTGGAGAGGATTCTGAGAGACAGGATTTATGATTATTTGGAAAAGCATAGTTTGATTAGAGATAGTCAGCATGGCTTTGTGAGGGGCAGGTCATGCCTCACAAGCCTTATTGAATTCTTTGAGGATGTGACAAAACACATTGATGAAGGAAGAGCAGTGGATGTGGTGTATATGGATTTTAGCAAGGCGTTTGATAAGGTTCCCCATGGTAGGCTCATTCAGAAAGTAAGGAGGCATGTGATACAGGGAAAGTTGGCTGTCTGGATACAGAATTGGCTGGCCCATAGAAGACAGAGGGTGGTAGTAGATGGAAAGTACTCAGCATGGAGCTCGGTGACCAGTGGATCTGTTCTGGGACCTCTGCTCTTTGTGATTTTTATAAATGACTTGGATGAGGAAGTGGAAGGCTGGGTTAGCAAGTTTGCCAATGACACGAAGGTTGCTGGAGTTGTGGTTGTGGATAGTGTGGAAGGCTGTTGTAGGTTGCAATGGGACATTGACAGGATGCAGAGCTGGGCTGAGAAGTGGCAGATGGAGTTCAACCTGGAAAAGTGTGAAGTGATTCATTTTGGAAGGTCGAATTTGAATGCAGAATACAGGCTTAAAGACAGGATTCTTGGTAGTGTGGAGGAACAGAGGGATCTTGGGGTCCATGTCCATAGATCCCTTAAAGTTGCCATCCAAGTTGATAGGGTTGTTAAGAAGGCGTATGGTGTGTTGGCTTTCATTAACGGGGATTGAGTTTGAGAGCCGCGAGGTTATGCTGCAGCTCTATAAAGCCCTGGTTAGACCACACTTGGAATATTGTGTTCAGTTCTGGTCGTCTCATTATAGGAAGGATGTGGAAGCTTTAGACAGGGTGCAGAGGAGATTTACCAGGATGCTGCCTGGACTGGAGGGCATGTCTTACGAAGAAAGGTTGAGGGAGCGAGGGCTTTTCTCATTGGAACGAAGAAGGATGAGAGGTGACTTGATAGAGGGGTACAAGATGATGAGAGGCATAGATAGAGTGGATAGCCAGAGACTTTTTCCCAGGGCGGAAAGGGCTATCACCAGGGGGCATAATTTTAAGGTGATTGGAGGAAGGTTTCGGGGAGATGTCAGAGGTAGGTTCTTTACACAGAGAGTGGTGAGTGCGTGGAATGCACTGCCAGCGGTGGTAGTAGAAGCAGTTACATTAGGGACATTTAAGCGACTCTTGGATAGGTACATGGATGATAGCAGAATGACGGGTATGTAAGTAGTTTGATCTTTGAGTAGGTTAAAGGTTCGGCACAACATCGTGGGCCAAAGGGCCTGTACTGTGCTGTACTGTTCTATGTTCTATTTCATCACTGTTTGTGGGTGTGAGAGAGGAGTTTAGGGAGGGAATTCTAGGTTGTGGGAGGTAAAATAAATAAACACAAGGAGCATAGCTTTCCTGCTCCCCTCATCTCACAATCTGCACATCAGCCTAGTAACTGAGATTTCAGAAATTTGTGAAACATAACTCAGGTGCACAATGCTGTCGTGTACTGTTGACAGCTGCAGTCATCATTCATAAAGAATGTACAATGGAAAGTATAAAAGATACCTTTTAACATTTAAATGAGTAACTTGCACTGAGGACCTTGATATTTTTACAGGGATGCCTTGATTATGTTGAACGCAAAAGGTACCATGACATCACCCAGGACATCAGCCACTGCCCCTGTGCAACCCCTTGTGAAGACTACTCAAGCAACATCAAGTGCCCCTGCATACCCCAGACCCTCTTCACCACCAGTCTCCATTCCAGGACAGGCATTAGCTCCGGTAAGTTTCTCGGAATCAAAACTGATAAAATTGAAGAAAATATCTTCAGGAGGGACATCATTTGCCTTGTGTGAGAACTTGATCTGCTCTTCGCATTGGTACTGGAAAACGCTTACAAACCTTAATGATCATTTATGGGTATTAATATTAGTTATCCCAGTGGATAAAAGTAACAATCACCTTCACGTAGAAATAATGTACGTAAGCTCCACAGAGTATCTGTTATTTATGATGCCTTGCGGAAGTACATTTTTCCAAATTATTCTTCAAGGAATCTTATTGTGCATTAACTAGTTGTAATATTTCCCTACATTACAACAGTGACTACACAACAAAAATGTTTTGGAGTGTCCTGTGTTTATGGAAGACACTATTAAAACAAAATCACTTTCTCTCCCGTCTCACACCCTCCCACCCCCTCCCCACTCTCCCCTACCCCATCTCTCCCCTACCCCATCTCTCCAATCCCTCCCCTCGCGCCCCTCCCCCTCGCAATGTGCTTTGAAGGCCACCTTGTACAACCAGACAGCTCTTCTTAAAGGCAGGTGTATCTTAAAGGAAAGGAACACAAAAATATTGCTGCATTGTCAGAGGGATCCATAGACATAGTGCCAGTGGGTAGGAGGAGAGATGCCATGAATTCATGGGGGACAAGGAGACACTCGAGGGTGACTCTGAGAGGGAAGTGGCAGCAAGTGGCAAGAAGGTCAACTCGGGGAGTCTAGACCTGAGGACGGCAGCAGTTCAAGAAGGCAGCTCACCATCAAATTCTCAAGGGCAATTAGGGATGGACAATAATTGCTGGCATTGCCAGTGACGCCCATATCCCCTGAAAGAATCTATTTTTAAGTCTGATGGCCTCACATGGGTAGTCAGTGTCAGTGAATGCATCTTCACAAGGCATCTCCCACCCACCACAATACCATCCTCTCACCTTGCTCAATAAACCAAACCTCCATCATTCACTCATCAACATTCCCTGGTACTCAGGACTCACACCTAACCTCCAGATACTCCACCTCTCCCTCATACACCTACCAATGCTGCCAGCCTTACACCCACCTCTGGCTGCCTCCACATATCTGCAACTATTCAGCTGTGGCAAGCACATTTCCCAAGCACAATGCTACACAACCACTGGCATTTAGCCCTCTCTCTTTCAGGAAAGGTGGCACACAATAGAAGGAAGCAGAGTAGAACTGGCGAAGGGATAAGGACACCAGCATCTCCTAAGCCCTACAGGGGAGATGGTTCTGTGCCATATGGCAATGGCATATCCAACATCACTGAGAACATTGAAGATATCAGTATGTTTCTGCCTTATGCCCCTTCTCAATTTCCAGCACATCCTCATCCTGCTATGAATAAAGCTGTTGATGGTGTGACCATAGACCATTTGATTCCCAACCCACCCCACCTGCCACACCAATCTTCCACTTCTGAATTCCTGCCTGTGGACACCTGAGAGCTGCCACCTACCCAGCCACAGCAGTCCCAGGAGGAGGGAAAACAGCAACATAACAGCACTAATGAAAATGCCCCATCACTGATACTCTCAACCACCATTCAGATACTGGCACTGCACATATTTTGGAGGTTAGTATAGCATAGGGATCAGCAAGTGGTGAGTCTTCTGGGCACGAGTGGCTTGCACCCAGGCCAGGGGTAAAGGATGGTTCAATTGCTAGTTCACCAGATAGGAGAGCGCTGATGGACGTGCACACAGAAATGTTGGGTGCATTGGGAGGCCTGCCAGACAGCCTTTTGTCACTGTCAAAGAGCCTGGAGGAGTCCGGTTGTGGTCCAGAGCTTGCCATTTCCACAGCCTCTTCACCATCTCCCTGCCATGCTGGAGACCCAGAAATACTGCCACTGCTGCTCATAAACCTGTTGCAGCCTTTGTGTGGATAGGTCACCTATTCCTCTGCCCCCCACATGAGGATGTGGCAACAGTCAGGGCTGAACTTGATCAGCGCTCCGTGCTCTGCGGCGGCGCACTGTGAAGTAGCTGGCCTTCCGACTCGGAGGTGCCGTCGCACAGCCCCCGTGATATTATGTGCGGGGGCTCATTTAAATGGAGGGAGTGGAGCAGGCGCCCCCGATGACGTAGAGGAGGCAGCCGCTGCATCCCTGGCAACGGCGCCACCGCGCTGCTGATGGCGCAATTTTTAAAGGGCTTCAAGCCCTCAGGATATATTAACACATTTAAAGATGCCAGTGTGATTAAAAAATATTAATAAACATTTAATTTAACATTGCATCCCCTCTCCCAACCCCGCCCCCCACATTGAGTCCTGATCACATAAATTGACCTATTCCCCCAAATACACTTCTGGAAATTCCAAAATTCCCCCCTGCCGAACTTGAGTATCTTTTATCCTCAACCCCTTCCCACCATTCCCACAACTAATAAGAATAGTTTTCCCCACTCCCTCCTCCCACCCTGATAATTTTATTCCTCCCCCCACCCCACCAGTGTCTCGCCTCGGAAATTCCGAAGGCGCGCAGGTTGTAGCTGGTTGGCCGTAAAATTAGCGTGCTGTCGGCAGGTAAGTTCATTTGCATTCAATTATCCATGTTTTAATGAAGGCAAATGAAGGGGGGGCCTTCTCAGTGTCATGGGTCGTGGCAGGCCGCTCCTCCTAGCATTTTGCCAGCCTCCCCACCACGACCCGCGACGTCGAAGGGCTGATAAAATTCAGCCCTCTCTGATTAATCCAGGGACTCACCAAAACACCTCCAAAAACACTCCAGAGTATTTCCAGACAATTTGCTGAACAAAAAAATTCAAAAATATAGCTTACCTGCAATCAGGGTGCCTGGTCCTTTAACACAACTACATGACCCATCTTGCACCTTCACACATGTTTTTTCTTGATTAAATAACACAGATCTGCCTGGACATTGGTTGAACAAATTTGGAATCCTGGTGTCACATCAGTCGGTTGTGTTGTGCGATGTCAGGATAACATTGACTCAGAGCCGTCTTCAGCACGCAAGGAATGCACTTGCATGTGCCCTCAGCTGGCAAAACACCATGCAGGAAGCAGCCATGGGCACAGGGGACACTGGTTGAGCGCCACAAAGCCTATCGGTGCAGCGCAATCAATTCCACGTCCAACATGTTTTAACTCATGTTCTGCAATCTTAGTATGCAGGAAGTTAAGACAAGGAATTCAACAGAACAAGAGCAACTTGCATTTATATGGCACCTTTACATAGTAAAACCTTCCAAAGCACTTCACAGGACCGTTATCAAACAAAATGTTACACCAAACCACATGAAGAGATATTAGGGCAGGTAATGAAAAGCTTGGTCAAAGAGGTGGGTTTTAAGGAATGTCTTAAAGAAGGACAGAGAAATGCAGAGATTTAATGAGGGATTTCCAGAGGTTAGGCCGAGGCAGCAGAAAGTACAACCGCCAATCGTGTTGCAATTAAATTCAAGGACGCTCAAGAGACCAGAATTGGAGGAGGTCAGATATCTTGGACAGCTGTGGGACTACAGGAGGTTACAGAGATGATGCCAGGATCCCTTGGAGGAATTTGAAAACAAAGATGAAAATTGTAAAAAATCAAGGCATTACCTCATTAATGTAGGTCTACGAGCACAGGAGTGATGGGTGAACAGGACTTGATGCAAGTTTGGATACAGACAGCAGAGTTTTAGATTAACTTGGCTTTATGGAGGGTAGAATGTGGGAGGCAATGTGCTAGAATGATCAAGTCTTGAGGTAACGAAGGCATGGATGAGAATTTCAGCAGCAGGTGAGCTGAGACAGGGGTGGAATTGAGTGATGTTACAGAGGTGGAAATAGGCAATCTTATTGATGGCATGGATATGTGGCCGGTGGTCCATCTTGGGTCAAATACAACACCAAGGTTGCAAGCAGTCTTGTTCAGGTTCAGACAGTTGCCAGGGAGAGGAATAGCAATTGGGCCTGAAGACAATGACTTCAGTCTTCGCAATATTTGCTCACATACTGAGCAACTCTATATTCTGCTATTATTTTCATAGATTGGCCCATCCAGGTTATTTTTTTAAAGACGTTGCATTTTTATAGAATGGATATATTAGCTGGAAGTACTTCTATCAGTGACATATTAAAGTAGATACCCATCACACAGACCTCCTTTTTCTTCAAGATCATCAATGGTTTCTTGGCCTACATAGATTTTATATACACAGTTAAATACAGTTGGTCTGAAGTGCAATAATTCATCTTGAAGAAAATCCAGTTAAACCCACATATGCAGCTCTGATACAATCAAATCCTGATAAACATACTGCTATTTTTCTAGAAATGTTATGCTTGGAACAGGATTATATTTTGATCAGAATTCCTGTAACCTAGAGATAAAAAAATAACAAATTCATAAATCTGTTCACTGTAACCCATGGAATTACAGAACTAACATTCAGTCTAAACAAAAATGAAAATAATTCACCAAATCCTCAATTTTATATACTATAAAATGCATTGCTGTTATTATTTGAAATTGAATACTTGATTGTCAATATTTAGTTTAAAGGTAAATTTACATTTGTATAGCGCCTTTCACAACCTCAGCGCATCCCAAAGTGCTCTACAGCCAATTAAATAGCTTTGAAGTGTGGTCAGGTAATGTAGGAAATGTGGCAGCCAGTTTGCAAACAGCATGGCTCCATAAACAGCAAAGTTACAGTTACCAGATAGTCTCTTTTTTAGTGATGTTGGTTGAGGGATAAATATTGGGCAGGACACCAGAGAGGACTGTCCTGCTCCCCTTCAAAACAGTGCCATGGAATCTTTTATGCTCGTCCAAGAAATTTAATATCTCATCCAAGATGCAGCACCTCCGATAGTGCAGCACTCAGTACTGCACTTCATTATCAGCCTAGATTAGATGCTCAAGTCTCTGAAGTAGGACTTGAACCTGCAACCTTCTGACTCAGAGGCGAGAGTGCTACAACTAATCTAAGGCTGAAACGAAGTACTAATGAGCTGATCATCTATTTTGTGCTTGCTTCAGGAGAGTGTATATGTAATGTGTCAGCGGTGTCACATTCAAAGGTAAAACTGATTAAAAAGCATAATTTTGATTGCATGTAGTACTGATGTTGAAATTGGGAAATAGATAGCAGTACAAATAGAAAAGAAATGGATCAGTTGAATAATTGAAGAGAGTTCCCTAAAGCACTTTGTCTTCAACGTAACATGGAACACATAATGCTCGTTTTAGTTATGAGTAATGAAACAAAAATAGTGATCTGGTAGGAGGGAAGCATCTTCTGAAAGGGGATAACACATTGGTGAATTAGGTGTCAGCGTAGAACAGGAAAAGGGATGGTCACAAACCATACTTTTGGACTTAAAACAGCTAATTTTGACGAAATAAGGAAGGAATTGACAACAATAGGGTGAGATAAATTATTTATGAAACGACAGCCCAATAGTGGAATGTAGGAAGTAACAAAATATCACTGAAAGCAAAAAAAGGTATTTCTGAGTAGATACCACCATGCTTTATAAGAATGGTTAGGATTGCTGGGTCAAAATCCTGGAACTCCCTTCCTCAGGAGTAAGGGGCACACGAAGAGGAGACTTTGCTTAAGTGAGACGCAGTCAGAGTGTGAAGGTGGGAATTGAATGCCAAGGGGAAAGACGTGTTCCTTTTTCAGCCTCCAGTCGCTGTAGAAGACGCAAGTTGCTTCTCAGAAATAGAGGGCAAACTTGAGACAGTGACGTCACAAGAAAGCTGTAAGGTGATTGGTTGGTGAGTAACTGCTGCTAGGGAGCATCTGTAAATAGTAGGTTAGTGCACTGCTGTTAGAGTGCATGTGTTAATAGCTGGAAATCTCAAAAATGTAAAATAGAAATTAAAATTTAAGTAGCTACCTTCTAATTAAGTAAGGCACACAAGCAGAAGGGAAGTAAGCTGAATCTACTGCTCTGATTCATTACGTGGCAAGGTTTATTGTATTACTAAGGTTTAAATTAGTACAGTAAGTGCTGGTGAGGAGAGGCATTCATTTAAATAATTAATTAGTTATTTAAAACGCAATCAGGGTGGCAGGGCAGTTGATGTGTTGCAACTTCAGTAAGTGGGAGCCCGTGGACACCAATGTGATCCACAGCAAACATGTCTGCAGTAAGTGTCTACAGCACGAGGAACTTCAGCTCAGAGTAGATGAGCTGGAGGCCAAGCTACAGACACTGCAATGCATCAGGGAAGGGGAATTTTACCTGGACACTTAGTTTTAGAAGGCAGACACACCCCATTGGATAGCATCTTCTGATTTGGTCAGTGGTCAGGGACAGGAAGATGTGACTGCGAATGAGGCAGGTAAGGGGATTGAGAAGGTAGAAATTGCAATTGTCCAACAGGTTTGAGGTTCTTTCAACTTATATGAATGAGAGTGAGGGCTGCAGAGTGGATGAGCAAACTGACCATAGCACTGTGATACAGGAAGCCATTCAAGTGGGGAGGGAGTAAATAGGAATGTAGTGGTAGTAGGAGATAGTATAGTCAGGGGGTTAGACACATTTCCCTGTGGCCAAGAGCAAGAGTCCAGAATACTGTGTTGCTTGCCCAGTGCCAGGGCTCAGGACAGCTGCTCAGGGCTGGAGGTTGGGAGGGGGAGGATCCAGTTGTTGTAGTCCATGGGGTACCAACGAAATAGATAGGACTGGGAAAGAGGTTCTGCATCGGGAGTATGAGCAGTTAGGGGATAAATTAAAAAGCAGTACCTCAAAGGTAATGAACTTAGGATTATTACCTGAGCCACGAGCAAATTGGCCTAGGGTAAATAAGATTAGAGAGGTGAATATGTGGCGGAAAGATTGGTGTGGGAGAAATGGGTTTCGATTCATAGGGCACTGGCAGCAGTACTGGGGAATGTGGGAGCTGTACCATTGGGATGGTCTTCACCTGAACAGTGCTGGGGCCAGTGTTGTGGCAAATCTTATAACTGGGGCGGTAGAGAGAGCTTTAAACTAAATAGTGGGGGTAAGGGATCATGTGAAAGGAGATGTGATAAATCAAAGGGAAACAAGGTAATAGAGCAGGGAGAGCGTGGAGGCAGTGGGCCTGCAACAGAACACAGCGGAGAGGGAAAGGATATGAATACTGAATGAGGCTCAGGGCCTGCAGTTACCTGGGAGAGAGCAGAGGCACACTGCTACAGCTGCAGCTTCTACAGAGCGCCAAGATTGAAAAAAAAATCAAACAGTCACATCACTGGAAAGTCATAAGTGGATTGGCTGGTGAGTATTGCGGCTTCGGGACTGAGGCTAAACAACCGTGAGTTTAAAAAAACATTAAAAGTATTAACTATTAATAGCAAGTAACAAGTGAGTAGTTGCTGAGTCTTGTCTTGTATTTTTACATAAGGTGTATTAAGTATTAGTTGGGTTTATCAGTATTAATGTGGTTTATTAATAGTAGTAAGGTTTATTATTATTGGCAAAGCTTTATTAGCATTGGTAAGGTTTATTACCAGTGGTAAGGTTTATTAGCAGTAACTAACTCTGGAGTGCACCTCCTGTGCTATGTGGGAATTCCAAGACACTTCTCCTGTCCTGGATAACCATTTCTGTAGGAAGTATCAACAGTTGCAGCAGCTTGAATTGCAGGTTGCAGAACTTGAGCAGCAGCTGACGATACTGTGGTGCATCCGTGAGGGTGAGAGCTATGTGGTAGCATGTCTATAGATGTGGTCACCCTGAAGCTTATACACAAGGAGACAGGAAATGGATGACCACAAGATAGTCAAAAAGAAACAGGCAGGTAGTGCAGGAGTCCCTTGAGTGCATCCCACTCTGCAACAAGTATTCAGTTCTGAATACTGATGAGAGATGGTTCATTGAGGGAATCCAGCCAGAGCCAAGTCCATGGCAGCATGGGTGGTTCAGCTGTACAGGGGAGTGCAAGGAAGACTGGTAGAGCAATAGTGATAGAGGAGTCTATAGTTAGGGAAGCAGACAGGTATTTTGTGGCCTCAGTCATGAATCCAGAATAGTATGTTGCTCCCTGGTGCCAGGGTCATGGATGTCACTGAGTGGTTGCAGGCATTCTGGAGGGGGAGGGTGAACAGCCAGAGGTCGTGGTCCATACTGATATCAACAAGTAGGCTAAGAAAAAGGATGAGGTCCTGCGGGCAGAGTTTAAGGAGTTAGGAAAATCATTAAAAAGCAGGACCTTAAAGGTAGTAATCTCTGGATTGCTCCCAGTGCCACTTGCCAGTGAGCATAGAAATAGGTTAGAGCAGGTGATTGTTGGCTGGAGACATGGTGCAGGAGGGAGGGCTTTAGATTCCTGGGGCTTTGGGACTGGTTCTGGGGGAGGTGGGACCTGTACAAGCAGGACGGTTTGCACCTCAACAGGGCTGGGACAAATATCCTTGCGGGGAGATTTGATAGTGCTGTTGGGTAGGGTTTAAACTATTTCGGCAGGTGGGTGAGAACCTGAGGGTGAATTCAGATGGGACAAAATCAGAAATGAAAATGTAAGGCAGAAAATTAGTGAATGAGTCTGGAAAGCAGAGGAAACAACGGTTAGGAAATTTAAAAAAAAACATTTGGCAGCGCTCAAGGGTGTATGCTTCATTGCAAGGAGTACAGCAAATAAAGCAGACGAGCTGAGAGCACAGATAGAAATGTATGATGATATAGCTATTCCAGAAACATGGCATAAAGAGGGACAGGAATAGCAGCTTAACATTCCTGGTTACATGGTTTTCAGACAAGATAGAGACGGGGATAAAAAAGGATGGTGTGGCAGTTTTGGTCGAAGAAACAATTATAGCTGTGAGGAGGGATGATATGATAGAAGGATCATCAAATGAGGCCATATGGTTTGAGCTGAAGAATAAAAAGGGGCTGTCACACTACTAGGAGTGTACTATAGACCCCCAAACAGTCAGAGATAGAAGAGCAAATATGTAAACAAATCTCTGAAAAATGCAAAAACAATAGGGCAAGTCATGTTGGATTTTAACCACCCCAATATTAACTGGGATAGTTTTGTATGAAAGGCATGGAGGGAACAAAATTCTTAAGGTGCATTCAGGAGAACTTTTTTAGCCAGTATGTAGCAAGTCCAACAAGAGAGGGTGCGGTTCTGAATGTGGTTTTAGGTGATGAAGCTGGGCAGGTGGAAGGAGTGGCAACGGGAGAGCATTTTGGTGCTAGTGGTCATAACTCAGTTGGTTTCAACATAATTATGGAAAAGGACAGAGATAGAACAGGAGTTAAAGCTCTAAATTCGGTAAGGCCAATTTTACTAAGCTGAGGAGTGATTTAGCAAAGGTGGACTGGAAACAGCTACTTGAAAATTAATCAGTGTCAGAACAGTGGGAGGCATTCAAAGGAGATTCAAGGGGTTCAGAGTAAACGTGTTCCCACAAAGAAAAAGGTTAGAATGGCCAAATCTAGAGCTCCCTGGGTGTCAAGGAGCATACGGGTAAGATAAGGCAGAAAAGGGAAGCTTATGTCAGATACCAAGAACTGAATGCTGCAGAAAGCTGAGATGGGTATAGAAATTGTAGGGGCAAAATCAAAAAGGAAATTAGGAAAGCAAAGAGAGGTCATGAAAGAACATTGGCAAGCAAAATCAAGGAGAACCCAAAGATGTTTTATCAACACATTAAGAGTCAGAGGATAGCTAAGGAAAGAGTAAGGCCCATAAAAGACCAAAAAGGTAGCCTATGTGTAGAGGCAGAAGATGTGGGTATGGTTCTAAATGAATACTTTGTGTCTGTCTTCACAAAAGAGGGGGACGATACAGGCATTGTATTTAAGGAGGAGGAGTGTGAAATATTGGATGTGATAAACATAGGGAGAGAGGAAGTATTAAGGGGATTAGCATCCTTGAAACTGGATAAATCACCAGGGCCAGATGAAATGTACCCCAGGCTATTAAAGGAAGCCAGGGAGGAAATAGCAGATGCTCTGATCATCATTTTTCAATCCTCATTTTCCACTGGATGCTTCCAGAGGATTGGAGGACTGCTAATGTTGTGTCTTTGTTTAAAAAGGGAGCAAGAGGTAGACTGAATAACTACAGACTAGTCAGTTTAACCTCGGTAGTGGGCAAATTATTGGAATCAATTCGGAGAGATGGGATTAATCAAGGACATTCAACAAAGATTTGTTAAGGGAAGATCATGTCTGACAAGCTCGATTGAATTTTTTGAGGAGGTAACAAGGAAGAGTGATGAGGGTAGTGCAGTTGATGTGGTCTGCATAGATTTTAGCAAGGCTTTCAACAAGGTCCCACATGGCAGATTGGTTTTAAAAAAAACACGGGATCCAGGGAAATGCAGTAAGCTGAATGCAAAATATGCTCAGGGTGTTTTTGCAACTGGAGGGCTCTTTCCAGTGGGGTACCGCAGGGCTCAGTACTAGCTCCCCTGATTTTTGTGTTATATATGAATGATTGGACTTAAATGTAGGGGGCATTTTTTTTTTTAGAGACACAGCACTGAAACAGGCCCTCTGGCCCACCGAGTCTGTGCCGACCATCAACCACCCATTTATACTAATCCTACACTAATTCCATATTCCTACCACATCCCCACCTGTCCCTATATTTCCCTACCACCTACCTATACTAGGGGCAATTTATAATGGCCAATTTACCTATCAACCTGCAAGTCTTTGGCATGTGGGAGGAAACCGGAGCACCCGGAGGAAATCCACGCAGACACAGGGAGAACTTGCAAATTCCACACAGGCAGTACCCAGAATTAAACCCGGGTCGCTGGAGCTGTGAGGCTGCGGTGCTAGCCACTGTGCCGCTGTGATCATGATGTTTGCAGATGACACAAAAATTGGTCACGTGGTTGATAATAAGGAGGAAGCTGTAGACCGCAGGAATATATCAATGGACTGGTCAGGTGAGCAGAAAAGTGGCAAATGGAATTCAACCCAGAGAAGCGTGAGGTGATGCATTTGGGGAGGTCAAACAAAGCAAAGGAATGCACAATAAATGGGAGGATACTGATAGAGAAAGTGAGGGGCCTTGGAGTGCATGTCCACAGATCCCTGAAGGTAGCAGGACAGGTTGATAGGGTGGTTAAGAAGGCATTTGGAATAATTTCCTTTATTAGCCAAGGCATAGAATATAAGAGCAGGGAGGTAATGCTGGAGTTATATAAAACACTAGTTAGGCCACAACTTGAGTACTTTGTGCAGTTCTGGTCACCTCATTACAGTAAGAATGTAGTTGTATTAGAGAGGAGATTTACGAGTATGTTGCCAGGACTAGAAAATTGCAGCTATGAGGAAAGATTGGATAGGCTGAAGTTGTTTTCCTTGGAACAGAGGAGGCTGAGGGGAGATCTGATTGAGGTGTACAAGGTTGTGAGGGGCCTGGATAGAGTGGATGGGAAGGACCTATTTACCCTAGCAGAGGGGTCAGTGATTGGTAGAAGGATTAGAGGGGAGGTGAGGAAACACTTTTTCACCCAGAGGGTGGTGGGGGTCTGGAACTCACTTCCTGAAAGGGTAGTAGAGGCAGAAACTCTCAACTCATTTAAAAGGTGTCTGGATATGCACCTGAAATCCCATAACCTCCAGGGATACGGAGCAAGTACTGGAAAATGGGATTCGGCTGGGTGGTTCGTTTCTCAGTACACGATGGGCAGAGTGGCCTCCTGTGCCGTAAATTTTTTTACATTTTCTAAATATTCTAAATATCGGAAAGGGAGGAATGTGTAGGGATGTGGAGAGAGGGCGGAGGAGTGGCAGTATGTGAATTGCTTCTTAGGAGGATCAGCATGGACACGATGGGTTGAATGGCCCCTTCTATGCTGTAATGATTCTATGATTCAGGGTAGCAATTTGGGTAATGATAACCAGAGTGTGACAGGAAGGGATAGATGGTAAGACATAAGACTGCACCTGCAGATAAGGCCAAAGATTGCAGAAATGGTAAAAGGTTGGAGTTAAAGGCTCTGTGTCTGAATGCACTCAGCATTTGTAACAAAATGGATGAATTGTTAGCACAGAAAAGAAATAAATATGTATGACCTGATAGCCATTACAGAGATATGGTCTCAAGGTAACCAAGGCTGGAACCTGAATATTGAAGGATATTCAACATTTCGAAATTTTAGGAATCTAGGAAAAGGTGGGGGATAGCTTTGTTAATTAAAGATGTCATTAATGCCAATAGTGAGAAATTACCTTAGCTCAAGAAGAGCAAGATGTAGAATCAGTTTGGGTAGGAATAAGAAAGGTAAGAGGGCACTTGGAGTAGTTTATATACCCCCTAACAGTTGCTACACTGTAGAACAGAGTATTCAGGAAGAAACACATGGGGCGTGTGAGAAAGGTACCGCAATCATCCTGGGTGATTTTAATCTACATGTAGATTGGGCAAATCAAATTGGCAAAGGTAGCCTGGAAAATGAGTGTATTTGGGACAGTTTCTTAGAGCAGTACGTTCGAGAGCCAACTAGGGAGCACGCTATTCTGGACTTGGTAATGTCCAATGAGACAGGAATAATCAATAACTTAATGGTAGGATTAGTATAAATGGGTGTTTGATGGTTGGCACAGACTCGGTGGGCCGAAGGGCCTGTTTCAGTGCTGTATCTCTAAATAAATAAATAAAAAGCAGGACAAATCCAATTCAGCCAATTACCACCCTATTAGTGTACTCTCAATCATCAGCAAAGTGATGAAGCTGTCGTCGACAGTGCTACCAAAAGCCTCTTAAACGGCAATAACCTGCTCACCGATGCTCAGTTTGGATTCCGCCAGGGCCACTGAGCTCCAGACCTCATTATAGCCTTGGTCCAAACATGGACAAAAGAGCTGAACTCCAGAGGTGAGGTGAGAGTGACTGCCCTTGACATCAAGGCAGTATTTGACAGAGTGTGGCATCAAGGAGCAGTAGCAAAACTGAAGTCAATGGGAATCGGGGGACCTCTCTCCACTGCTTGGAGTCATATCTAGCACAAAGGAAGATGATTATGGTTTTTAGGGGCAAATCATTTCAGTCCCAGGTCATCACTGCAGGAGTCCCTCAGGGTATTGTCCTAGGCCCAACCATCTTCAGCTGCTTCATTGATGGCCTTCCCTTCATCATAACATCAGAAATGGGGATATTTGCTGATGATTGCACAGTTTTCAGCAGCATTCGCAACTCCTCAGATACTGAAACAGTCCATGCCCATAGGTAGCAAGACCTGGACGACATTTAGGCTTGGGCTGATATGTGGCATGAATGTTACTTGCCATTTAAGTGCCAGGCAATGACCATCTCCAACAAGAGAGAATCTAACCATCTGCCCTTGAGATTCAATAGCATTACCATTGCTGAATCTCCCACCAACAAGCATTGACCAGGAACTGAACTGGACCAGCCACATAAATACTGTGGCTACTAGAGCAGGTCAGAGCCTGGGAATTCTGCAGCAAGTAACTCACCTCCTAACTCTCCAAAGCCTATCCACTATCTATAAGGCACAAGTCAGCAGTGTGATGGAGTACTCTCCACTTGCCTGGACGAGTGCAGCTCCAACAACAATGAAGAAGCTTGACTCCTGCTAGACAAAGCAGCCCACTTGATCGTCCACCATCTTAAACATTCACTGCTTCCATCACCAGCACACAATGACGTAGATGTTACACACTGCTAAGATGCAGTGCAGCAGCTCACCAAGGTTGCTTCGGCAGCACCTTCCAAACCCACAACCTCTACCACCTAGAAGGGCAAGGCCTATGGGAACACTATCACCTGCAGTTCCCCTCCAAGTGACTCACCATCCTGACTTAGATGTATATCACCATTCCTTCACTGTCACTGGGTCAAAACCCTGGAACTCCCTCCCTAAATGCACTGTGGGTGTACCTGCACCATATGGACTGTAGCAGTTCAAGAAGGTGGCTCACCACCACCTTCTCAATGGCAATTAGGGATGGGCAATAAATGCTGGCCTTGCCAGAAATGTTCACATCCTGTAAACGAATGAAAAAAAAATTGAATTTTGTAAGGACTCTAAGCAAATAAGTAAAGGGCAGCTATGCTGAATAATTATTTTGTGTCAGTCTTCCCTGTAGGGGAGAAAGATAATATACTTGACATCCCAGGGAAACGATTAAGAATTGAGGACTGGATGCTCTTCAGTATATAAATGAGAAAAGGGTATTAGAAAAAAAATTGTGGTCGCAAAGACTGACAAATCCCTAACACCTAGGGTTCACACGCTAGGTTTTTAAAGCAAGTAAGTGAGGAAATTGCAGATGCTTTAGCCATAATCTTCCAAAGCCTTCTCAATTCAGGAATTGTCCCTTTAGATTGGAACATTGCAAATGTAACTCCATTATTTAAGAAACCTGAGAATCCAGGAAATTGTAGACCTGTTAGTATAACATCCGTTTGTAGGAAGCTATTGGAATCTATAATTAAGGATGAGTGACTGGGCACTTCGAGAAATTTGAGCTGATTAGAGATAGCCAACATGAATTTAAAATGGATAGGTCATTTCTAACGAACCTAATTGAATTTTTTGAGGAAGTTTTTAAAGTAGTAGACAGGGGAATGACCAGGGATATAGTTTATCTGGATTTCCAGAAGGCATCAGTTCCACATAAGAGGCTGTTGACTAAAATTAAGCTCATAGAATTAAAGGCAAATTATTGACCTGGTTGGGAGATTGGTTAAGTGGTAGAAGGCTGAAGGGAGTAGGAGTAATGGGTATGTACTCGAATTAAAAGTATATGTCCCATGTGCCTGCACACTTTTTTCATGTTTGTGCTTTTGGCCAGGGCTGTTCATTATTCTGTCATTTAACACCCTCTCTGCACGAACGCTTTGTCTTTCAGCACACCATTAACACACCCTTTGCCTTTGCCCCATGACCTCTTCGTCAGTTATTCTCTGTCCTATTAACACCTTCCCTTTTGCCCCACCCCTGCTTCATTTGCTTAAAACCTGCTACATTTCTAACCTTTGCCAGTTCTGATGAAAGGTCACTGACCTGAAACGTAAACGCTTCTCTCTCCACAGATGCTGCCAGACCTGCTGAATATTTCCAGCATTTCCTGTTTTTATACACTAAAATATAGTGGTCGGGTAAAAAAAATGATCAGAAAGGCAAATGGATTGTTTGTTTTTACATTTGGGGGAGCTAGAATATGAGGAAGAGGAAGTTTTTCCAAAAGGTATAAAAAGCCCTGCTTAGATCATATCTGGGTATTGTGCACAGTTCTGAGTGCTGCACCTTAGAAAAAATCTATTGACTTGGAAGGACTGCAGAATGTTAGCAGGGCTCACAGGGTTAGATTCTGAGCAAAGATTACATAAATTGGGTTTATATTCCCTGGAATATGAAAGATTAAGGGCTGGTCTGATGTATTTAGGATTTTGAAAGGAACTGATAGTTTAGATAGAAATTTCTTCTGCAGATGGGGAAGGGAGCCAGGCCATTCAGGAAGGATGTGAGGAAATACTTCATTGATTTAAAAAAAAAATGCGTGGTAGAATTGTGGAACTCTCCTACCAAGAGCAGGAGATGATGGGCCAAATTAATCATTTTAAAACTGATATAGATGGATTTTTTTGCAAGCCAAAGGTATGAAGGCATATGGAGCATTTTCTGCTATTTCATGTTTCCAGCATCTGCAGTATTTTGCTTTTGTAGGAGTAAATGCTTGCTTTTCTGGTTAGGAAGATGTACATTGTGGTGGGCTTTTGTACATTGTTTTAGGACTTTTATTTTCCAAGAAAGGAAGGAATGATGTCAAAATAAGGCAATAGAGCTGTCATGTGTTACAGCAGCCCTTTAACTCCATGCAGCAACTGTACTGCCATGTAACTTTGGATTTTCCCATGTCTTTATGCACCAGGTGAATGATATGGCATTGTCAACATTACTTCTTGAATTATATTTCAGTATTCAGGGGAAGCAGCACGTATTTAAATTCCTCATGCTGCATTTTTTTAAGAATACCCTTTGGTACAACATACCTTTTGGGGGATATGAAGTTTGTACATTTGGAGGTTACAGAATTTGAACTTTTCTGCTTTGTAGGTTCTTCTGTTACTTAAATGGGAGGATCATACTTGGCTTTGATGATCCTTGCAGTCAAATAGCATGCTCGGCTCACGTATGTAACAGCTATTGATCGTTGTATCCAAAGGTGCAGGGGATCTATGGAAACATAATACACCAAGAAATTCACTGATAACTTTGATTAAGTATCCCCATCCCCACCCTCCAAGTTGATGATGTCTTAGCATACTTAATCTACATCCTGGCCATAGACATAGTGAAGTGGGCAGATGGGTGGCAGGTATAGTTCATTTAAAAAGAAAATTGAAGCAGTACATTTGGGGGAAAAGAGCAGTGAACGGAAACTGTTGCTGAGCATCATCACATGTAGTACAGAATATGAAAACAGTTACTAGAGATTTATTCAGACACCACTTTGAGTATTGATGTGAGTTTTAAAGGCATTAACTTAAGTAGGTTAGTGTCAGCTGTGGCTCAGATGATAGCATACTTACCTCTGAATCACAAGGTTCTGGGTTCAAGTTCCACTGCAGGACTGGAACACAAAACTCAAGACTGACATTCCATTGCAGTACTGAGGGAGTACTGCATTGTCAGAGGTGCTATCTTTTGGGTGAGATGTTAAACTAAGGCCCTGCCTGCCTCCTCAGGTGGATGTAAAAGATTCCATTACACCATCTCAAAGAAGAACAAGAGGGGAGTTAACCCCAGTGCCCTGGCCAATATTTATCCCTCAATCTACATCACAAAAACAGATTATCTGGTCATTATCACATTGCTGTTTGTGGGAGTTTGCTCTACGCCAATAGGCTGCCACATTTCCTACATTACAACAGTGACTACACCTCAAAAACGCTTCATTGGCTGTAAAGCTCTTTGAAATATCTGGTGGTCGTGAAAAGCTCTATGTAAATGCACGTCTTTCTTTTTAGGTTGAAGTGGCCTTGGAAGGGATGGGGAAAAGTGGAGTCCAGGAACAATACCCCCAGGATGAGACCTGGAATGAAGGGACGAAACAGAATGAGAGATGCATAAACTTGAGTTATGTCCCACAGAAATGGGGGATATATGGGGTAAATTAATTGATGTTTAAAATAATGGGGAATAACCCCTCCCCCTAGTGGAGGCATTCAAGACAAGGGGACATGATCTCAAAACAGCATTGTCAGTTAAAGGTAAATTCAGTAAAAAGGCCCTTCACACAAAGGGTTGTGAGAATGTGGAATGCATTGCCCAGATTGCCATGCATACAACGACTTTGTATTTGTTCAGTGCTCCTCTTTTGTAAAGTTGAGTTAAGAATGGAAAAAACAAAAAAAGGGATGAAGGCAATTATTGAGGTAGAGTGGGGTGAAGCCGTGGAGGTTTAATTGTAAGAATAAGGACTATGAAATTGATTGATAGGGGAACAGGGTTGGTCCTCAGGGGTAGTCACTTGAGATGTTTAAAACAGAATTAGATAATAGCAAGCTATTCATTTATTGGAGTTCGTTGATTGAATTTGGAGCAGGCCATGTTATTATTTATACTAACTGTGCACTTGTATTGTGCTGGGTGAGTGTTGAGTAAATTGAGAATTATGGAGTTTGGATGTTGGGTAATCAGTCAGTTGAGTGTGTTGAGATTGTCATCAAAAGACCTGCAAATTGACTTCCCGATTGAACTGTGAGGCCTGTTGGGGACTGGGTGGCCAGTCAAGAAAATAGAAGGTAATTTCTATTACAGGAACAGTAATGGATTGATGTTAGGAAAAGGGAGTTCCCATTCGGTCAGCGGAAGAGGCAAATGCAAGACTTATTGAAGCCTTATCTAAGGCATGGAAGTAATTGTTGGGGGAGAATACCGAGATGCTCTACCTCTAAAGTGAAAAAAACATGATATCAAGCTCTCTCATTTGGGATAGCTGTGGAGTCTCAGTGAAACACGGTGTTTCGAAGCCAGAGAAACAGCATTTCATCCGAGGTATTTATCTAACCAAAAGTCTCGGATGTAGCAGAGCTTTATTTAAAACCTTGCTCCTTGAAGTCATAATTAGCTGGCCACTAAGGGAGCTCTATGCATTCCACCAGTTTTAAAATATTATTTTTGGAATGCAGCTAAATAATGTGAAAAATACGAATACTTCACTACAGGATCTTGTCTATCGATCTTGTTTATCACTGTTAAACACTAGCCCGCGCTGCTCCCAATATACATCAAGCTTTGAAGATCTTGTCTACACTAGCCCGTGAAGATCCTGATAGTATGAGCCTGCAGTTAGGTTGAATTAACCTCAAAAGTCTATCCATGCTTGTAACATTTTGCATGCAAATTTCCTTATTGCATTTTTCCTTCATTTAAAATAACCCTCTTCAGGAAGAAATTTTTGCCAAACTGTCTTTGGTTAGGGTAAAAACATGGGAGAGAGGGGATGGCATTAGAGGAGTAGCATGGGAAGAATTACTGTATTTTAGATGAGCACTTGAAACGCCACAGCATACAAGGCTACGGGCCAAGTGCAGGAATATGGGATTAGAATAGTTGGATGCTGTACGGCCGGCACAGACACGATGGGCCGAAGGGCCTGTTTCTGTGCTGTATAACTCTATGACTCTAATGGGATGGGGATGGCATAGGAGAGGGGTGGATGCGATGATGGAATTGGATAAGTGTACTAATTGGACCGCAATTGTTTTGCAGGAATCTGCTACTTGTAACATAACTGGCATCATTGTATTGTAAACAAATGGAAAACTGCCAGGCACTATTCATAGAAATTACATGCGCTCACATTTCCTTAGTTTAATTCTGTAACATTTCCTAAAGTAACACGAGGGATAAACCTTCCACTCCCTTCAGTTGTTCAGCTATAATGATATATTCCATTGGTATTTTTGTCTTTAGAGCTGTCAGCCAGCCAGCCAGCCAGGTTTGTAGGCAGGAGTGAGGCCTCAAGGCTGCTGTTTGACTGGAGCCCATGGTCCTCACAACATCTACACAAACTAAATTTAAGCAACTGCAAAAAACCTGGAATTGTCATATTTGAGTAATTACAGCAGTAATTAAACAGGATCGGAAGTTTGCTCTCAAGCTAAGATTACTTGAGAAGTACTTTCAAATTAAATGAAGGAAATGTGAGGTAATGCAGCTTTAAAAGAAAACAAAAACATTGCAAAAAAGAAATATGATTATAAAAAAATTCTAGATTCGAGCATTTAAAATTTGTAACAGGGGTGGCCTTGGTCCAGTGACCTTCAGAAATGTGCATCACTGCAGCCTGGCATAGTAGTTCTGCTGTGCTGTTTGTTAGCTCCTGGATTTATGCTGTAAAGGTTTCCAACAAAGACCGATTAGCTCCACACAGGTGCTAATTTATGGATGGCATAATTAGTGCAAAGGCCATGACTCTTACAATGAAGAAAATTCCTCAGTTTCATCGCTGAAGAAAACTGGATCATAAATTAAAATCAATAGCACATAAATGACCAGACTTTAATTTCACTACAGCTTTCATCAAAGAATTTGAGATTTTGTTTCTCAGAAAAAAGTTCTGAAATGAAGGTTGTGTCTGACAAACTTGATTGACCCTCCTCATTACCTCCTCAAAAATTCAATGAGGGTAGTGCATTTGATGTAGTCTACATGGATTTTTATCAAGGCTTTCGACAAGGTCTCACATGGCAGACTGATCAGTAAAGTAAGAGGCCATGGGATGCAAGGGCAAGTGACCAGTTGGACCCAAAATTGGGTCCGTGGCAGAAAGCAAAGGGTAAAGGTTGATGGGTGTTGTTGTGACAGGAAGGTTGTTTCCAGTGGAGATCTGTAGGGTTCAATACTAGGTTCATTGCTTTTTCTGATATATATCAATGCTTTAGACTTAAATGTAGGGGGCATGATTAAAAAGTTTGCAGATGATACAAAAATTGATCACGTTGATAGTGAGGAAGAAAGCTGTAGAAACTGTAGCTGAAAAAAGATATCAATGGACTCGTCAGGTGGGTAGAAAAGTGGCAAATGGAATTCAATCTGGAGAAGTGTGAGATAATGCATTTGGGGAGGATAAACAAGGCAAGGGAATACACAACAAATGGCAGGTATCTGAGAAATATAAAGGAACAGAAGAACCTTGGAGTGCATGTCTACAGAACCCTGAAGCTAGCAGAAGTAGATAAGGTGGTTAAGAAGACACAAGGAATGCTTTCCTTTATAGAATATAAGAGCAGGGAGGTTATGCTAGAACTGTATAAGACACTACTTAAGCCACTTCCGGAGTACTGTGTACTGTTCTGGTCACTGCATGACAAAAAGGATATGAGGGTATTTACAGAGGAGATTTATTAGGATGTTGCCAGGAATGGAGAATTTTATCTGAGTAAAGATTGGATAGAGTGGGGTTGTTTTCTTTGGAACAAAGGAAACTGAGGGGAGATTTAGTTGAGCTGCATAAAATTATGAGGTGCCTCGATAGAGTGGATAGGAAGGACCTATTTCCTTTTGCAGGTATATAGTCGGGGGGCACAGATTTAAAGTAATTGGCGGAAGGATTGGAAGGGAGTTGAAGATTTTATTTTTCGCTCAGAGCGGATGGGGATCTGGAGAGAGCTGAAAAGTGGGATTAGGTTGGTGAGCTTTTTTGTTTGGTCAACACATCGGTGCGATGGGCCAATGACCTCCTGTGCCTTAAAGTTTCTGTGTTTTGAAAGATATTTTGGACTGTATGGTACCTAACTTGTATTACTCAATGTAGAAACATGTGTGAGATGGCTGTATCCTGCATCCTTGTATAACCTGCACAGATGCAAGATGGTGAGGGCCTTTCCATTTTCCAGATGCAGGATAACACTCGGTCCACAATGGATGGCGTGATGCTGATGTATTCAAGGGTTGTCTTAAACCAAGATAGTGAAAGCTCAAGTCGTTTATCGACTCAACCACTTGATGCTCTAAAACAGGCTCCACAGTGGGATTATATTGTACAACATCATAATGATGCATTTTGACTTCCAGCACTGCTGTGCCTGTCAAACTAAACTTCTGTATTTTAATCCTTTATTTGCACAATGCATTGATAAAGATTATGTAGTGCCCATTAACTTCCAGTAGACAATTCTAGTAGTCTTTCAGATTTCTGTGCACCATAGTATTTGCGGAGTAAGCAAGTATAATCGACTGATACGAGTAAGCTCATGTTCATCGTCAAAATGCTGTGGAGATCTGTTCAAGTACTACTTCAGAGCATCCTTTCCTGTGAAATATCTGGATAGAACCCAAAGTGCATTTTCACACTTCTCCGGATTGAATTCCATTTGCCACTTTTCTACCCACCTGACCAGTCCATTGATATCTTCCTGCAATCTAGTTTTCTTCCTCACTATCGACCATGTGATCATTTTTTGTATCATCTGCATATCATGCCCCCTACATTTTAAGTCTCTTCATTAGAGAAAACAAATAGTAACATGATTATATCTTCTGTGAAAGTAAAATGTTAAGTGAGTACCACAAATCGAATATTTTTATTTCCCAGCAATAAAGTCTCTTATATAAAAGCAGAAAATGCTGGAAATCCTCAGCAGGTCTGGTGACATCTGTGGAGCGATAAACAGAGTTGACTTTTCAGGTCAATGGCCTTTCATCAGAACTGGAAAAAGTTAGAGATAAGATAGGTTTTTTAGTAAGTAAAGGTCGGGACGGGGGGAGGTATGTAACAAAAGGGAAGACCTGGAAGACAGGAGAGATTAAACGACTAAAGGGCTTATGGTACAAGGCCAAAGCGAGTGTAATGGGACAAGCAAAGAGATAAAAGATGCATCTAGAGGAGTTGTGAATGTCAGAATCGTGAACAGATGCCATAAGAAAGCAAAGGGGAAAGAAATGAGGGAATCAAACCAAAACCAACAAAGAAAAAGAAAAGAAAATGGAGCAGAGGTTGCAATCTAAAATTATTGAGTCCAGAAGACTGTAAAGTGTTCTCAGAATGCACAACTTCTCTAACTCCATTCACTTCCTCCAAATAAAATGTGTTGCTATGGGTACCCACATGGGTCCTAGCTATGTCTGCTTTTTGTGGGATATGTGGAGCATTTTTTTGTTCCAGTCCTACTCAAGCCCCCTCCCTCACCCCTTATTCCAGTACATTGCTGACTGTATCGGTGCCATTTCCTATTCTCGTCCTGAACTGGAAAATTTCATCAACTTTGCTTCCAATTTCCACCCTTCTCTTGCCTTCATATGGTCCATCTCCAACTCTTCCCTTCCTCGACTTTGTTATCTCCATTTCTAACTACACCTCCTCACTCTCTGCTTGTTATAAGGACTCTCTTCCATTCTCCCAGGTTCTCCGTCTCCATCGCATCTGTTCTGACTGTGCAGCCTTCTTTGCGAGCATATATATATTGTCTTTTTTTCTCAACCGAGGAATACCCCTCACTGTGGTTGATAGGCCCCTCGACCGTGTCCATTCCATTTCATGCACTTCTGCTCTCACGACTTCTCCTTCCCTCCCAAATCCTTCCCCTTGTCTTCACCTTGCATGCCACCGGCCTCCGCATTCAACAGATCATCCTCCAACATTTCTGCCACCTCCAGTGTGATACCACACCAAGCACATCTTCCCCTTCCCTCCCCTTCAATTTCAGCATTCTGAAAGGACCCTTCCCTCCATGACACCCTGGTCCACTCCTTAGTTACCCCCAACACCCCTTCCCAAGAGCAGGAACTACAATACCTGCCCTTTTACCTCCTCCATCCTCAGCGTCCTAGGCCCCAAACACTCCTTTTAGGTGAAACAGTGATTTACTTTCAATTTAGTGTACTGTGTTCAGTGCTTCCGATGTGGTGGTCTCTACATTGGGAAGACCAAACACAGATTAGGTGATGGCTTTGTGGGACACCTCCATTCAGTCCGCAGGCATAACCCCGAGCTTCCAATCGCCCGTTGTTTTAATTCTCCGCCTTGTTCCCCTTGACCCTTTCTGTCTTCGGCCTCCTGCAGTGTTCCAAGCATGAGCTTGAGGAACAGCAGCTCATCTTTCGACTGGGCAGTTAACAGCCTTCCGGATTCAATGTTAAGTTCAACAATTTTAGCTTGTAACCTCTGCCCCTATTTTGTTTCCATTTTTCTTTGCTGGTTTTGGTTTTATTCGATTGCTTCTCTCCCCTTTTTTTGCTTTCAGATGGCAACTGTTCATGATTCTGCCATTTACACCACCTCTAGACAAACCTCTTGTTGCTTTACTTGTCCCATCACTACTCCCTTTGACCTTGCACCATGAGCCCTTTTCTCATTTAATCTTTCTTTCCTTCCCCACCAACCCCCCACCCCCCCCCCCCCCCCCCCACCATCACAGACCTTCCCTTTTCTTCTGTTGCCTAACATCCTCACTTTCACATGCTTAAGATCTGTTATATCTCTAACTTTTCCCAGTTCTGATGAAAGGTCATCGACCTGAAACATTAACTCTTTATCTCTGCACAGATGTTGCCAGACCTGCTGAGCATTTCCAGCAGTTTGTTTTTATTTGATTTCCAGCATGTGCAGTATTTTGCTTTTGTAATAACATCTCTTACCTTGGTGAGCACAAAATTCACACCATTTTTTTAAAATTAGCAATTAATTGCCCAGTATAACAGCCAAACTGCATTCGTGTACGCTTCCCAATAGCCTCAGTGCCAGCTAAGAAATATAGAGTTCCCAGACCTCTGCTAATGACCATGGGTATCTGTCCATTTTTTTTCTGTTCTCTAAATGTGGATTTTACTGGCAAAGCCACATTTATTGCCCATCCAAAGTTTTTAAGCCAAATGGGAGGGCACTAAGAATAATATGGGACAGGAGCCATGGCTGGGCTAGACTGGTTTGGGGTGGCAGATTGCCTAGTAACTAGCATTAACTGTAGAATGTACAAACAGTGCATCGGAATGAAGAAAGTACAAAATAATATTTACCCCTTGCACTTACCAAGCTTGTATCTTATTTAGCTTTTACCTTTTGATTGGGGCTCTGTGATTTTAAAAATACTAAAAATATTTTGGAAAATGGCATGTAAAAATACATATGGCAAATTGCAATATTTTATTAAGATTCTTCAGTCACCCATTGATCTGAGTTTATCTGGAAAAAACAACACTATGTACAGCTGTGCATTCAGACTAATGTGGAGTTAGGTTTTGAAGTTTGCTTTTCTTTGCAGCTTGACTAATTAAACAAGATATTTCTGATATCATTTGGGGTTTTTTTGGATTTAAAATTTTTGTCATTTCTCTATATCCCCACATTAATTGGATAGGCTTGAGTGGTCCAGTAAGAATCGCTGCCTCAGCCAGTCTTAGTCTGGGGAACTGAAAAAGAATCCTGAATGTGAGCGCCATCTGAAATACTGATATGTACACGCTTGACATGGTGGCTTCCAAACCATATTATGAATATGTGTCCTTTTATGCTCTTGATTATCTTGCACAGAAGGGATTGAATGGTTTAAATAAAGCAGGATTGTAAAGGTTGAGCAAAGTTGTTGGGGATTCAAATCTGAACCCAATTTTGGCATTGCCTTTCAGATATTAAAATTAGGTTTTAAATTTTGGGAAAAATCTGATTCAGATTTGTCAAAGATGCAGTCAGATAACTTGCAGCTTTTGATGAAATGTGTTTGTAGCTTATGTTTGGTTGGCATGGCCAAATTCAGATGCATCCTAATATATGTGAATTAGCACAGTTCTGAACACTGATATGTGGATCCAGCAGGGCACAGTCTAGAGCTTAGGGGCTACACACATGAAGACAATGGCAATCTTCCGTGGCACTGACTTTCACACTACCAACCTAAGTTTGAGTGTCAGAAGGTCATGGGTTGAAGCCTGGCTCCACAATTTGAACACATAACCTAGCTGCATTGTCAGCTGCAGCGTCTTTTGGATGAAAGGTGCTACCTACCTGTTTAGATTGATGTAAAGTGTCTTTTATGGGCATATTTCGAAGAACAGGGAATTCTATGGGTATGTTGGTCAACATTCATCCTCATTCAACACACCAAAACAGATTAGCTGATCATTCATCTTAATGCTGTTAGTATACTTTGCTGTGTGCAATTTGACTGCCATTTATTTTTTCTTCATTCATTCGTGGGATGTGAGCACCTCTGGCAAGGCCAACATTGCCCATCCCTAAGTGCCCTTCAGAAGGTGAGCCACCTTCTTGAATATGACTAAGTGGCTTGCTAGGCTATTTCAGAGATCAGCAAAGAGTTAACCACCTTGACTATTTAACAGCAGTGACTACACTTAAAATAATGTATTGGCTGTGAAGCACTTTGGAACATTCTGTTGGTATGAAATGTGTTGAATAAATGCAAGTTATTTCTTTTATTTAGCAATTTACATTGTTTCCTATTACTTTCAGGGCACATTTACTGAAATCCCAGCTAGTAATGTTCGGCAAGTCATTGCACGGAGGCTAACAGAGTCCAAGACTACCATCCCTCATTCATACGCCAGCATCGACTGCAACATTGAACAAGTCTTAAAGACGAGGAAGCAATTAGCCAAAGGTGGGTTTTGCTATTAATTTGATATTACTGTCAGAAAGACATGGCTTCTTTTTCATGTGTCCCTCCACAGCCATTTCTGTCATCTAAACCTTGCAGAACACGTGACACTAATGTTGTAAATGTAAAGTAAAAACAGAAAACACCTCAGATCAGGAAATGTGTGAAAGAGAAAAGTCAGTTAATATTTGCATGGGACTCACCATCAGCACTGTGAACCAGTCTTTCTGATTCAAACAGTGAATATTGTGCATCTCTGGCATTTTCTATTCTTTTTCTAGAAACACTGATGATTAAAGGAATATTACCACCAACCAAATAACGTAGGACATTTTCTCAGCTTTATCAGCACAACCATGAGGTGTAATGCATATCGTCTGTGCTGTAACAGCATTTCCTTGTCAGCAATGCCATTAATTATAAAGTAGCAGATTTTCTTCTTACTTTTCCCTTTCTGTCTTTCTCCCCTCCTCTTAAGCCAATATAGCAGGGCATCTAACAATGTCTCCCGTTATTTGGACTTGTCCCTGCACCCTTCAGCCCAAAGCATTTTTGCCCACTAAAGGCTGAAGTTTTATCCTGAGGCAGAGGCGGGTTTGGAGGCAGTCAGGCCATTAATTTCTCACTAATGGCTGGCATGCTGGCATGTTACCACCTCTGGCCTGCATCCAGGGAGGCAGCTTCAGTGGGGTGATGGCTACCTGTCCAGCAGCAGCGGCCAATTAAAGTGCCCATTGAGGGCGCTCTTCACATGCCATCTGGATTTTCCAGATGGTAGACAGTCATCCTGAAATGGCTGGAGCCTTTAGGCGGAATGGTGACAGCTTCCCAGTGGCAGGCCGGGGTTGGTAGGTGCCAGTGGCCCATCCATGCAAAGCAGCCCAGCATGGATCCAATGGGCTTCAGGGTTACAGCCACAGCTACAGGTCATCCTCTGAAGGGATTGCCTCTCCACTATGACGTTCTGGTAGCTGTAGCAACAGTATATTTTGTACCATTTACAAGTCTTTGGAGTGCACCTCCAGTTTGAGGTGCCTTTGCGGTCCCCCACCTACAGAGGCAGCGGCCATCTCTCCTGGTGGGGCTGCTGACCACCCAGAACCTCGGTCACTCCAATTGACCCTCCTTGCTGTGGAGTCCGTCTGTCATCCTTAATTGGACAGGGTTCCCAGAGGCAACCTCGGGATCAGGACCCTGGAACCACAATTCAGCCCTAAGTTGCTGAAAGTGCGCTAATAACAGCGCACTGAGGGAAACGGGGCATCCGGGACCTGAGTGGGCAACCAACAGGATTTCTTTTTAATCAATGAGATTTAACTATTGGGAAATAAACAGAGGAAGGACTGAGAAGGAGGGCGACTTAAAGGCGAATTCAATGTCACATCAGAAAGTATAGAGAGGTATAGAAAGAGGAGAAAAAGAGCATCGGAAAGACTGGATTAAGAGAGAGAAAGAAAGACAGTTAAAGTCTTTTCCAAAAAAAATTAACACATCATATTGTTAAAATGGTACTTAGGCTGGTAATTACTAGCTCTACATATCTGCAGTAGATTTAGTTCATATCTACTGCAAAAAAACACCATTCAATGCATATCAATGAGATGAAGCAGATAGTGAAATGCCATATTCACAAAACTAACAGCATAACGGTGCAACTCGGACAGCAACGTTTAGATATTTACATTTCACCAGGAATCTGCTTCTTGAAGTTGCCATACCATTTATGCATAAGTAATGGTATATTAGTCTCTCAGTTATTTTGACAGCAATTTGTGGCTTAATATTTACTATAGTGAGAATTTACTCCTGAGGATCAGCTTCTTTGAATGTGAGCAGGCGATTTTTGTGTCGGAGAGGAAAGTATACTATTTTTTTCTGCAATTGTTCTGAAAGAGGTTAGAGCCCTGCAGTTTAAAGCCTGGGGCTTGTGTTTGAATATACCTCAGAGTCATGAGTCAAAGTGGTTTCTCTTTGGCTGTAAGTTTGGATGTTTTATTCAGTTGCCAGTGCGTTTAAATTGACAGCACAAAACACCATATAAGTTGGCTTCAGCTGATGGGTATGACTGATGCAGTCTGTTGCTCCTTCCATTAAGCTGTTCAGTCAAATTGCTCATCATTTCAACCTCAAAAAAAGGTGTAAATATGCATTTTTAGCCACATGACACATATTGAAGCAAAGTGTAGAGGTAGCCAGGAGCAGCATTCATATTAAATAATGTATGTTAAGAGGGGTTTCCCACACATGTGTCACTGTGCTCCCACTGCCTAGAATAAGGAATCTCTTACCATTTTAACAAAATCTTCAAGCAGTAATTCCATTTGAATCAGGTGCCTGGGTCTTAAATGATACAGCATTCCTGTCATAAAACAGTGTAACAAGAACAATTTATTATATGTCGCTAGTTTGGAGAATAATGAATAAGGGGGAGTGACTGATTACCAAATTATAATCTGTCTCATCAAGGGAATTAGATGCCAACCTGCACCAAAAGCTTAAAACTCAGGTGGTTTACATGGTCATTGTAAACCTGAGATATAGCTACTCTCTGCCAGATAAATGGTTGTGCCAAAATATTTCAAGCTTATTGAATGCAGTCTAGAATGATCAACAGAAAACAAGAATCAACATAAATTATAAGACTTCAATGTATCTTGGGGTTTAGGTGATTCTCATAACTGCATTTCTGCCAGTCACGAATCATATAGTCTCACTTTACTTGAGAAGTGCAGGATGGATGCCACTGTTCCACACAGTACACCTTCTATTTATTGTATGGGAGAATATTTGTGGCACAGCCATCCAGCTGTCACAGAACGATTAGCGTGTCCCTCAACAGAAATGTTGCAGTCAAAGACCTGCTGATTATGTGCAGAATTTCTGTTGGTTTAGACCCCTAGTTGGAAGGCAAACCTTGTTTTCATTGAATCCCATTCACCAGCTCACCCTCAAAGTGCTGAATCTCTTCTTCAGGTCAAAGCAGTCAGTTTTTACTGTACTGTTGTTTAGAGTGCAGAACGTTTACTGTGTTTTCCTTCCCTTTCCTTTCTTTTCAATTGGAAACTTTTAGGAGCTCCTGTTAGCTTCGCAAATAGTAATCCTTTAGCAAAGGGAATCAGTCAAGGCAGTAACTTCACTGAAAACTAGAAGGGAGAAGGCAAATTCGACCTACCATGTGTGATGTTTCAGAATTTTCTTCCTGCTTGGTCGCCTCAAGCTACCTTAGTATAATTTGGTAGAAACTAATGTATGCAGTCCTCTGGAGAATTAAGGTGCTCTTTCCCTTCCCCACTTGGACGCACAAAGCACAAATACACCTCTTACAGCTGAAGTAATGTTCAGCGTTCCAGTAGGTTTAACAACAGCTGCATACACGTTGATCTGGACAGGGTAAAGTGACTTTATTTGTACAATGAGGCTCTCGGCTTTAAATCTGAGGGGAAGGGAAGAGCGTTCATTTGCTGAATCTGGGTCCATGCCAGAGACAGGAGCACTGTTTTATCTGGGGAAAAAAGGAACCTTCACTTCTATTTAAATCTGACTGTTTTGTCAATATCAAAGTAATTATTATATTCTTCCCAAATATAAAAGCAGAATAATTGTGCCACAGTGTATTATGTAACAAATCCACTGAAGACTAGGTTTACAAAAAGTTGTGGCATCTTTACAGCTGCCTGTCTAATATTTCACCTTCCAAGTTAAAACATTGCAATTGTTGAGAACTAAACAAATTTGAATAATCTTCCCTCCCCTATCTCATTACCAGAATGTGGGAAGGAAACCGAAGTGAGCTAGCTCACAGAGACTTCCCTGTCTGAAACTGCTGGCAGCTCAAGCCTGCTGAGGGCCACAGCTGCCACAGACCATTGGAGCTTCATTCATATCCAATAAGCAAGTTTAAACACTTTCAATCCTCACCACCTTTCTTCCAAGAAAAAGGAAAAATAAAACAAAATATTTTCCCACGCAAATCCTATTGCACAATTTCATAGTCTCTAATCAAGATAATAATCAGACTTGTGGATCACGTGGTCTTGCCTTATTTATCAAATTCAGGTCTGCAGTTACTGACCATTTGCTGAGCACCTGTGCTGCAATTTCAGCAGTATCTGCACAGGACTGTTCTTACATTTTTAACTGCACCCTCCCCCTCTCTTCCCCCCCCTCTCCCCCCCCCCCCCCCCCACCAAACCCCGGGCAATGCCATGCATTGCACTAACGTACAGGTTGCAAAGGACCATAGCATTAGACTGTAACAATGTGTGTTCAAAATATTTGGATAATAAAGGTTATGTGTGGCCATCGATGGCATGTTCCTTGGTTCAGTGCACCTCCCCTCTTGCACATGTCCTTTATTTAAGATGGAAATGCATTAACAATCCCAAAGAGTTGCGAAGATTATGCTAGTTGAAGTGTTCTAATAGGATTTAATACTGGAGTCATTGGCTTCTGGTACTGTACAGTCCACATAAGCTGCTTTGTTTAATCTCCTATTGCGAGCATGAGAGGTATCACAGAGCCAAGTTAATCATTCTGCTGCTAAATAACCTTTACATTTTTTTAGTGTTCATTTTTTTCGCTATTATATGCACCAGTTATTTTCAATCCATTTCTAATACTGAATATTGCATTGCTGATCATCAACTTGCATTTATATTGCACCTTTAATGAAGAAAAACATCCCATGGAGTTTCATAGGATTGTAAGAAAATCAATAAAGATTAAAAGAAAGTGTTGAGTCCAGTTGAAGGGACAATTATGCACCAGATTAAATCTGTACAACAACAACAAACATCATGGCTGAGATTTTCTGTGGCTCGCTGAGGTGGGATTGAAGGTGGCGGTGGGGGGGGGGTGGTCACGAAGTATTGGGCTGGGGGTGGGTGGGTGGCAGTGGCGGGGGGGGGGGTGCGGCGGCGCCACAGGGGGCCCGTCATCCAGCGATCTTCCTGGAGGCGGGGAAGGCCGACAATGGCTTTCCCACCCAGAAGCCAATTGAGGCCCTTAAGTGGCCTATTAAGGGCGGCTTCCTGCAGCCATTGGGATCTTAACGCGTAAAACGAGGCACCCTCCCTGCGGGCTTGGTGAGAGCGTCCCTCCTCCGTGGGCAATCTGTGGCCCACAGAGGACCCTCGCCAGGAGCCAGTTTATCCCCCCGGGACCCCCCCGGGAACTGCATGACCACCCCCCACTCTTAGCTTGGACTGGACCGGCTTGAGCCGTCGACAGGCGCACCTGGGAGGAGGCGGATCGGGAGCAAGACCGACAAAAGAAAGAGCGGGGCTCAAGGCCTACATTTACCTTGGACCGGAGCATCGGCAGGCAGACCTGGGAGGAGGCGGGTCCGGAGCAGCGGTGGCAGTAGGCAGGATCTTGAACTCTGTTTCCATGCGCTGAGTTTCAAAGGAGGAAAAGAAGACTTACAGTGACATCACGGGATGTAAGCTGATTGGTTGGGTAAGTAACAGCTGTTAGTGCCTGCAAATAGCTTAAAATAATCAGGGGAAAGTTCTTTTTTTCAAAAAAAACTCAAACCTACCTTGTAAGTGATAAGGTTAGTTCTACTAAAGAGTGTTTTTTTAAAATTAGTGTAATTTATTAATAATTACTAGTAATTATTACAAATGTTTTTGATATACTAAGTAGTGGTTTTTAGGGAATCAAGGTCCCTAAGTGTAAATAATCTCAAAGTTTTGAGTAATTTGAGGAAATAAATTAAGGGTAAGTCATGGCAGGGCAGCTCAGCAGCGTGGAGTGCTCCTCCTGGGCAGTGTGGGAAGTCAGGGACACTTCCAGTGTCCAGGGCGAACACATGTGCAGGAAGTCTCTCCAGCTGCACCTACTCGAAATCCACATTTCGGATCTGGAGCAGCGGCTGGGGACACTGTGGAGCATCCACAAGGCTGAGATCATCGTGGATCGCACGCACAGGGAGGTGGTCACACCGCAAGTAAAGACTGCTCAGGTAGAAAGGGAATGGGCGACTGCAAGGCAGAGTAGAAGAACTAGGCAGGTAGTGCAGGAGTTCCCTGGGTCCATCTCCCTCTCTAACAGATTTTCCAATTGGTGACTGTTAGGGGAGGTGGCTTCTGAAGAGAATGCAGCAAGAGCCAAGTCTGTGGCACCATGGGTGGCTCAGCTGCACAGGAGGGGAGGAAAAAGAGTGGGAGAGCTATAGTGACAGGGGATTCAATCATAAGGGGTACAGACAGGCGTTTCTATAGCTGCAAACGTGACTCCAGGATGGTGTGTTGCCTCCCTGGTACTCGGTTCAAGGATGTCACGGAGCAGGTGCAGGATATTCTGAAGGGAGAGGGTGAACAGACAGAGGTCGTAGTTCACATTGGTACCAACGACATAGGTAGAAAGAGGGATGAGGTCCTGCAACAAGAATGTAGGGAGCTAGGTAGCAGATTACAAAGCAGGACCTCAAAGGTTGTAATCTCTGGATTACACCCAGTGCCACATGCTAGTGAGTATAGGAATAGGAGGAGAGAGCAGATGAATGCATGGCTGAAGACATGGTGCAGGAGGGAAGGCTTTAGGTTCCTGGATCATTGGGTCTGTTGCTGGCGAAGGTGAGCCCTGTACAAGTTGGACGGCTTGCACCTGAACCAGAACGGGACCAACATCCTTGCTAGGAGGTTTGCTAGTGCTGTTGTGGGGGAGAGGTTTAAACTAATCTGGCAAGGGGATGGGATACAGAGCGGAGGTACAGTAGGGGGTGATGCACAGCCAAATATAGAAGAGAAATTAAGTCAGTCTGGAAGGCAGAGCAAATATAGACCTGTTAAGGCACATGCAAATAATGCAAGGCTGGATTGCATCTATTTTAATGCAAGAAGTCTTACAAGTAAGGCAGATGAATTGAGGGTGTTGATCAACACATGGGAATATGATATTACTGCTAACACAGAGCCATGGTTGAGGGAAGGGCACTGACAGTTCAGTATCCCAGGATATAGATTCTTCAGGTGTGTTGGGGTTGGGGGGGTGGGTGTAAAAGAGGAGGTGGCATTGCACCATTGATCAAGGAGTCAATTACTGCAGTAAGGAGGGATGATATCTTAGAAGGTTCATCAAATGAGGCCATATGGGTAGAACTTCAAAACAAAAAGGGGGCAATCACTTGGCTGGGAGTGTACTACAGGCCCCCAAATAGTCAGGGAGAGATAGAGGAGCAGATATGTAGGCAAATCTCAGAGAGGTGTAAAAATAATAGGCTAATAATAGTAGGCGATTTCAACTTCCGCATTGTTAACTGGGATAGTCTTAGTGCAAAAGGCTTAAAGGGGGCGGAATTCTTAAAGTACATGCAGGAGAGCTTTTTGAACCAGCACGTAGAAAATCCGACAAGAGAAGGGGCAGTACTGGACCTAATCCTAAGGAATGAAGCTGGACAAGTGGTAGAAGTGTCAGTGGGGGAACATTTCGGGGATAGTGACCATAACTCTGTAAGATTTTAAGTTGTTATGGAAAAGGAAAAAGATGGACCAGAAATAAAGATACTGAATTGGGGCAAGGCCAATTTCAATATGATAAAACAGGATCTGGCCAAAGTAGACTGGGAGCAGCTACTTGTAGGAAAGTCTACATCAGACTAGTGGGAGTCATTCAAAAAGGAAATAGTAAGAGTTCAGGGCCAACATGTTCGCGTAAAGGTGAAGGGTAGGATCAATAAGTCCAGGGAACCCTGGATGTCAAGTGATATAGAGGATTGGATAAGGAAAAAAAAAGGAGGCTTGTGGCAGATTCAGAGTGCTGAAAACAGCGGAGGCCCTAGAAGAGTTTAGAAAGTGTAAGAGGGTACTTAAAAAGTAATTAGGAGAGCGAAGAGGGGGTGTGAAAAAACACTGGAGGGCAAGATAAAGGAAAATCCCGAGGCATTTTATAGATATAATTAGGACAAGAGGATAACCAGGGAAAAATTAGGGACCAAAGTGGCAATCTGTGTGTGGAGCCAGAGGATGTAGGTGAGTTTTAAATGATTAGTTTTCATCTGTGTTCGCTATGGAGAAGGACGATGTAGGTGTAGAGATCAGCTCGAACAAATTAGCATTGAAAGGGAGGAGATATTAGCGGTTTGAGCGGGCTTCAAAGTGGATAAAACCCCAGGCCCAGATGAGATGTATCCCAGGCTGTTATGTGAGGCAAGGGAGGAGATAGCAGGGGCTCTGACACAAATTTTCAAATCCTTTCTGGCCACAGGAGAGGTGCCAGAGGACTGGAGGACAGCGAATGTGGTACCATTATTTAAGAAGTGTAGCAGGGAAAAAACAGGTATTACAGGCCAGTGAGTCGAACATCAGTGGTAGGGAAACTATTGGAAAAAATTCTGAAGGACAGAATTAATCTCCACTTGGAGAGGCAGGGAATAGTCAAGGAGACTCAGCATGGCTTTGTCAGGGGGAGATCATATCTAACAAACTTGATTGAATTTTTCGAGGAGGTGACTAGATGTGTAGATGAGGGTAAAGCAATTGATGTAGTCTACGTGGACTTCAGTAAGGCTTTTGATAAGGTCCCACATGGGAGATTGGTCAAGAAGGTTTCCAGGGCAATTTGGCAAATTGGATCCAAAATTGGCTTAGTGGCAGGAGGCAGAGGGTGATAGTCGAGGGTTGTTTTTTGCGATTGGAGGCTAGTGACCAATGGGGTACCGCAGGGATCAGTGCTGGAACCCTTACTGTTTGTAGTGTACATTAATGATTTTGATGTGAATATAGGAGGTATGATCAGTAAGTTCGCAAATGACACGAAAATTGGGGGTGTTGTAAATAGTGAGGAGGAAAGCCTTAGATTACAGGACGATATAGATGGGCAGAGCAGTGGCAAATGGAATTTAATCCTGAGAAGTGTGTGATGCATTTTGGGAGGACTAACAAGGCAAGGGAATATACAATGGGTTGTAGGACCCTAGGGAATAGAGAGGGTCAGAGGGACCTTGGTGTACTTGTCGATAGATCACTGAATGCATATGGGATACTTGCCTTTATTAGCCGAGGCATAGAATATAAGAGCAGGGAGGTTATGATGGAGCTGTATAAAACGCTAGTTAGCCCACAGCTGGAGTACTGTGTACAGTTCTGGTCGCCACACTATAGGAAGGATGTGATTGCACTGGAGAGGGTGCAAAGGAGATTCACCAGGATGTTGCCTGGGCTGGAGCATTTCAGCTATGAAGAGAGACTGGATAGGCTAGGGTTGTTTTCCTTAGAGCAGAGAAGGCTGAGGGGGGACCTGATTGAGGTATCCAAAATTATGAGGGGGGTAGATAGGAAGAAACTTTTTCCCTTAGCGGAGGTGTCAATAACCAGGGGGCATAGATTTAAGGTAAGGGGCAGGAGGTTTAAAGGGGATTTGAGGAAAAAATCTTTCACCCAGAGGGTGTTTGGAGTCTGGAACACACTGCCTGAAGGGGTGGTAGAGGCAGGAACCCTCACAACATTTAAGAAGAATTTAGATGAGCTCTTGAAATGCCATAGCATACAAGGCTACGGGCCAAGTGCTGGAAAATGGGATTAGAATAGATAGGTACTTGCTGGCCGTCACAGACACGATGGGCTGAGGGGCCTGTTTCTGTGCTGTATAACTCGATTAGTCTTTTCAAAGGTGCAGGCCTGAATGTTTGCAGTCGTGATCCTGCTGAGGTGTTGTAGATTTCTCGTAGTTAAATTCAGACAGGAAGCAGTGGATGCTTTTTATGTTCTCTGCTACAGCAAGTTGAAGTATCGTATCAGCAGCAGGCGTTCTTCCTTATGCTGGACCGATCTCTCAGTCTTTGGCTGGAACTGGCTTTCTGTGGTCTTTTCTTGATCTCTCTCTCTCTCTCTCTGTCTCTCTCTCTGTCTCTCTCTCTGTCTCTCTCTCTGTCTCTCTCTCTGTCTCTCTCTCTCTCTCTGTCTCTCTCTCTCTCTCTGTCTCTCTGTCTCTCTCTCTCTGTCTCTCTCTCTCTGTCTCTCTCTCTCTGTCTCTCTCTCTCTGTCTCTCTCTCTCTGTCTCTCTCTGTCTCTCTCTGTCTCTCTCTGTCTCTCTCTGTCTCTCTCTCTCTGTCTCTCTCTCTCTGTCTCTCTCTCTCTCTCTCTTTCCGCCCCCCCGAGGGCTACCTTTTTCAGGTAAAAATTCATCACATTAGAGTCTCTGTCAGATGATACAGGGTCCTCTCCCCTGGTGTGATAACACAATGGTCCAGGATATGGAAACCACTGCTATCTTGCTGTCTGGAGCCATTCTATTACAATGTTGCTACTTGTGGAGTCAGTCTGTCTTACAGCACCTTTGTTAGTCCCATGTTGTAGATAGGAATCACTAATATGTAATGGGCTCCTTTCAGTTTCAAAGGGTTTTCCCCAGAGCTAATTCATATGCAATTAATGAGTTTTGCTTTTGCAGACAGGCTTGTTGATTGCCAGTGCAGGAGAGGTCACCTGACCAATACTCCATTTTGTCTGTGGTACAGATATGCCCATTTTCTTATGGTTCAGTGTAACAATTGACTTTTTATTGTCATAATTCCTCCAGTTCATTGTTTATTTCGTCACGGCACCTTCCGAGCATGACAGTCTGGAGGTGACAAAGGATGTATAAGGGATTCAGTGGTGGAGTGAGTCGGAAGGACAGAGGTGGAAGTGAATGGCCTGTGTATGAAGAAGATATGGGGTTGAAGATGGCAGTGTAATATCTCTCTCTCTCTCTCTCTCCCTGTCTCTCTCTCACACACATTTTGATAGTGTATTCACCATGTAAACAACCCAATTAATATTTAATCAGATTTCATGAAAGATTTTTCCAGATGGATAAAAATTGTGTGTGTGTTTTGTGTGTAGACATTGATGTACATATCTCACCAGGTTCTCCAGCATGTACAAGGTCATTGAAATCTCCTCAATTGAAATTTTCTTTTGATGTTAACAGGCACATATATGAAATACTTGCATCAATAAAAGCCCCAGGCTTACAGTCCCCGCTAACCCCACCCCCCGCCAAAAACTCCAGTCACCCATCTCCCTTTCAGTCTTCTTGTTGCATGCACTAATCCCAAATGAAATGGCAGGTGACTTGCTGCCTGACCTCTGCTAGTGCTGCTATGTAATGAACTGCCAAGAGATACTCAATGACTTCTGATCTTTGCTCTCTGTGGAAGTGCCTATCCAACCAGCACAGAAAAATCTCCATAACGATGAGGCTGACTCCCACTCCAGTGTGGTGCATTCCAGATGGACAAGGCATTTAGGATATGATGGTATAGCACTGGTACCACCCATCATCTCACAGAATTGGGGATCAACTAAAGACATCCCTAAAGATGTGTCCTGCCATCCAACAGTGTTGGAGATGGGGTGAAAGTGCGTGGCTAGGAGGAAAAGGGTTACTGTCAAACACCAGCTTTCAAGTTGGGCTGAGAAAGTACTCACTTGCCTTTGGCTCCTGGTTAGTGCTTACTGAAGTTCTTTCTGTTTCATCTCTTCGGAGTACCGACATCCACTATAATCCCTTTGAAACCACATTACCGCAGACTAGCCCTTGCTGTTCTTATTTCTGGAGCTGCCTGCTCATGTTTAACGCTGCTCAGACGAGCTGAACAGAGAGGGTTTTCAACACAGATTTGGCTGTTCCTGACTTGTATGGAAATAAAGAGACTTTTCCATTGTATGACATTTTAAGTGCTTCCTCTTTAATCAATAGCCATGTATTGAAGTGATAACCATTTTGTGTTGAGCATACACTTAATAAACAGCTCAGTCTCTATGTTTAGAGACCATTCATTGTCCCAAAACACTCTTAACTATGTAATATTTGAGTACAAATTAGTAAATTAATGAAGAATTGCATTTAGAAACAGGCCCTGATTATGTTACTAAACAGTTCAAACTCAGAATTCACAATGCCACTTAAAATGCTTCCGTAGTCGACTGCTACTGATAATCCTCTGTGTGAGCCTGGAGCAAGCACTTGCCAGCATTAGCAAACCCTGTACCCCACACACTACAGCCAGCGTGTGACCCTGTACCCCACACACCACCGCCAGCGTGTGACCCTGTACCCCACACACAACAGCCAGCGTGTGACCCCATATCCCACACACCACCGCAGTATGTGACTCCGTACCCCGCACACCACAGCCAGTGTGTGACCCCGTTCCCCGCACACCACAGCCAGTGTGTGACCCCGTTCCCCGCACACCACAGCCAGTGTGTGATCCCGTTCCCCGCACACCACAGCCAGTGTGTGACCCCGTTCCCCGCACACCACAGCCATTGTGTGACCCCGTTCCCCGCAGACCACAGCCAGTGTGTGACCCCGTTCCCCGCACACCACAGCCATTGTGTGACCCCGTTCCCCGCACACCACAGCCAGTGTGTGACCTCGTTCCCCGCACACCACAGCAGTATGTGACCCCGTACCCCGCACACCACAGCAGTATGTGACCCCGTTCCCCGCACATCACAGCCAGTGTGTGATCCCATTCCCCGCACACCACAGCCAGTGTGTGATCCCATTCCCCGCACACCACAGCCAGTGTGTGACCCCGCTCCCCCGCACACCACAGCCAGTGTGTGACCCCGTTCCCCGCACACCACAGCCAGTGTGTGACCCCGTTCCCCGCACACTACAGCCAGTATGTGACCCCGTACATCGCAAACCACAGCAGTATGTGACCCCGTTCCCCGCACACCACAGCCCGTGTGTGACCCCGTATCCCACAGCCACCAGCCTGCAGAATATCCAAAAACTCAACTATAGCTTCTTTAAATGTCTGATTTACGTGACTTCCCTTCCATTTACAATACGTTGTCTCCACCATCCATCTGGTTTAAAGAAAATTCTGTCAAGCAGCCTTAGCCAATTCGCATGCTACATGCCCTTTCAGTGAATGGAATACGAGTCAATCAAAAGCTACTTGCAGTAAAGCAAGTAAACTCATTCTGCCTCTTTTCAAACTTCTTTCAGTAGTCATGTTAGTTTCCAATTACTCCAATATATACATATACCCCTAAACATACAACTTGTGTCATAGTAAACACATGCAAAATTCAGCAACTGTCAAAAAACAAACACTTCCCAGCAAACCTATCCATCTCCCACAGGGCTCTTCTCTCTCATGGGCCTTCTGCTCTGATGGTGGAGCTTGGATCACTCATCTGGTCCCACCTGATTTATTTTGGGCCTCTGCTGGTTTTTGTAACTTGTGCACATGCATGCCCTTAAACCCAGTCAAGTGGGAAAAGACCATCCCTCCTCTCAACCACATTGAAATTCCCTCCTGTACCTGTTGGGCCCATTCTCAGGCCAGACTATCCTAATCCTGCCTCCTGGCAAGCACTGCACTGCTGCATCTTGGTGGTAGGTTCTGCAACAACCAGGCCATATTCCCATTTTCTCCCAATGCTACCAGGCTCTACCCCTTGAGTATTGCTAGACGCAAATCCTCCTCTACAAGTGTCACCGGATCCCAGCTGTCCCTTATTGATGGAAATAACACAAGTGTGTAGCAGTCATAGAGAAAGAAGCAAAGGGAAAGGCAGAGGACGGACTAATGGTGAAATATTGGTAGCAAAGTTAAAACTGGACACACACCTTCCAAATCATGCTCCCTATCCCTGGGCTTGTGTTGGTGCATGTTTCCAGGGTGTGATCGTGTTTCTCTCTTTCTATCAACTCCAAATATAGAAATTTTAGAACACTTTCACAGTCAATAAATTCTTAATTTTTAAAGGAAACTATTTCCTAAAGTTATATCATTGGATACTAATGTTCAAATTCCTAGTAGGTTTGTCTGAAATCCCTTTCTTTTTTAAATACATTATATTAGAATCCTTTGGTATGATTTTAGGGCCTATGCCAATTCTATGATGCTGGTCAATACTGCTTCTGAATTTGATGTTCAGGCCTGGGCATGTTTTTAGCAATTGACTGAAAATTGGCAGGAACGTAGCACATTATCAGAAACAATTAGAATGAAAGTTTGCTGCACAGTTCAAAAGATGAACAGTAAAGAACGAAGAAAGTAAAATCTATGAGTAATCACAGAAACAGGGCGTGTTACAGCATAGAAACAAGCCATTTGGTACATCATGTCGACACTGATGTTTCTCTCCACTTGAGCTGCTTAGTCTAATCCCAGGTCCCTGCTCACTTCCCATAACATTTAAAATTCCTCTTCTTATCAACCAAGCAGCAAATTCTCTCTTCTAAGAATTTATGGATTCTGCTTCAAGAATTAATTTTTGCAGAGAATCCACATTCTAATTACCCTCAGCGTAAAGAAATTCTAGCTTCCCTTTAATTCAATTATATTAAGTTAATGTTCCCTTGTCACTGTCTCACCAATCAGTGGGAACAATTTGTCTCTATTCACCTTATCATAAAGCTTCATACTCATAAAACCCTTTCATGTCACCCCTGAATCTTCTCCGTTGCAATAAAATAAAATCCTAACTTCTCAAAATCGCCCTTCGTCAACGTAATTTTTCATTTCTGGTAACATCCTAGTGAAACTAAACTGCACCTTTTCCATTGCTTTATATTCACCTTATAAGGTACCCAAAAATGCACACTATGTTCCAAATATATTATTTTTCTATATCAAGCTGAGTCTACTTGCTGCTAGCGTATGCCCTTTTGCAGTATTTCACTGCCCTCAAGACAGTTTGCTATACCCTCCCAACTTTGGTGTCATCAATAAATTTCAATACTATTGTCTAAATTCCTACATCCATATACATAGTAAGGGGAACAGCCCACTGCAGACCTCTGTGCTCCACTCACTACATCCATCCAGTCTGAGAAATTCCCTTTTACCCCAAACCTTATCTTTCTCCTGTCCAACCATGGCCAGAATTTTACATTGGGCAGGAGGCCCAGCCCACTGGCCGAAAAGTTGGCGGCGAACCCACCTCGGCCAGGCCTGGGGAGCCATGCAGGGATTCTTTGCTCTCCAAGCCCTTAATTGGCCTTGCGCAGGACTTCCACCTCCTTGAGGCAGGAAGTCCTGCCTCATGAAGCTGCTGGCCAGTCAGCGGGCTAGCAGCTCTTAGTCACAGCAGCACCACTGGGAATGGTGGCCACGGCTGGGACTGCATCCAACCAATGGCAGCAAGAGAGACAACAGCCCGGGAAAGAAGGTAAGTTTATGGGGCCTCGTCGGGGATAATCAGCCAGGCCCCGGCGAGGCCAGGTTAAATACCAGCGATTGTGGGAGGAGGCCCTTAAGTGGCAGTTTCATGCCACTGCTGCCCCGCATAAAATTGCAGCGCGGCAGGAAGGCGTCAGGGACGGCACCCACCCCCTACCTCCCACTCAATATTACAGCCTTCACCCATCCTCCCCCACACCACCAGCCCCCTCATGGGGGGGGGAGGGGTGCTGTAAAATTCCAGCCCATCTTTCTATCCATGTGGCCACATCCCCTTAATTTCATCTACTTTGTTGTAGGTCTCTTGGGTGTCTTATCCAGTGTTTTTTGAAAATGCATATGAAGCAGATCCACTATTTTTCAAAAGTAAAAACAGAAAATGCTGGCAATACTCAGGTCAGGCAACATCTGTAGCGAGAGTTTTAATTTCAGGTCAATGGCCTTTCATCAGACGGGTTAATTAATATCTTCTACAATTTATATTCTATTGTTAATACACATCTCTCTAAAGTGTTTACAAATGTCATCCTCAATTTTCTTTACATTGTGCAGTGGTCTCCAATAATGGATCACTTACTAATCCTCAAGTCAATCCAAAGGGATTCTGTTCAAACAACCTCTCTATTTAAATGCTTAAATTCCATTGCTATGCTATTATTTCCAGTTAATATTTCTACCCCTTCTTCCTTTATCCTTCCCTATCTCTCAATGCAAATGTACTCATTTTCAATTTCCTACCTTCCATAGCCTTAAATTGAAAGAGACCAAAGAAATGCCTGAGCTAATTATACTGTTTAGAAAATGTAACGCAAGGCTTAAAGTCCCATAGCTGGATATATATTTAAGATAGATATAGTATTCCAGCCCAGCTGTTATGGTTGACAAGGTTATAACACAACCAAATCAAGATGGTGTTAAGTGAGAGTGAAGCCTTTTTGCTTTGTGGACCTGATCCAAACCCCATCTTCATGCATTATCCAGCAGTTACTGCATAATCCAAGGTGTGCTTAGATGGCATTGCAAGTGGGTACAGGTTGAAATCTGCTTGCAACGATGGAATTATGTAAATATCCATCATGCTACCCATATCCTAACTTGCACTAAAGTTCCATTCGCCCATCATCCCTGTGCATCACATTGGCTCCTGGTCGATTTTAAAATTCTCCTTGTTTTCAAATCGCTCTATGACCACACCCCTCTCCATCTCTGTAATCTCCTCCAGCACCATAACCCTTCAAGATATCTGCGTTCCTCTAATTTTGGGCTCTTTAGCATCCCTGATTTTAATTGCTGCACCATTGGTGGCTGAGCCTTCAGCTGCCTCGGCACTAAAGTCTGGAATTAGCTCCCAAAACCTCTCTACCTCTCTTGCCTCCTTTCTTAAAATCTACCTCTTTGAACAAACTTTTGGCCGTCTAATATTTCCTTATGCGGCTTGGTGTCAAATTTTGTTTATTAGCACTCGTGTAAAGCACCTTGGAGAATTTTACTACATTTAAGGTGCTATGTAAATGAAAATTGTTGTTATAATGCGGCAGCAAGGATTAGGTCATAAAGGGGTTTACCAGTTAGGAGAATGAAAACCCTCAGGAGTATCATGTCATGTGACCAGAATGGTCAGTGACACAGAAACACTTCAAGTAATATGATACCTGAAATCAAGACAGTTGCTGTAGGTACTACTGCAGGCCTAGTATGTTGTATAGAAAACAACATTCCGCTATATATTATATTGAGGGTAATGCTGACCTTCCATGTTTTTTTGGAATATCCATTACTTTGTCGTTGAAAAAAAAAACTATTTCAGAGACTGGAGCAAGTACCCTGTGCAAGATAACTTTGATAAGTAAGGAGCTTGGGGCTGTAACACCTAACTAGAAATAGCGAATTGACAGCCCGTTTCAAACTTCGCTCCAGTTAAATCAATTAAAAAGAAAATTGAGCAGTGTGTAAAATGGGCTACCGAATCGCTAACACCCGTTTTGCATTACCACCCTCGACAACTTTCACCATCTTGTATTTTAGGCTTAAAACATACAGAACTGTATTCTGCTGGAAAAAGGTCAATGTATTAGCGAACTGATCAAACTAGTGACCTCAGTTAGGCTCCTTATTGCACTGTGAGGGGGGCTTTCCTAATAGTGCTGCTTTCTTGCTTTGTTCAAACAAGCACTATTTAAAGACAGAAAAATAAAAGATGCACATGAAAGAGCTCATCAGATCCTAGCTCTTCACAGAACCTTAACTACTGTTAATCCTGTCCCATTTAATCAAAAGACCACAGAACCATCAGTTTAAAAGCAAAATTTTTAGGAACTGTTTGACATTGGAAGCAGTTCTGGGGCACAAGGCACCTATTCAAAAGGGACGAGTTACTTCTCAACAGGACTGGGACCAATGTCCTTGTGGGGAGGTTCGCAAGTGTGGTTGGGGAGGGTTTACACTAAATAGGCAGGGGGATGGGCACCAGGGTATAGAAGTAGAAATCAGGAATAAGATTCACATAGTGAGAGTGTTGGATAGTAATTGAGAAGGGAACAGTACCACGTTAAATAGGACCAGAATAAGAAGGACTTAAAGTCAGGTTTACAATGCATGTATGTGAACACACAAAGTGTGGTGAATAAGGTTGGTGAGCTGCAAGCACAAATAGTCATGTGGGAATGTGATGTAGTGGCAATAACAGCAACATTGCTTAAGAATGAAGACCGGGCACTTAATATTCAAGGATACAAAGTGTTCAGAAAAAATAGGGAAGAAAAAAAGGGAGGTGGTGTGGCAGTACTGATTGGGGAAGACATTGCAGTGATGGAGAGCTAGGATGTCCTTGAGGATGCAAGGACAGTATTCATTTGATTAGGGTTGAGAAGCAAATGATCAAGTTTCTGGGGGTATTCTGTAGGCCTCAATAAGAGAGAGAGATAGTGGAACAAATCTGCAGGGACATCGCAACGATGTGCAAGAACTTTAGAGTGGTGATTTTGGGGGACTTACTTACCCAAATATTGATTGGGATAGTATTAGTGTAAAGGGATAGGAGGAGAAGAATTTCTGAAATGTGTTCAGGAGAACTTCCTTGTCCAGTATGTTATTGGTCCAACTAGGAAAAAGGCATTGCTGGATTTGATGTTGGGGAATGAGGTGAACAAAGTGGACCAGGTGTCTGTGAGCTAACACTTGGGGAAGAGTAATCATCATTTCACAAGCTTTAGACTAGTAATGGAGAAGAGCAAGGAACAATCTAAAGTAGAACATCTAAATTGGAAGAGGGCTAACATCAATGGGATGAGAAGGGACCTAGTCTGGATAAAATGGAACCAAAGACTGACAGGAAAAGCTGTAATGAAACAATGGGTGCAATTAAGGAGGAGATGCTTCCGGTATAGGCTAGGTACATTCCAACAGACACGAAAGGTGGCAAACCAAAGTGAAGGTTCCATGGATGATGAGGGAGATAAAGAATATGATGAAACAGAAAAGAGGGTGTATGATGCATGTCAAGTGAGCACCAAGTCAATTACATTAAATTGAGAGGAGAAGTGAAGAAGAAAATAAGCCTGGCAAAGAGAGAACATAAGAACAGAATGGCAGTCAACAGAAAAGAGAAAACAAAAATTTTCTAATGGCATATAAATTGTAAGCGGGTAGTAAGAGGTGGAGTGGAGCGTATTAGGGACAAAGAAGGTGATATATGTTTAGAGGCACAAGGTACAGCTCGAATACTTAATGAGTACTTTGTATTGGTATTTACTAAGGAAGAGGATGCTGACAAAATATCAGTCGAAGTGGAGATAGTAGAGGCAATGGTTGGGGTGAAAATTGAGAGGCAGAAGATACTGGAAAGGCTGGCTATGCTTAGAATGAATAAGTCACCCGGTCCGGATGTCTTTCATCCAAACTTGCTAAAGGAAATGTGGGTGAAGATAACCGAAGGGCTTACTATAATCTTCCACTCTTCATCAATGGTGGGTAAACTTTTGGAAACAATAATCAGGAACAAAATCAACAGGCACTTGGGGAGGTTTGAGCCAGCACGGATTTGTGAAAGACAGATCATGCTGGAATAATCTAATTGATTTTTTTGATGTAGTGACTGAGAAGGTTGATGCAGTGGATATTGTCTATTTGGATATTAAGAAATTGTTTGACAAAGTACACATAAAAGGCTGGTTACCAAAATTAAGGCTCATGGAATGGGAGGGTCAGAGTCAGCTTGGATAAAAGATTGGCTTAAGGACAGAAAACAGCAAGTTGTGGTAAATGGTTATATTTCAGACTGGAGGATGGTAGACAGTGGTGCTCTCCAAAGGTCACTGCTTTTTTTGATGTATATAAATAAATTGGAGATTTAAATAGAGAGTAAAATTTTGAAATTTGCTGATGATACCAAACTTGGAGGAGTGACAAACAGTGAGGAGGTTACAAATTGATTGCAAAAGAACATAAATAGGCTAGCAGAATGGGCAGTCAAATGGAATTTAATTACGAGAAGTGTAAGGTGTTGCATTTTGACAGAAGAGATGGGGAAAGGTCATATAGACTCAATGGCGCAGTTCTAAGACCTGGGGGTTCATTTGCATAGATGTTTGAAGGTGGCAGGCCATATTGAGAGAGTGGTCAACAAAGCATAAGGGATCTTGGACTTCATAAATAGAGGCATCGAGTACAAAAGCAGGGAGATTATGCTGAAACTTTATAAAGCTCTGGTTAGGACACAACTACAGTATTGCATCCACTTCTGGTCACCACACTTTAGGAAGGATATGAGAGTCCTTGAGAGGATACAGAAGAGATTTTCCAGAATGGTTCTAGGGATGAATGAGTTTAGTTCATGGTTAGGTTGGAGAAGCTGGGGTTGTTCTCCTTGGACCAAAGGAGTTTACAGGGACATTTGATAGAGGTGTACAGGTTTTATAAGATAGACAAAGAACTGTTCCCATTAGCTGATGGTACAAGAACTAGGCGACAAAGATTGAAGGTTTTGGGCAAGAGATGCAGTGGTGATGTGAGAGAGAACTACTTTATGCAGCAAATGGTAATAACCTGGAACTGGCTACCTACGTGGGTGGTGGAAGCGGAGACAATCAGTGATTTCAAAAGGAAATTGGATGTACATTTGAAGGAAACAGGCTAGGGGATAGAACGGGGGAATGGAACTGACTGGATTGCTTTATGGACTGGCATGGACTCGATGGGCCAAATGGCCTCCTTGCGTGTCAAAAATGACTCTCTGACTCTATTTAGTTAAGCATCAAATTTAGGTTCCACTGGTGAAGGCTGATTTTTACTCACGTGCTTCAACTGGCATCTGAAATTATTTCTCTTACACAACACTGTTTGTCTCTCTTGGCTGGTGGTAGTTCTCTTGCCTAAAAGTCAGAGGGCTGCAGGTTCCATCCAGACGCTCGAGTGTGGTGCTGAGGGAGTGCTGCATTGGCGGACGTGCTGTCTTTTGGATGAGATAAACCTGTTAGGTGGATGTAAAAAAAAAAAAAAATCCCATGGCATTATTTCAAAGAAGATCGAGGGAGTTCTCCTGGTGTCCTGGCCAACCATTTATAGCTGAACCAGCATCACTGAAAACATTTATCTCACTGCTGTTTGTGGGACATTGCTTTACATAAATTGGCTGCCACGTTTCTCTACATTATAACAGTGACGAGATTTCAAAAGTGCTTAATTGGCAGTGAGGTGCTTTGGGATGTCCTGAGGTTGTCAATGGTGTTCGATAAATACAAATTCTTTGCTGCCTAACCCTCCTCGTATGTTTTTCCTACCCCTGCACAGTCACTTTGAGTGCACCCCAGAGCCAATCCTTCGCCTACCTTCTATTCCTCATTTATATATTACCTTTCAATAACACTATCCACGGGAATGGGTCAGCTTCCACATGTTTGCTGATGACACCCAGCTGTACCTCCACTATACTACATGGCCACAACTCTACTATCAGATTAAATAAAAACAAAAAGTGCTGGAAATACTCAGCAGGTCTGGCAGCATCTGTGGGGAGAGAAGCAGAGTTAACATTTCTGGTCAGTGACCTTTCATCATAAATACTACTATCAGATTGTTGTCTGACATCAAGCCTTAGATAAGCTGGAACTTTCTCCAACTTAAAAGTGACCAGTCCAAGCCATCTGTTTGGTTACCACCAAAATTTCTGTACCCTGGCCCAGGTATGTCCAAGCTGCAGTACCTGGGCTATATCCACTCCTAAGCCTTGACACCCAGGCAACTTGGTTCTATTTATGCTATTTAATTCTATATATTTCTTACTTTCCAGTTAGTCCTTTTGGAATTGCATGGGCCTGGAGGTTTGGTACAGGCTGTTCTCAGCAGTGTGACGTCATTGCTGGATAAATGTTAAATTCTGTAGATTCAAAACTTGACATCTATGTAAATTAATGGGAAAATGGCTCTCAGCTTCACTTGCAATCAGGGAGGCTCCTCAATACATATCCATGCCATCTATGAAGACAAAAGCTTGGACACCTCTACCCTATCCCCGACTTCATTCCCCTTCCTGTCTAATCGCTCAGTTTGAGCTAGACTGTGCATAACCCAAATGTTCTGTTTAACTCTGAGCTGAGCTTCAAGCCCTAAATACAATCCATCATTCAGACTGCATGCTTCCAGTTCCACAGAGTGCACTAACTCCACCCTTAATTCACAGCGACAAAACCCTCACCATGATTTTATCTCCAGACTTGACTTCTCTACCACTCTTCTTGCAAGCCTCCAGAGCTCTACCAGTCTACATAAGCGTGAACTTGTCCAAACTCTACTACCAAGAGCCTGTCCCACACTACATCCAACTCAATAATCACCCCCAGTCTAGCCAACCTCTGTAGATTCCCTATACCCTAACAGGGCAGGTTTAACGTCATTTTCTTCATTTATAAATCTCTTTTCAGCCTCACCTAACCTCCGCAATCTCCTCTAGCTTTTCAATCCAGCCTGTGCTATTCAGTCCTCCTGTGCATCTGAACACCACCATTCATGGCAGAACCTTCAGTCATCTTTGCCCTACTCTTTCCCTAAACCCCTCTGCCCGATCAGGAGGGCCCCACCCCCAGCCCACAAGGAGGCTACCTGGTTTTACCAGGCGGGGTTCATGAGGCTTTCACCATCCGGCCGGCTGCCGAGAGTAAAATACCTGCGGCGATGGGAGGAGGCCCTTGAGTGCCAGTTAATTGGCCACTTGAGGGCTTTGATTGGCCTGGGGCATGCGAGCCATTTCTCGCCGCCACTACCCCGCTTAAAATTGCAGCAGGGGAGGGAGGGATCGGGAACAGCCCCCTAGCCCCCCCATCTCCCACCTCCCCACTCTATTTTACGCCATCCCCCGACACCAGACCGCTTGTTTGGGAGCCGTAAAATTCCGCCCTTGACCTTTATTGCAGTGGGGATGAGGTATAAAAGTAGGGAAGTCTTGCTACAACTGTACAGGGCATTGGTGAGAGCACATCTAGAGTGACGTGTATAGTTTTGGTCACGTTATTTAAGGAGGGCCATACTTGAATGTTCACTCGGCTGATTCCTGGGATGAGGAGTTTGTCTTATCAGGAAAGGTTTAGCGGGTTCGGCCTATACTCATTGGAGTTTAGAGGATTGAGAGGTGATCTTATTGAAACATATAAGATTCTGAGGGGCCTTTACAAGGTAGATGCTGAGAGGATGTTTCCCCTCATGGGGAGTCTCAAACTAGGGGGCACAATTTCAAATTAAGGGGTCTCCCATTTAGGACGGATATGAGGAGAATTTCTTCTCTGAAGGTTGTTAATCTTTGACATTCTCTTCCCCAGCTACGACATTGAATATATTCAAGGTGGAGTTAGACAGAGTTTTTTGATTGACAAGGGAGTCAAAGGTTATTGGGGCAGACAGGAAAGTGGAATTAAGACAACAATCAGCACAGCCATGATCTTATTGAATGGCGGAGTAGGCTTGAGGGGCTGAATAGCCTGCTCCTGTTCCTATTTCTCCTGTTCTTATAAGTCTATTCATACTGTTGAATGTCCATTTCTCCTCTTTCAAATGCCTTTGGAACGTCATTAAATTAGAGGTGCTAAACAAATACAAGTTGCTATTCTAAAAGTTCAGATTTGAGTGTGCTTCAGGAACCACCTAATGTTCAGCATTCATCCACCATGCCAAACAGTTATTGGTTGTTCCATTTTCTCTCTTCCCCACCACCCGCTTCCCCCACCCTCACCCATTCCTACTAATGTATATTGGGAAGAATGGTCAGATAAGCACATGAAAGTCAAAGAAGATGGAGGGTAAACGCTGACATGGACTGGTTGGGCCAAATGCCTGTTACCATGCTGTAACTCAAGTGGATTTCCAACTTTTCCTAACTGGATTGAAGCCCAAAGGGATCAGTTTAGTTGATGTTTGCACTCCTGAACACATGTTGTGCCCTGTCGTTGTGCTGGTTGAGGTAAGGTACCTCAGTACAGACAGGGATCAAACAAGTGTCCATCTTGGCCTGTGCAGCACATGGATTACTGGGTAAACTCTTTGAGCTCTGGGAACAAGGAAAGTATTCAATATGACTGACAACTGAGGAATTGCTGTTCAGGATAGATCCTTTCCCAAAACATTGGAAGGCGCCTCCCAGAGGTAAACAAAGTGAGAGAATCACTTCCATCAGCGAGCTCTGTAAAATAAAGCCCGAATGGAGGGCAGTGAAGTGAGAAAGCTCAGGGAAAACACAGAAACTGGGAAGAAAGTGAGTAATCCAGCTGGCAGATGAGCAGAAGGACTTCATTTACTGCAGTAAAGCACAGAAGACATGCTTACACTATGGAGCTCAGATCTATGATATAAATATGTGTATCTTCAGCCTGCATTAAGGAACAGTTATTTTCACTATATCCTGACCAGAGACCTATCTGAACTACAAAGTGTTTTTTTAGTGGTTTTGAAGCATCTGCAAATATTATTTTTCCCATAAATATTTTTTGAAAAATATTGTACAATTTGAACAAAATTTGAATATATCACAAGTGCCTTCGTTCACACTAATGTTGGTTCACAGATTGTAACTCAACTAATTGCGTAGAAACTTTAGCACAGTAATGTCCTTAATCCTCAGAAAGCCGAATGTATATTACATCTGCCAGGATACTATTTGCAGCAACAGAGGAGGGGTCTGTGCAGGATTGTCAGAATGACATTAGCATTCCACTGCCCTTTTTTAAAACAATGAACTAATGAAAAGCTGCATTTCTGTCACAGTTAAACCCCTCCAGTCTCATTGCTTTTTATTGTGTTTTGTTTTAGATGATATCAAGGTCTCAGTGAATGATTTCATTATCAAGGCAGCTGCTGTCACACTGAAAGTAAGTGGACTCTGAAAGAGGAATAATACAGTTTAAAAGACTCACTTCACATCAGCAATCGTAATGTCATTCAGAGTCTCATCATGGACCTGACTAGAGTAAACTGATGCCCCCGAGCCCAGAGACATGAGTTGAATAACGTAGAGCTGATAGGACCAGTTACAATGCCAATACGTACATGTACATGAGCTGTGACCCTGCTTTCCTAGGAATGAGGGGTATACAGTTAAGATATTGCCACTCTGTGTTTCAAACCCTGACTCAACCTACAAAATAACAGAAACAAGAGCAGAGAATGCTGGAAATACACAGCAGGTCAGTCATTATCCATGGAGCAAACAGAGAGGTCAAAGCTCATGAGTTCCAACGAAGAATGTGGCCCAGGAAGGTTGATCCTGCTGTTCTCTCTCATGAACAATGCTGGCCAATCTGCTGTGTGTTTCCAACATCTTCTCTTACTTCAGACTGCTTACATTTGTAGATTTTTTCTTTGTGCCTTAAACAATTGGTCGAACAACAGCTAGCCTCAATAATTGACACCTTAAGAACATAAGAGATAGGAACAGAAGTAGACCAAATGGCCTGTCGAGCCTGCTCCGCCATTCAGTATAATGATGGTGGATCTTCGGCTTCAACTCCACTTTCCTACCCACTCCCCATCTTCCTTGATCCCCTGAGAGGCAAAAATCTGTCTATCCCAGCCTTAGATGTATTCAACGATGGAGCATCCACAATCCCTGGGGTAGAGAATTTCAAAGAGTCACAACCCTTAGAATGAAGAAATTTCTCCTCATCTCAGTACTAAATGATGGGTCCCTTATCTTGTGATTGTGGCCCCGCCATGTTCTAGATTCCCCAGCCAGAGGAAGCAACCTCTCTGTCTACCATGTCAAGGCCCCTTCAGAATCTTGTACTTTTCAATGAGATCACCTCTGATTCTTCTAAATTCCAGAGAATATAAATCCAATTTACTCAGCTTCTCATCATAGGACAATCCTCACATCCCAGGGACCAATCTAGTGAATCTCCATAGTGCCGCCTCCAACCTAAATATATCCTTCCTTAAATATGGAGACCAAAACTGCGCGCAGTACTCCAGGTGTGGTCTCACCAAAGCCTTATGCAATTGTAGCAAAACCTCTGTATTCATGTACTTCAATCTCCTTGCAATAAAGGCTAACATGCATTTGCCTTCCTAATTGCTTGTTGTACCTGCATGCTAACGTTCTCTGTTTCTTGTACAAGTACACCCAAGTCCTTCTGAATATCAACATTTACAACTTTCACACCTTTTACCACCATATCTTTTAGTCTAATGACCCAATCAACCTTAGCCAGCTGTCCCCTCATACCTAAGTAATTCATTTTGTTAAAGCTTAAGGTTCATGTTTGGGTCTAGAGTATGTCGCTTTCAAACCTAATATGGAATTCAATTGTATTATCACTTTTTCCCAGCGTATCTTTTTCTGTGAGATTACTAATTAACCCTGCCTCATTGCACAGTACTAGATCTAAAATAGCTTTATTGCTAGTTTAGTTCCACAAAGTATTGTTCCAGGAATGTCACAAAAGCATTCTACAAACTCATCTTCCAAACCACCTTTACCATCTTGATGGTCCAGTCTACATTAAGATTAAAGTCCACCGTAATTGTTACATTGTATTTATTACAAGCTCCAATAATTGCTTTCTTAATGCTATGTCCAACAGTGTAACTGCTGTTAAGGGAACTGTAAACTACTCCCACCAGCATTTTCCGACCCTTACTATTCCTAATCTCCACCCATACTGATTCTACTTCCTGATCTTCTGAACCAATATCCTTTCTCACTACTGTCCTTATGTCATTCTTTACTATCAGGGCTACTACTCTTCATTTTCCATTCTGTCTGTCTTGTAAGCAGGAAGCTATCTGTGCCAACCCTGAAAGACTTTTTTTTCCACAAATGATAAACTTTATTTATAACATTTGTAAAAATACATTACAAAATTCAAATTGGATATCTCATGAAGTGCAATACAAATCAGTTTCTTTCAATATAGGTTCAGGCTATATTTGCATCACATACCAAAACATTCTGTGCCCTGAAAGGCAGCAAACAAATGGCATTGCATAGATTTTAAAAGCGAAGCACATGCTATAGTTGTGCCCTGAGGAAGGTTATACTAATGAGCTGTTAAAATAATGGTGAGTGACTAAATATTCTAGTTCCCCAAAGTAAGCAGATGATTCTGTACAGGTCAGATTTTACAGAGCAGCATAACTTCTCCATTTTCTTGCAAGTACGCCCATATGTAAAATGTGTATGCAACTGGAGGTGAGTAACATACAAGGAGACCCAGTAAAGAAGAATAAAATGCTTGCCTAATTGAAAAATAAATCAAAAGTATTTGTGGTTAAAGGGATCTTAATAATGAGCTTCTTTTTATAACTGCTGCCATGCAACAAGGTGGTATTATTAAATTACACTCAAAAAGTAAGTAATTTGTTATGGAGGAGCATGTAATTGCATCTTGCTGGCTAATGGAGTGAGGTGGGAACGGAGTGAAAGTAAGGATTTCTAAAATGGGAATTTGGCCGGCATGGGACTTCAGTGCAGAATGGGAGGGAGGTGTTAAGCAAACCAGCTGATGTTACAGGAAAGTAATATAAACATTGGCATAGACTAAACTAACCAAACCTAAAAATGGCAGCACAGGAAGGGACGTTGACGTGTCATTGCTGTGATGTGTGGGGGATTTAAGCATTAGGTGTTGACATATTGAAAAAGACATATACTTGGGTCTAATGAAGTAGATAAGAAAGGAGGCAGTGTGGCAATATTGGTTAAAGAGAGAATAAGACTGTACAGAGGGGTGATGTCGACAAGGAAGGGATAGAGGAAAAGTTGATATGGTTGGAGCTCAAAGATGAAAAAAATTACTTGTCACAATCCTCCAAATCATGGGACGGAAATGGAAGAGGAAATCTGCAGTCAGGTTCAAAAAGATTTTGATCATCCACTCAATGATGGATCAGAGAAGGAGAAAATTGTTTACAGGGCTCTTTCTGCAAACAGTAGGGTGCAGGAATTACTATATCTGTTTGAGTAATGAAATGGGTCAGATAGATAAGATAAGTGATGGTGATAAAAGTATGATGAGGTTTAAGATCAACCAGAAAGTGTAAATTCTGACAAAAAGTAAAAGACCAGATTGGATTAGGACAGATTTCAGAAAGATGAAGCAAGCTAGCTGAGGTTAGGTCAAAGTGGACATTGGCACACAGGAATGTAGAGCAACAGTGAAAGGTTTTTAATAAACCAATTATGAAGGTGCAGAATAAATAGATTCCATAAAAAAGGAAACTACCAGTAGTTTTGGATTCCATGGATAAATAGAGGTTAATGTCAAAATGTAAATTTGTCAAAAAACATCATAAGGAGCAGTAAAGTATTTTACAAGTATATCAGAGAATTGTTTAAAATAAGGTGAGACCCAAGAGAAGAGAGGATTTTCAATTTGTTGATCAAAAATATCAGAGATATTTACTAAGTATCTTGCATTGATATTTATCAAAGAGAAGGATAGTAGAGAGGATGGGAATTCTGAATTGTTTGAGAATGAGATAAGCAATATGATGATGAAAAAAGAAAATTTCTGATAAATTATGCTAAAAGAAGACACAGCATCAGGGCCTGATGGGATACATTTTAGAATCCTGGGGGTGTTGAGGGAAGAACTTGCCTAGGCCCTAGAAATTATATTTGAAGGCTCTACTAAGTGTGGATGTATTCAGGAGGACTGGATAGTGCCTCGTATAGTGCTCATTTTTTAAAAGGGCAGCAAAGCTAATCCAGATAATGATAGGTCAATTAGCTTAAATTTTGGAGTCTATAATTAAAGATGAAATTACCACACATCTCGATAAAGAGAAAATAGTTACAAGTGTCCAACACATATTTCAAAGGGAATATTCATGCTTTATAAACCTTATCGAATTACTTGAGTTACAGACCTGGTAGATGGGGGAAATGCAGTGGATGTAGAGTACATGAACTTCAAGAAATCCTTTGACAGGATACTACCTGAGAGATTACTGGAAAAGATTAATGGGTATGGTATTAGTGGGAGGATCACAAACTAAATTCAAATTTGGTTAGGAGGATGATAAAGAGCAAGAGGTAAGGGCAATTTTTCAAATGGCTGGATGTTCCACAGGATTCAGTATTGGGAGTGATGTCAAAATTTGCAGATGATAGGAGATATAGCAAAGAGATAGTCATAAGATGGGAAATGGGCTAAAGTGGCAGATTGAATTTAATATCAATAATGTGATTTATTTTGGTTAAAAATACAGTACAACGCAGATACAGAATGGAATTAGGCTGGGTGTTGTGGAAAAGAAGAGAGATTTGGGGGCATGGATTCACAGAATATTAAAGAAAGCACAGTAGGTTGATAAGGCTGTTTTAGACAAACAAAACAAATGGAATTCTAGGTTTCATTACACTAGGTCACAAGGTATAGTATATAAAAGCCAAGAGGGAATGCTGAGCATATTTAAAACTGAATAAAACCTCAGTTAGAGGATTGTGTGGAATATTGAGCTTCAAACTATGGGAAAGATATTGAGGCTTAAAGAGTACAATGTGTATTCACTAGAATACTGCTTGGCGTGAGGAAACATAAATACTAAAATAGACTTGGAAAAACTGGGCCTTTTTCAATAAAACAATGCAGATTATCGAACAATGCAGAAATGTTTCAGGATAGGAGAGAGTAGATAGAAGCAGACTGTTGGCAGTAGTTAAGGGGTGGAAATGAGGCCTTAGATGCAAAATTAAGCATGAAAAGATTTAGACCATAATTCCACAGCCACTGAATCTACCACAAAGAAACCGACTGAGGGCAAATTGTCTCTATTTTTAACACAGGCATTTTACTCTGCATCTGCATTTGAATTCTCTCTCTGACAGCTGTGTCTTTTTTTCTCCACTCTCGCATGCCCTCCGCCCCCACCCTGCCCCTTACACCCTCACCTTTTCTCTCACTGAAATTCTTTTCAAGCAAATGCCAGATGTGAATTCCACCTGGAGAAACGAGGGCCCTCGTCAGCTTGGCTCTATTGACATCGCAGTGGCGGTTGCTACGGAACGTGGCCTCGTTACGCCAATCGTGCGAGATGCTGCTACCAAGGGAATAGAGGAAATCTCAACTATGGTCAAGGTAGGAGAAGAGGGCCCCTGTGGTGAGAATGAAGTGACAGAAATCACAGTGTATTTAACCCTTCCACCACCACATATCTTAACGTGGTGATCTAAGCAGCCTGCCTTCTAGATGGCATTGATGCATTATCTTAATAATTTTAGCATACTAAAGAAAACCAGTTGATAGAAATTCAGCACAGGATGATTGTTGCTTTCTTTTAATATTTACCAAGAGCAGCATTGACTTTTGGAAGGGTAATGGATGTCAAGTACCAAAGCTGTTCAAGGTTTGAGGCCACTTGCAAAACGTTTTGCACCCCACTTCACTTCATATCTCAACTTCTTATTTATACTGTATGAGTTTAACATTGCTCTGCACCAGTGCTAAACTTGTAGGGCAAATGAACCTTTCTGATACCTGTACTTAGCTGGGATGGCCTGGGGCAGTGCTGAGCGGGGAAACATAGGTGACGGTCCAAAATTGTCAATGTACTCGGAAGTCTATCTCTAGCCAACCCACTCAGCCAGGGAAATAGAGTAAAATGACAAGAAGACAAATTACCAAATGATGGAGTTATTTAGTTAAAACAGTTATGTGAAAAGATCTACATAATTTTTATTTAATGATTAACAAAAAGTTATGGAATAAAGATAGTATCAGATAATTCTGCATGAGGTATTACAAGTGTATTTTCATTGGTTTGAGATTTTATTGTTTTGGAAGGATGAAACTTAATCTTGTCAAGAAGAGGGATGTTAATCCTGGGTGGTGGAGCAATACCATGTTTCAGGTACCCACGATAAGCATCAATAATCCTGAGTCAAGCATAATACAAGTTAGATGTACAGTCAAATTTCCACTAGAGCGGCACCTCTCACTGCACCAAGGTGACAATTTCTGCTTCCCACACCAACCATCATTTGGTCTTGGAGTGAGATTACTGATCTAGTGCCAAACGAGGAAAAATTTGTACTGGCAACCCTCCAGTCATCAGGCACAACTTCCATATCGAAGAATGTTTGTCAGATTGTGGCCAGACCCTCTGCTATTTCCTTCTCAATTTACCTCAGCATCTCGGATCTGTGCCCTCAGGCCTTGGTGCCTTTGCACTTCTCACTAATTCCGATTTGTTCAGTACTGTTTCCTTATAGTTTAATTCCCCCAAATACACTCATAAAAACATAGAAGAAACGAGCAGGAGTAGGCCATTCAGCCCTTCAGGCCTGCTCCACCATTCAAAAATGATCATGGCTGATTGTCTAATTCAGTACCCTGTTCCCGCTTTCTCCCCATATCCCATGATCCCTTTGGCATTAATAAATATATCCTTCTCCTTCTTGAATATATTTAATGACTTGGCCTCCACTGCCTCCTGCGGTAGAGAATTCCACAGGTCCGCCACACTCTGAGTGAAGACATTTCTCCTCATCTCGGTTCTAAATGGCATCCCCCGTATCCTGAGACTGTGACACCTGGTTCTGGACTCCCCAGCCATCGGGGAACATCCTCACTGCATCTAGCTCTTCTGTGACCACCAAAGCAAAGTATAAATTTAATATCTCTGTTATTCATTCTTTTATCCTCCATTAGATTTCATGTCTCCTCTCTAATCAGTCTACTTTTTTTAACTTTTTGTGCAATTATAAAATTCTTTCTTAACCAATGTTACCTGCCGATTTCTGGTTTATACCTCCTCAGCCTTTCTAAACTTTTTTGTCTCTGCATTTGTTGCATTCAACTTTGTTTCCTGTTGTTGTATTACATTTGATTTCTTGTATGTCTCTTTCTTTAAGTCTCAGTTTAACTTATTTTCTCTAATTTCTAATCATCTGTTTTCTGTTGTTTGCACCTTGTCATTTTTACTAATTTTTCAATTCAGTTTATTTGGACTACTTCCCTTTTTAATCTTATACCTTTATGTTGACAGTCCCCTCGCCAAAGACCTTTACCATTGACTATTCCCTAGCCAAAGACCTTTACCATTGACTATTCCCTAGCCAAAGACCTTTACCATTGACTATTCCCTAGCCAAAGACCTTTACCATTGACTATTCCCCAGACAAATACCTTTACCATTGACTATTCCCCAGACAAATACCTTTACCATTGACTATTCCCCAGACAAATACCTTTACCATTGACTATTCCCCAGACAAATACCTTTACCATTGAATATTCCCCAGACAATTGCTTTTACCATTGACTATTCCCTAGCCAAAGGGTGGTGCAGTGGTTAGCACCGCAGCCTCACAGCTCCAGGGACCCGGGTTCAATTCTGGGTACTGCCTGTGCGGAGTTTGCAAGTTCTCCCTGTGACCGCGTGGGTTTTCGCCGGGTGCTCCAGTTTCCTCCCACAGCCAAAGACTTGCAGGTGATAGGTAAATTGGCCATTATAAATTACCCCTAGTGTAGGTAGGTGGTAGGGAATATGGGACTGCTGTAGGGTTAGTATAAATGGGTGGTTGTTGGTCGGCACAGACTCGGTGGGCCGAAGGGCCTGTTTCAGTGCTGTATCTCTTTAAAAAAAACAAATTTTTTAAAATAAATAAATAAATAAAATAAAAACCATTGACTATTCCCCAGACAAATACCTTTACCATTGAATATTCCCCAGACAAATACCTTTACCATTGACTATTCCCCAGACAAATACCTTTCCCATTGAATATTCCCCAGACAAATACCTTTACCATTGACCTTGCCAAATGCCTTCATCACTGTTTTCCTTCTCCTTTTTAATTTTTATATCAAACCTAACTACATTCTGGTTATAATTTCCCAAATATTTCCCTACCTTTATTTTACCTGCACATACCTCGAACTTCCCTCTGTCTGTTTGAGAGTTTTACTCATTTTAGTCTATCCTCCTTTTGATGCATTTTTCTGTCTTATCTCGCTGTTCCTTCTAGTCTTAGTTTGCTTACTCATCTATTTTATTTTCCTTTCCCCCACCATATTAGTATAAAACCTTACATTGCACCAGTTACTCTCCCAGCAGGGACATTGATCCCATCCTGGTACAGGTGAAACCCATCCATCCTTTGTGGGATACTCATGCCCTGGAACTGGTCCCAGTGTGCCAGGACTCTGAAACCTTCCCTTATACACCATGTCTCCAACTGTGCATTGAATTCCTCATCTTCCAGTTCCTAAATTGATTAGCACGTGGCACTGGAAGTAATACTGAGATTACCGACCTGGACATCTTGCTCTTCAATCTATCCCCTAACTAGTGAAACTCACTTTGCAGAGCTCCAATAGTATTTCTCCCTGTGTCATTAGGTTCAACATAAGCTTTGACATTTTCATTGTGCCCTTTTCCTCTCTCTCATCTTTTGCACCTGCTCCATGTTATCCCATACCTGATCTCCTAGGAGATGCGTATCGTTCTAGTCCCTTGATTGTGACTGTAGAAGGATCTGTCTGTTCCCCAGACTCCGGAATCCTCGATTACTACTGCATTTCCACACTTCACTCCTCCTCCATTGGCGCCCACTTACACCACGGTGCTGTGGATTTGGTTGTGGTTGCCACTCACTAAATTGCTGCTGACAGGTATTCAGTACCCGTTTGTCAGTTGACTGCTCTGAGGTGATCCCCGCACTGCCTTCATGTTCACTCTTCCAGTCCTGATGGTTGGTCAGTCAGTTTCCTCTCTCAGATGCCACTCTGCTTGAAGGATGACACGAATGGGCGACAGTGTTGCCATATGCTTCTCAAGCACAGGCACATTAAACCTCAGTGCAGACAGTTGGAGACACTTCCTGAATATGTGGTCATCACAAGCAAACAAAGCATCCAGGATCGCCACATCAGGGCCTCGGCTATCTACGCATACCAACCTAAACCCTTCACTGTTAACCATTTAATAAAACAAAAGACAACACCTCAGTGCTTTAAACCTCAAGTACATTTGTATCATTTCTTAAAAAAAAAAGTGTTTATTTTCAAGTTGCTGAAAAAGATAGATCCTGGTGCAGGACAATTCCACAAATAAATTAACCTGTTCTTAAGTGGCATTTATGGCCCAGAGATTTTGTAAATGTACCATTATTTTATTGTATGTGGCTCAAATCCTGTGTAATGACTCGAGCTGCACTCAGCATTACTATCTGAGTACAGTGGAGAGGTGGCATTTTTAATATGGGATATGAGGTGCCGTTTGGGGAATGGGTCATGCACCCAAGGAGATGCTGAAAGTTATTGTTTATGGACCAGGAAGTTTTTAAGTCTATATTAATGAACCCCTACATCAAACGTTTATCGCAGTCTCTACCAACAATGGCTGTGTGACTGTGACACCTTTCCAACTGATCTGTACTTTGCCCTTTCTAATGAGTGTTGTCAAATTTTGAGCAACTGAGTTTCCAATACAATTAGAATATCTGGAACTTTCTACACTCGTGATGGACCTAGGAATGTAAAGCAGGAATTCGCCATGAGTGGAAATTCAATGAAATGTAAAGTTCACTGGTGTTAGCATCACTGTGCAAAATAAAACTGGAAGGGTATTCAGTGTAGCTGTGTTTATAATATGCTGCCGTTACCATTTATCATTGACAAAGCTCTGTATTTAAACTCTGTTCAAGTCTCTCCAATCCAGCTTCCGCCCTACTCATTGCTCTAAGGCTATCTCTACAAATTAACAACCGAATAGATGTGGTTGCCTTAAAGGGGCAGTTAATTTAAACAAAACTTCACCTTGTCAACAGAATATGAATGCTTTATAAGGGCAGGAGCATTATATCCATTTACGATATGCAAAGTGTCATGAAGACCCCATCTGCCAAAAATGAGGCATATTAATTTTATCATATGAAACATTAATTTTAAACTGTTGCTGGACTGAAAAGATGACTTGTTTAAAGAGATCACAGCAGTGGCTGGAAACATTTGCATTCTAAGAGACAGTTGCCTGGAGAAGACAATGAAACTGCTCCCTGATCCAATTCACCTAAACGGACTAACCTCCTGGCCCAGGTTTGGTTTTGGATTGTGTTCACAGAACAGTTTGAGTCAGACTGCAATTTGAAAACAACAGAGAAGGAAGGTCTCTCAACTCACACAAAGACAGGGACCCCTGGAAGGAAACTAAGCCTCAAGACAGAAAACCATCGAAATAAGTTTGAAAGTGCACTGGGCCCCAACGAGACGGCAAGATTGAACTGCAAAGAAAGACTTTACATCAAACTCAAAGGACAGTAAATGAACTCCAGCTATTGCTTCAAACCTTTCCCCTTGATTCATTTTCCTTCTCTGTCTCTATCTGCGTGTGTGTTTATCGCGAATGCATGCTAGCGTTGCCGTGTTGTATATTCTTAGTAGTTTTAACCGAATTAGAGTTTTAAGGTTAATAAACTTACATCTTTCTTGTTTAAATCCAAGAAAACCTGTCTGGTTGATCTCTTTGCCATTACAATTGGAGAGCAGTGAACAAGGATTCACTGAGGGGAAGCTAAAAACACAGTGTTTAAAAAAGTAAACCCTGTTACAGTCAAACCAGGAAAGTCTGTGAGGGAACTCCTAAACCCCTTTCTCACCTGGTCGTAACAGAAATTTGGGGGCTAGCGTCCAGATTCGACCCAGAGAAATGAGAAATTGGAAGTGGAAAGTCAAATTGATCCAATCAAAAAGAGAAAAGATTTCAATACTGATTTTCTTGTGGTTGTGTGTGCTAGAGGGCTCTTAAAGTATAGCTCAGCTAAGAAAATCTCAGAGAGGTAATTCTGCTACAGGAATTTAAAAGCTCTCTCCCAATCCATAAAGACACATGTAGAGGAACAAAAATTTCATAGAGGCCGGCAAGCCGCAGTTCTGGCTGATGAGTTTGCTCTCATCTATAAGTCGGTTCCCCAGGGCAAAACCTTTCCTAGTCACCCCTACAAATCCGAAAAGAACAAAGGGTGGGATGGTGATAGAAGCCCAAGCAGTCCTGGGAGAGACGGAAAAGCAGGAGACACAGGGGACCCTCCTCCAGCCAAAAAGGAAGGTGCTGTAAGTAGGAGTGAAACCCGGAGACCTGTGTGCTTCCATTGTACTAAAGCAGGTCATCTGAGAGCTACTGCTGAAAACTACGGGGAAAGCCTGTAGGGTTAATCAGGGCACATCTGCTCAGTGAAGGGGAAGGGACCCTGATGGAAAGCACAGCTGAACAAGCTGTGGCTTTAACTGCAGCAGTAATAAGGCCCAGAAAATGTACTGATAGGTGAAGGAAAATTTAATAGGATTCCTGAAGGTTATCAGGATTTTGTGTCTGAAGGGAGAGTAACCCCATACCTCTCGAGTGGGGCAAACAAGCCCATAGTAATCCTCAGGGACACAGGGGCTGCTAGATCCTTTTTTTTCCCCCCAGAGAGTGCAGTAAATACCAGAATGGTGGTGAATGGCATTCGAGGGCAGTATACACCTATACCTTTACATCAGGTGCACTTGGCGTGCAACCTAGTTACGGGACCGGTGACTGTAGGGATTGTCCCTCATTTGCCTGTCGACAGGGTTGACCTGCTCCTAGGTAATGATCTGGTGGGGGCGAAGGTGATAGCTTCCCCAGTAGATAAAGAGAGACCACAGGAGGTCAGATGGAAAGGGCAGTGGCAGGAGCCGGTCCCCTGCAGTTTCCCTGAATGTGTAGTGAGTCAGGCCATGATCAAACCAGCTCCCCCACAGGAGACTGAATTGGCACTGCAGGCAGATAGCCATGAGGTCTGTCTGTCTGAGACTTTCTTTGGAAAGTTAGAAGACCCAGGGAATGAATTAAATGGATTTTCCCTAGCTGAGGCTCAGCGAGCTAACCCAGTATTGAGAGAATTAGCACAGGTTGCTCAGTCTGAAAGTGAAGCAGAGGGAGTCCCTGATTGCTATTATTTAAAGAATGAGGTACTGATGAGGAAGTGGAATTCTCCTCACAGATCTGAGGACAGTGAGTGGACAGTGGTTCACCAGTTAGTAGTGCCGCAGAGCTACCTGAGAGAAATATTAAAAGTGGCCCATGAGATTACTGTGCCTGTACATGTGGGTATACCAAAAACCAAAGCCCGCATAAGACAGTAGTTTGACTGGTCAAAACTCCACAAAGATGTGGTGGAGGACTGCAGGAGTTGTCACGTGCCAGGTTGAGGCAGACCACAACCTACAGTGAAATCTGCACCCCTAAGTCCTGTATCTGTGTTTGGAGGACCCTCCAGCAGAGGGCTGGTGAACTGTAAGGGACCCCAGCCAAGAACAAAAGGGGACAGGCAGGCACAAGGCTGGCAAAAGGTTAGAGAGGAAAGGGGAAGAACAGACAAAGAGGACAGGTTAAAGGAGATCCGAGAGGAATCCCAAATGGAAACCCCTACTGTCTGGTCAGCCAACCCCGAAATGTTTCAAAAATTAGACCCCACATCCTCCTTTGTAAATGCAGACACTAGAAGCACCCCACCAGAGTTGCTAACAGCATTTACAGAAACTGGCAGAGACAAAGAAAGTCCTCAAGAGGGCAGAGAAACCGTGAGGGTTATGCCTCACCGAGTTGAAGTGCCGCAGGGGAGTGCAGTAGCATCTGGACAAATACCTGCAAGCCAGAGTGTCCCAAGAGGGCAAAATGAGGATTAGCAAAGAATACACCCCCACAGTCAGGAGAATAGGAACCAGCCATCCCCCGACGTGAAAAGTCCTTGCATGACTCATCAAAGTACTGTAAGAGAGTTTAGAATGGATCCACCCACTACTGACTCTCGTGAGCAGACCTCCAACTTAGGGCTAATTAAATCTAACCCTCCCCCTGCAGACCTCAACAGGAACAAAGACACCCTAGGCGGTCATGGAAATGTGTAAACAAATAAATTTCCCCAAAAATCACATGTTTATTGGGATGCCAAAAAGGGCAGTTTAAAGCAGCATTACCACAAAGAAAAGACAGGCGGTAATAATTTTAAGGATTTCTGAAAGAATGAGAATGAATGAGAGAGATGCATGTGTGTTTTCCTTCACTTACTCTTCTCTCCATTCTTTTTTAATGAAATGGTCTTCTAAAATCACATTTCATTCCGCTGGGTGTGGAGGTGTCATGAAGACCCCACCTGCCAAGAATGAGGCATATTAATTTCGTCATATGAAATATTAATTTTAAACTGTTGCTGGACTGAAAAGTTGACTTGTTTATAGAGATTACAGCAGTGGCTGGAAACATTTGTATTCTAAGAGACAGTTGCCTGGAGAAGACAATGAAACTGCTCCCTTACAACTAACCCAAATGGATTTTGATCACCAGACACTGAATGTGTAAAAAGCCAGCATTCCACCCCCACCCCCTTACTGAGGGTGTCTGCTATGATGGAGAATCCACAAAAACGCAGGAGAGTTTTTTTTTTTAAAAAGCAGTTAACGTGACTATCCTGCTGGCCCAGGTTTGCTTTGAATTGTGTTCACAGAACAGTTTGAGTCAGACTGCAATTTGAAGACAACAGAGAAGGAAGGTCTCTCTCTCTCTCTCTCACTCTCACGCAAAGGCAGGGACCCCTGGAAGGAAATTAAGCCTCAAGACAGAAAACCATCGAAACAAGTTTGAAAGTGCACTGGGCCCCAACAAGACGGCAAGAGTGAACTGCAAAGAAAGACTTCAAATCTGTTACGACCAGGTAAGAAATATGTCTAGGGGTCTTTTGCTATCTTTACCTGGTCTTAGTGTAACAGGGTTTAATTTTAAACACACTGTGTCTTGAGCTCCCCTTTGTGAATCCTTGTTCACAGTTTTCTAATTATAAGACAAAGAAACCAATTCACACAGGCTTTCTCGGGTTTAAAGAAGAAAGATGAAATTTTATTAAAACTTAAAACTTAAACTGTAATACGGTTCACGCCTACGGATATATGACACGCCCACACTAGCATGCACACGCGATACATGCAGATAGGAACAACAAAGAGAAGAAAAGATCAGGTGGAACAGTTTGAGGCAATATCTTGATGTGGTGCTTCGAGCTCACTGTAGTCCTTTTTGTAAGTCGTCTTGCTTTCATTGGGGCCCTTCTTTATTTCTTCTTTTCTTTTGGGCCTCCTTATCTCGAGAGACAATGGATACGCACCTGGAGGTGGTCAGTGGTTTGTGAAGTAGTCTTAAAACCTTGTTCAAGTAGGAAACTCTACCTCTTTGAGTTTCACGTGTTTTCACAAGATTCAGTTCTGTGGGAAGGAGATGGAAGCAGGCAGACAGGAGAGGCTGTTGTTCTTGCTTCAGTTCCAGGAGCGCACAGTGTTCTGTCTGTTCAAAATCCTTTGTTGGAAGTTCAAATTCTCTGCAACAGCCAGTTAGTCATGTGACTAAAACTGGTCTGACCACTTCTGTGTACTGGGGAAGTGACGACTGGGTCTCCATTGTTCCAACACTGTTAGTACTATGCAAATGTCCTTCCAGTCAGGGCTCGCAACTTTAAGTTTTAATGTTCATGTGGTGAAATAATGTGTGCCTCAGTCTTAGTAGGTGGGGGGAGTTTGCCTGACACATCAAACTCAAAGGACAGTGAATGAACATCAGCTGTTGCTTCAAACCGTTCCCCTTGAATCGTTTTCCTTTTCTGTCTCTATCTGCGTGTGTGTTTATCGCATATGCATGCTAGCGTGGTCGCGTCACACATTCTTAGTAGTTTTAACCGAATTAGAGTTTTAAGGTTAATAAACTTACATCTTTCTTGTTTAGATGTAAGAAAACCTGTCTGGTTGATTTCTTTGCCATTGCAATTGAAGCACAGTGAATAAGAATTCACTGCGGGGAAGCTAAAAACACGGTGTTTAAAAAAGTGAACCCTGTTATGGTCAAACCAGGAATAGGCTGAGAGAGAACCCCAGGACCCCTTTCTCACCTGGTCATAACACAATGTCATAGGAAGTGTGCTTTTTTTTAATGAATGTTAAAACCTTGTACTTTGTCTCCAGAAATACTGTGTGTTATTGTTCTGAATTTAAAACAGAAAATGCTGTAAATACTCAGCAGTAAGGTCCTATGAAAAATCATTGACCTGAAACATTAACCCTGTTTCTCTCTCCATGGGTGCTGCCTGTCCTGGGTATTTCCAGCATTTTCTGTTTTTATTTCAGATTTCCATTATCCCCAGAATTTTGCTTTTGTTTTTATGTTATTGATCTGCTCTTTGGAGATTACAAAACCCACCTGTGACCTCACACGTGAGTTATGAAATGCTTCCCAAAGACAGTAAAGTTATGCATTGCTTTTCAAAAAGCAGTAGAGTGGTGTAATTAAATAAGCATGCTGTATTCACACAGATTGTTCTGAAATCATCTGAGGGGCGCTATCGGGACACTTATTGGTGTACCTCAGTCCTGGCTTATTGCTTTGTTTTATACTTTAAAGCGAGTGTTTTTATTTACTCTGATTACACTCCTGTTAAGCACTTTAGGAGTGCTGCCCACATCCTAGCTCCTACAGTGATGAGTTAATTTCACTTGGATATCCAACTGTGCTGGAGTTAAAAGATGTTACTGTCAGTGGGTTTCTACATTATGTAAAGCTGAACTGAATTCATTTTTCATAAATACTATTGGCTAAGAATATTTATGCATTGCTTTATCTCAGAATATAAACTCAAATCTTTGCAGTGCTGCATACAGCTTACTTAATAAGTATATGCCAGTTTCTATCATTTCCTATATTCCATTAGCACTTGTGTCTGTGGATATTAAAAGATTAATTGTCTGTAGTAAGTCTGTAATCACACAATAGTGCAGACCAATCAGATTCTAAATAACTAAAGCCCACTTCATGCCAACTTAATGTTATTTGAAGAAAAATAATAAAATAAAGTTGGGAACATGTTGCCGAACTAACTGAATTGCTGACTTCATTTTTTTTTTCAACTTCCTCACTGAGGAAATAAACAGAAAGCAAAACCCAGTGCACCAACCAGCCTAGAAGAAGCAACTCGCCTCTCAATATGAACTAAAATAACAGCAGAGAATGAGCTCACAGAGATGTGATTTGGAGACAGATGTGCGGATTTATATGGGTTGGTTTCTTGCCTGTCCTCGCTCCCAAGTTCAGCAGGGTCAAGTAAGACCCTCACTCCATGTAAATCTATGTCAACTAGTGTACGTACTTGAATAAAATGGACAGGAGAAATGTGCTAGAAACTGAGAGATAGGAAACTTCAGCATGTCATTTATGGAAAAATTTTGGCAATCAACACAACTGCATCGGAGGAGCCTTGGACTGTGTTTATACTCCCATGAATACTCCTCGACTTGCTTAACTTCCTGAGGAGATGATAACCACAGATGGAAGAGGAGAAAACTCTGAAACAACTTCTTGATCAGTTAAAACTCCCCCACATCCTGCTGAATGGGACTGTACTTGCCTGGTCCTGTTCTTACCTATCCAGTCGTAGCCACAGAAGCATCTGCAATGATTTCTCTTCCTTTTCACACATAATTACCTTGGTCCCTCTGATTTCTTATCTAGATGCTGCCCTTTGGCAACATCATCCGCAAATACAACATCAGTTGAACATGTCCACTGACAACACCCAGCGCTACCTCACCACTACTTCTCTTGACCCCTCCAGTATCTCATGACTGCTTGTCCAATACTGAATGAGCAGAAATTTCCTCCAACTAAATATTGGGAATATAGAAGCCATTGTCTTCAGCCTCCACCACATGCTTCCTTCCCTAGCCACCAAATCCATCTGTCTCCCTGGCAACTCTCTGAAGGTGAGCCAGACTCTTCACAACTTTGGTGTCGTATTTGACCCCAAGATGTATTTCCGACCATCACTTCGACAGTCTGTTTCCATCTCCAAACCATCGGTCAACTCCGCCCCTGTCTCAGCTCACCTGCTGCTGAAACTCTCATCTCTGCCTTCATTACCTCGAGACTTGACTATTCTAATGCACTCCTGGCTGTCCACTCATCATCTACCCTCTATAAACTTAAGCTCATTCAAAACTCTGCTGTCTAAGTCCTAACTCGCACCAAGTCCCATTCATCCATCAGTCCTGCACTCGATGACCTACATTAGTTACCAGTTAAGCAACACCTTAATTTTAAAATTCTCTACCTTGTTTCATATCCCTCCATGGCCTCTCCCCTCCCTATCTCTGTGACCTCCTCCATTCCTGCAACCCTCTGAGATATCTGCACTCCTCCAATTCTGGCCTCTTGCACATTTCGCCCCCCCCCCCCCCCCCCATTTTAATCGCTCCAAGGCCCTAAGCTCTGTAACTGGCTGCCTGAACCTCTTCACCTCTCTACCTTTCTCTCCTTTAGGATGCTCCTTAAAACCAACCTCTTTGACCCAGTTCTGATGAAGGGTCACTGACCTGAAACGTTAACTCTGCTTCTCTTTCCACAGATGCTGCCAGACCTGCTAAGTATTTCCAGCATTATTTGTTTTTATTTCAGATTTCCAGCATCTGCAGTATTTTGCTTTTATCTCTTTGACCAAGCACTTGGTCGTCTATCCTAATATCTTGTTATGTAGCTCGGTGTCGGATTTTGCTCAATAACGTTCCTGTGAAGAGCTTCAGGAATTTTTGCTGTGTTAAAGGCACTATATAAATGCAAGTTGTTGTTGGATTTGTTCCTTTCAGCAACATTGAGCTGCAGATCCCAAGAAATCTTGAGTGATAAAGTTCCTTTAAATCATTTTCTGTTTCGTGGAATATTTTATCGCTGTTCGCATTCAATTTCTTTCATAACCAGGTACATGTGTAATTCATTTTGCTGCTGAATAGGTTAAACTCTGCCGCAGGCAGAACTTGTGCTTAGCCAGTATTGTATATGACTCAGGTTCTGTGAAATTAGTAAGAAATGGAATCTTGCAGGAGCTTGCTATGAATATCATTAAAATGCCCACACAATTATTCTTAAAAAAGGGGCAGTAGACTTGTGAACTTTGAGCAGGAGCTCCTGCCGACATGACAGTACCAGGTGATATTGTTTGAGCTAAGCAGACTATGATTAATGCTGTCCATTTATTTGCAAAGCTGAACATTTTGGCATAAGTCCTTTGTTTAAGGTATTTGTGTGTACTTATCTTACCCTTCCCTCCCTAACAGTGTTGTCACTAGGATTCCATTGAAGTGTAATGGTGGATATGTGTGATTTTTACACTCATATTTCAGTGAATCAATACAGTAGTGGATGGCATTTTGGTGCTGTGTCAATTTTAACTGAAAGCACCATCCTAGATTTTGCCACTTCTGACTTGAGCTTGTCGTAAAAAAAAAATTTGAAATGCTACAATACTGTGTTGAAGTTTTGGTGCTTAAAGTAGTGGTGGCAGAATTGACATGATGAAATAAAAGTAACACACAAGAGTTGTCTTGGTTTAACTGTGATTTCTTTCCTTCTTGTATCACATTGGTGACACTCTGCCAAATATGGCAATTGGAGTTCCATTCATGTAGCTTTTGTAGAGGTGTGGTATTGGACAAACTCCTCACCACCTGTGATCAACTATTCCTATACACTGGGGGTGGGAGCCCAATGCATATGTTGCTGAGAAGTCTCGGATTTAACTAGGGATGTAGTTGGCACGATGTGAGTATATTCCATACACACGCACTTTTATTTTCAAGGGAGAAGTGTACAGTCACTTTTCAGCCACAAAAAGTAGTGGCACGTGCTTCACAGCTCTAAAATTAGGAGGGATGAAAGGACACCCAGATACCCCTATCCAGGTTAGCTCAGGCCCGCAAGCTCCCATCCATACTTCTTCTGGCCCCGAGCTTCCATTTGGCTTCCCGAGCTCCCATCCACAGTCCCTCTGCATCCTGAGCTCCCAACTAGGTCCCCGAGCTCCCGTCAAAGTCCTGTCTGGCCCCGAGCTCACATCCAAGGACCCTCAGGTTCCAAGTTTCCCCCAGGCTTCCTCCCGCTCCCAAGCCTCTGTCAATCACAGCAATGTGAGCAGACAAATTATTGGAGAAGTCTGAAAGGCCATGACAGTTGTTACAAAAGACTGTGTAGGTTTTATTATTTGAAAGGATTTGCAGATGAATAAAATAAAGTGTCATTGAAAACAAGCTAAGTGAATGAATATGTTTAAATATCTAATTTGTTTTACAGAGTAAATAAGGGAATTGATGTTCACCAAAACTGAAACATGTTTATTGTCATGAAAATTTAGAAATACATCAAGAAACTAATGTATATTTTGCTAATAACTTGCGATAATTATAGTTTTCTGTTCAGGGGATTATCTTGTAGATAAATGTAAATTACATTCTGCTGCAAAACGTTTTGAAATGCTCCAAACGTGTCAAGAATGAAGAGGGCTATGCAAAGCACCACAGTCGGAGGAATGGAAATTTTGAGGGTTATAGGGTTGGAGGAATTAACAGATACATTGAGACAAGACTATGAGAGGATTTAAGCACGCGGACGAGAATTTTAAATTGGGCAGGTGGGGATATGTGGAGCCATTGTAGGTCAGCAAGGACATGTGTGATAGGTAAGTGAGACTTGTCACAGAGCAGAGTTTTGCATGAGCTAAAATTTTGGAGGCTGGTGGATGAGACACTATTCAGGAGAGGATAGAAATATGCCTGTCTAGAGGTGACTGCATACATGAGAGGTTTAGCAGCATAAGGGCTAAGATAGGGGCAGAGATAACAGGTGTTACAGTGGTGGAAGTGAATGATCATGGTGATGAAGAGGACATGGGGTTGGAACCTTAGCTCAGGATCAAATAGGACACCTCGTCCTATGTGGCATGGTTCATTAAAAGCTCTTTTGTCTTCTCCACCTTATATTCCACCTCTTGTTTCTCTACTTTATTTTCCTTTCATAGCTGGCTTCCCTTCCTCTTTCATTCCCTCCCACCCTCAGATGGGCAGAGGCGGGTGATGTTATGGAGGTGGACGAAGGCGTCTTAGCTTTGTAGAGTTTATCGGGTCAGGGTCAAGTGGGGCATTGAGATTGCGGAAATTTAAACAGACAGAAGAGGTACAGAGGGATTAACACAGAGACAGGGAAAGGCAGCAGAGAGATCCACATGGAGTAAGAGAGAGGGTAGTGGGCTAACAGAAACACAGAAATGGTCCAGTCATAGGGAGGAAAGTAGAGAGAGAGACAGACAGTGAGTAACGGAAACAAAGATAAATGAGGCACTGGAATAGAATAACTGGAAATGGAGAGTAACAGACACTGTGAGAGGGAAATAGAAAGGGTGAGAGTAACAGGAGACAGTAAAACAAACATCTATGGGCCATAACCTTAACTGACTAGGACATACCAGGTGTCTGACGTGGACACAAGTCACAAAAATAATGATGTGCCCCACACCCAGAAGGACAAGTGCTCCACAAGCAGCCCGAGTGTACCCTGAGCTTTGCAGTTCTGTGGCCAGCCCTTGTGTTCTTTCAGTCTCTGAACCTGACCTGATGGATAAGCAAAGTTCTTGCAGACAAGTGCAAGACCTCAATGAGAAAATAAAATAGTACCATCAGCTTTGTACTCCCCAGAAAAACTTGTGATTGGTTCGGTCGTAAAAACAATCAGAAAATATACTATGGAACTGGTTTTTGGAGGCTAATCGATGGCTGGTTACACACTTCTGGGACCTGTTTGGTTGAAGCAGCTATCCATCTTAAGCCTTAATAATGTCGATATTTATAGATCTTTGTTTGTCTTAGATTCCATGTGATGTTACTCATGAGATCTGTGACTCCTTCAATTCTGGCCTCTTGTGCATCTCTAATTTTAATTGCTCCACCATCAGCCATCATGCTTTCACTACTTAGGCACTAAGCTATGGAATTCCCTCCCTAAACCCCTCTGCCTCATTTGACTCTCTCCTTATTTAAGTTGTTCCTTAAAACCTTCCTCTTTGACCAAGCTTTTGGTCACATGCGTTAATATCTGTTTAGGTGACTTGGTATCAAACAATTGCAGGGATATGGGAAAAAGAGCATGGGAGTGGGACTAATTGGATTGCTCTTTGAAAGAGGCGCACAGACTCAATGAGCCAAATAGATCCTTTTACTATCCTGTGATGCTCCTGCGAAGCACATTGGGATGTTTTGTGATATAATTGCTATATAAATGCAATTTGTTGTTCATGGACAGTAGGGGTGTGGAGCACAGTGTATGTGACCCACACAGAACTGATGTGTCCAAGGCAGCCATCTCCAGAAGCTGGTCTGATCACCATAATTCACCACTAACAGAGCCCAGGGAAATACTGCTTATACATCAGTGCCAGTCACCACACGCAGACTTCTGTTTTCAAATGGAACAGAAAGAATTTTAATGAGCATTTTTGAACCTTTTTTTTTAAACCTAAGAATTATTTGAAGATTGAAACAGATTTGCAAGCTTCTGAAGTAGTGCACTTCAGTAAGTGGCTGGTATGAGCAGCTGGTTGCAGATATTTAAACTGAAATTTATATTCTTTATACAAAGTGGGATTTTTGTTTCTTGAGCTGCTTCTGACGTGGGAGGTTGGATAGGGATGGATTTCAACACGGTTCCCATAAAATTGTTGTGAACTGGCATTAGCAGCTGCTGTGATCATAAGTTCACCATTTCTGTGTGTGTCCCAGCTGATGAAACTATCCTTTTCAGCACAGTTTCTTACACCAGTAGGATATCTGAACTGGGTCACCTGAATTGGTATTATCCCAGAGTCAGAGGCCCCACTAAGTTGCCTGAGAGGCACTATATAAATGCATTTAAATCTCGATTGATGTGTGGCAGAGCTCCCAAACTGTGAGACTGAGCTCGGCTATGCAGTCCAAGAATGCCAGACCTTTATACGAAACTACATGCATACCAAACAATGCTGTCTACTGGGAAACATCAGAGAATCTAGATCACGTACCAACGACGTTGGTCTGTTTCTCATCCTGGAAACAGCAGTGCATATTCTGGATATGAAATACTACGGGTTCAGTTATGTACGTTTGCTATTCCCTCTCTCTCGCTCTCATTTCTTGGACTGTTTTTCCTCCTCCCAGCCATCCCACAGGCTCATTCATCCTCAGTCGGTTACCAAGTCACTTCTCCATAACAGTGTCATCAGTGTTCCCTGGGTATTCAACCTTCAGGAGCCTTGCCAGCTGCCTGAGTTAAAAAGATGTTGTTTCTGTTTTGTTTTTGCTTGCTTGCTTCTCTGTTTCCTTCCCTGCCCCCACTCCTCCTCCACCCATGGTCCCACCTAATGAAATCTGAAATTGCCCATAACGAGCTGATAGACTGGCAAGCTAGTTAGTGCTGAGACGTGAAGTAGCCCTGCAGTGCATTCATGAGTATTTTGCAGGCCCACCCTGAAAATTTCCTGTTTCCTTCTATTTTGTTTGAGCAGTCGGATCCTCCCAGAACAAATGGGAATGGTGGGAGATGAGTGAGGATTAGTCCCAATGGATGGTTTTAGGGACAATATTACAAAACTAAAACTTACTTTTATTAAATATGTTTTTTCCCACCTTCACCCTTTTTGGCAGGGGAGGGGAGTCATCAGACTATCACCGATTGACCATAACTCTGTCGATGTGTCCACTGAAACTGACAAATATCCAGATTGAGAGTTTACTTGAATGCTTTAGCCCCAAGACCGAAAGAACAGCAAGTAGCAGGATATACTGAACATCCACTTCCCCTCTCCCAATAGACTGCCAGTGAGTTTAAGTGAATGAGTGTGGTTTCAGTGTAACAGTAGAGGGGGTGGGCACAGTACTGACCAGGCAGAAGCGGATTGCAGAAACAATGGAGTAGAGCACACATTTAAGTTTGCTATCGCTGTTTCATCAGGAGATTGTGTAGCTACAGTTTGATTTCTGTTGCTATTCACAGGCAAATAGCAATGCTTCAAACAGAAGGACAGGTATAATGGTCAAGCCCATTGAACACTGAAAATGGTTCACTTGTTCACCCTGTCCTCCCAACAAAAAGTCATATGCTTGAGAATCTGTTCAACAGTTAGGGGGCAAGAGAAGGAGACAGAACTATCAGAGAGGGTGACATACTTCAGCAGTTGTACAGGAGGGGACATGACTGGGTGACACCTCAGCGAACCTCCAGTGTTGAGCATTCCAACCTGCCAGGGGTTGAAAAGATGTCTGATTTCACCTCCCGAGTGAGAAGGAATTCTTATATTACACCCTGCTGAGTAAGCCAATGTTAATCTGTGCACATATCACAATATCAAGTTGAAGCTGTCTAGCAGTGTAATTGTATTGAAATGTCAGTAGCATTGTTTGTTTTTAAATTAATAGAATAAACTTAATTACACTAAATAAAGATGCAGAATGGCAGAAAGGCCTGGAACCCAATCTTGATGTCATGCCGAGGAAACTAGACAAAACCCCTCTCAATTCTACAGACTGCCCCCCGGACATCCACAATCCCCCGGACGCCCCCGCCCACACCCCCCCGACGCCCACACCAACCAACGCCCACAACCCCCCTGACGCCCACAATGCCCCCACCTCCCCACGCCCTCCCCGACCCTGACACAACACCCACAGCATCCCCACCCCCAACACCCACAATGCCACGTCCACACACCCTGGACACCCACGCGACCCCCCCCCCCACCATACACACTCCCCCAACACCCACACCCCCCCCCCCCGCAGACACACCCCCAGCATGCAAACAAGCAAGCACATATGCCCTAGCACATGCATGCAGGCACACACACACACCCCCAACACACATACATGCAGCCCAAGCGCACACATGCTCCCAACAGGCACTCACTCTGCCCATGTGATGACACCGAAAGCTTTCTGGAAAAGAAGCTCATATTCTTAAAGTAAATAATTCTCTGTGATGACCTGCCCTGTGATTTCCTGAATGTGATTTGGGAGATTGTACCTCGAAGTGGCTCGAGGTAGTGGACCAGATTCCCTCCCTCACTGAGCTGTTAATTCTACACTAAGTTTCTGTTTGCAGAAGATGTCAAATGGAGAGAGGGTGAGTATAAAGTGATCACCATTTGTAACATTAGGATTGTTTGTTCATTTTTAAATGAATAAATCGTTCTGTTACGGAAGTTGCTGGAGTATTCTTGTAAAATAGTGTAGAGCATGGCTACTTGACCCGAACCCAACAGGACTCCAGGTCAGGTCGCTTTTCCGAGTCCGGCATTCGGACTCAGGCCAGGTCAGACACGCTCTGTCACCACCTCCGGTAAGTGGCTCCAATATTAATGTACTTTTGGACTAGAAAGGTTGTTTAGTTACATTTTCTATTAAGCTTGTGCAGATAGGTAACAAAGTGAACAACGGAAGCTAGGTTAACTGATGGCCGGGCCGGGTCGGATGTGGTTCTGTCGGGCTTGGGTTGGGTTTTATTTGCAGACCCGAGCCGGCCTTTAAAATGGTGGTCACATTTTGCAGATGATGATAGGTGTATTGCAATGTGATGTAATGAGTAACTTGCCGAAAGAAAATGTTAAACAATCGGCAGAAAATGCACAGGACGAGTGATGAGCAGCCTACCCGCAGGCCTCTGCTAACAGGGTACACAAGAGTGAGATGGATTCACTTGTCATCTCTCACTCTCTCCCATCACTTAGCGCCAGCTGCAGAATGTATGGCTGAAGTTAGTGGCTCCTGTATGGGCTAGACTGACAGGCATGAGCCTGTTTCTTACTGCTTTGTGTTCTGCTGCCCTCCAATCTACCCAGAATAGGCGGGAAGCACGAGGAGATTCTAGACCACAGTCCTGTGTTGTCAGGTCTGGCAGGCAGTGGATCTTTGTAATATGAGTCAACGTTCTCACACAAGTGTCTCTGTATTATCATTGAAATACTAAAATAAATGTCTAGCCAGATAATTGTGGATAATTATTCCAGTCAAATCAACCTTTCTTTGCTTTATGTAAAGCACAGTGTATTGAAGCTGTCTCTAAAGTTTTATTTTATTTCCAGTTGTTTTAATAACAGTTGGCTCCTTGTTATTTCATTTTGGGTAAAAAAAAACAGGCATTGACAAACCAACTGACCTAATCTGATCATGAATTCTTCAGTAAAAATGAGTTCTCAGAATGAATTCTAATGTGTTACTGCTCATTAGAAACATAAAGTGGTTACAACACAGAAGGAGGCCATTTGGCCCGTCGTGTCCAAGTCAGCTCTCTGCAAGAGCAACTCAGCGAGTCCCACATCCTCACCCTATCCCCATAACCCTGTAAGATATTTTCTCTCCAGATGCTTATCCAACTCCCTTTTGAAAGCAATAATTGAATCTGCCTCCACCACACACTCATACATTGCACTCTAGATCCTAACCACTCGCTGCTTGAAAAAGTTTTTCCTCATTTCGCCATTGGTTCTTTTGCCATTCACCTCATATCCATACCCTCTGTTTTTCGTCCTTCCGCCAATGGGAACAGTTTATCTCTCTCTATCTGGACACTCATGATTTTGCACATTTCTATCAAATCTCGTCTCAACTTCTCTTCCCTAAGGAGAACAGTCCCAGCTTCTTCAATTTATCCACGTAACTGACGTCCCTCATCCCTGGAACCATTCTCGTTAATCTTTTCCGCGCTTTCTCTGAAGACTTTACATTCCTCCTACAGTGTGGTGCCCAGAATTGTACACAATACAGCAGTTGAGGCTGAACCAGAGTTTTATAAAATTTTATCATAACTTGCTTGCTTTTGTCCTCTCTGCCTCCCTTAGACAAGGAGACCAAACTGCGCACAGTTCTTCAGGTGTTATCTTACCAAAGTCCCACACAATTGTAGCAAGACTTCCTTGCTCTTGTACTCCAGTCCCCATGCAATAAAGGCCAACATGCCATTGGCCTTCCTAATTACTTGCTGTACCCACATACTAACTTTGTGTTCCTTGTGTGAGTACACAACTCTGAACATCAACATTTAAAAGTTTCATGCCTTTTAAAAAATATTCTACTTTTCTATTCTTATTATCAAAGTGAATAGCCTCACACTTACCCACATCACACTCCATATGCCCTTGTTGCCCACTCACTTAACTTGTCTATATCTCTTTGCAGCCTCTTTGTGTCCTGCTCACACCTTACATTCCTACTTAGCTTTGTATCGTCAGTAAAGTTGGATACATTAGTCTCGGGCTCTTCATCTAAATCATTAATGTAGATTGTAAATAGCTGAGGCCCCAGCACTGATCCTTGTGGCATTCCGCTAATTACAGTCTTCTATCTTGAAAATGCTTAGATTTTCCATATTCTCTGCTTCCTGTCCATTCACCAATCCTCCATCCATGTTAATATATTACCCCCAACTCCATGGCCCTTATCTTTCATGCCTTTTATTTGGCATCTTATAGAATGCCTTTTGGAAATCCAAATCGATTACATTTACTGGCTCCCCTTTACCTAACCTACTAGTTGCACCCTCAAAAAACTTTAATGTTTGTCAAACACAATTTCTCTTTCATAAAACCACATTGAGGTTGTCTGATTTTCTAAGTACATTGTTAAGATTTCCTTAATAATAGGTTCCAGCATTTTCCCAATGACTAACGTCAGGCTAACTGGCCTGTACTTCCGGTTCTGTGATTGCCTTTAAGATCTTAGTATGCTAATGAACTGAGTACCAGGATGCAGTCATGCGACTACATGCCTTTCTCACTCTGTAACTGGAGCACCAAGAGGCAACTCCTGTAAATAGCTCTGTACTGTAAATACTTGTTAGCTGTAAATAGGCCTGTTTGAGATTTTCAACTACCTGAACTCCATGCATTCATAAATTTTTTTTTCATGGGATGTCGGCGTCGCTGGCCAGGCCATCATTTATTGCCCAAAACCTAATTGCCCATGAGAAAGTGGTGGTGAGCTGCCTTCTTGATACGCTGCAGTCCATGTGGCATAGGTACACCCACAGTGTTATTAGGAAGGGAGTTCCAGGATTTTGACCCAGCGACAGTGAAGAAACAGTGATACAGTTCCAAGTCAAGATGGTGTGTGGAAGGGAGACTTGCAGGTGGTGGTGTTCCCATGCATCTGCTGCCCTTGTCCTTCTAGTTGGTCGAGGTCTCGGGTTTGGAAGGTGCTGCTTGAGTAGCCTTGGTGAGTTGCTGCAGTGCATCTTGTAGATGGTACATACTGCTGTCACTGTGCGTCGGTGGTGGAGGGAGTGAATGTTTGTGAACAGGGTGCCAATCAAGCGGGTTGCTTTGACCTGAATGGTGTCGAGCTTCTTGAATGTTGTTGGAGCTGCACCCATCCAGGCAAGTGGAGAGTATTCCATCATACTCCTGACTTGTGCCTTGTAGATGGTGGACAGGCTTTAGGGAGTCAGGAGGTGAGTTACTCGCTGCAGGATTCCTAGCCTCTGACCTACTCTTGTAGCCACGGTATTTATATGGCTACTCCAGTTCAGTTTCTGGTCAGTGGTAGACCCCAGGACGTTGATAGTGGGGGATTCAGCGATGGTAATGCCATTGAATGTCAAGGGGAGATGGTTAGATTCTCTCTTGTGGGAGATGGTCATTGACCTTCACGAATGTTAATTGCCACTTATCAGCCCAAGCTTGGATATTGTCCAGGTCTTGCTGCATTTCTACACAGACTGCTTCAGTATCTGAGGAGTCACGAATGTGCTGAACATTGTGCAATCATCAGCGAACATCCCCACTTCTGACCTTATGATGCAAGGGAGGTCATTGATGAAGCAGCTGAAGATGGTTGGGCCTAGGACACTATCCGAGGAACTCCTGCAGTGATGTCCTGATGAGATGATTGACCTCCAACAACCACAACCATCTTCCTTTGTGCTAGGTACAATTCCAACCAGCGGAGAGTTTTCCCCTTGATTCCCATTGACTCCAGTTTTGCTAGGGCTCCTTGATGCCATACTCGGTCAAATGCTACCCTGATGGCAAGGGCAGTCACTCTCACCTCACCTCTTTTGCTCCCTCTTTAGCTCTTTTGTCCATGTTTGCACCAAGCTTGTAATGAGGTCAGGAGCTGACTTGCCCTGGTGGAACCCAAACTGAGCGTCACTGAGCAGATTATTGCTAAGCAAGTGCTGTTTGATAGCACTGTCAATGACACCATCCATCACTTTACTGATGATTGAGAGTAGACTGATGGGGTGGTAATTGGCCGGGTTGGACTTGTCCTGTTTTTAAAGTTGCATCAGACAACATAAAAAGCTTCTCATTACATGGTGGGATACACTTCCCTGTTTTCTTTCTCCCTCCTTTCTTAAATCTGCTAGGACCATTTGAGTCTGTAGAATTTTGGAAATATCTCTGCAGCTACCTCTTTTAGAACCCTCGGATGTAGGTCATCAGGTCCTGGGAATTTGCTGACTTTTAGTCACTTAAATTTTTCCAGTACCTTTTCTCTGCTGGTATTAATTACTTTAGGTTCCTCAGTCAGGGGACACGGTGGCATAGTGGTAATGTCACTGGACTAGTAATCCAGAGACCCAGGTTACTGCTTTGTGGACATGGGTTCAAATCGCACCATGGCAGATGGTGAAATCTGAATTCAATTAATCTGGTAATTTAAAAAAGCTAGTTTAATGGTGACCATGAAACCATTGTCAATTGTTATAAAAACCTATCTGGTTCAGTAATGTCCTTTAGGGAAGGAAATCTGCCTGCCGTCCTTACCTGGTCGGCCCTAAATGTGACTCCAGACCCACAGTAATATGGTTGACTCTTAAAAATGCCTGCTGAAATGGCCCAGCAGCCCAGCAAGCCACTCAGTTCAAGGACAATTAGGGATGGGCAATAAATGCTGGCTTAGCCAGCAATACCCACACCCCCCCAAAACAAATTTTAAAAAATCACTCTTATTAGCCCCTCGATTACCCTCTACTTCTGATATGCAACTATCTGCTTCTTCCTTCATAGATACACAGGGAATTTACCGAGAGAAAACATTGACAGGACTTTTATTTTTAACAGTGCAAATTATTTCTAAAGTCAGCCAGAGTTCCCTGTTCTGTGACTTCTTCTGAAAATTGTGTACATCGCGTTAGGACAGGATCAGACTCAGCAATGATGACTCCCACAATTGAATAACCTGCCAAAGCTCATTGTTTACATTAATCTGTAGTCAATTTGATGAGGTGTTGACAGAGATCAAGCTTCCTTGGAACTTAGTCAGAACCTTCGGGACAAGAGAGAAGAAAATTGGATGAAAGTGGAAACATTGTTGTTTTCCAATGGAACATTACAATCTGTTCTCTTGTTCCTCACCCCCACGCCCTCCATGTGCACAGTCAATGATTCACAATTACAGACTATGGCTGGAAGTCGATCCTGTTATATGGCAAAAGCAAAATACTGCAGTTGCTGGACCTCTGAAATAAAAACAGAAAATGCTGGAAATACTCAGTGGGTCTGGCAGCATCTGTGGGGAGAGAAGCAGTTAACATTTCAGGTCGATGACCCTTCCGAACCTGAAATGTTAACTCTGGTACTCTCTCCACAGATGATGCCTGACCTGCTGAGCATTTCTAACATTCTCTGTTGTTATACCTGTTATCTGGCAGGCTGGTTAGATAGAACTTTTGTTTTATATTTGGACTTTATATATATATCTAGTGTTTCCGTATGATTGAGCACTTGAAGCTGTGTGTACCTGTGAGCATGTACCTTACTTCTGATCATTTTGTTGCAAGGTCACATCGAATATTCAGTGGAATTTTTAATAACTACATGCACCTCTTTAAAATCATCATCCTGATGCTTCTTAAGTTAGACTGAGCCCAAGTTTCTCTCGACTTAGTCTACTCAGTTCCCTCACATTAGGATCAGCCTCATGGCTCATGTTTCTTAACAACAGCAGTATTCAAAGTGTTCTCTGACCAAGCTACATTAAATATGATCATTGCTTCCTCTGACTTCTATTTTACTGTTTTACATATGTAGCTCAACATTCTTTGTTGATTTTTATTCGCTCATGGGATGTGGGTATCAGTGGCTAGGCCAGCATTTATTACCCATCCCTAATTGCCCTTGAACTGAGTGGTTTGCTAGGCCATTTCAAAGAGCATTTAAGAGTCAACCACATTGCTGTGTGTCTGGAGTCACATGTAGGCCAGACCAGGTGAGGACAGCAGATTTCCTCCCCTGAAGGATATTCGTGAACCAGATGACAATCGATGTTAGTTTCATGGCACCATTACTGAGACTAGCTTTCAACTCCAGATTTGTTTGATTCATTCATTGAATTGAAATTCCACCAGCTGCTGTGCTGGAATTTGAACCCGTGTCCCTGAGGATTAGCCTGGACCTCTGGATTACTGTTCAGTGACATTACCATTACACCACAGTCTCCCCTCTCTGCATTAGTAGGACATGTTTACTGTCAAGTCTGCTAAAGCTGCTATGCCTCTTTCAATTTCATCCTTAACCATTTAATAACATTCATGGAGTGCATATGTGTTATCTATTTTTCCTTCATATGTGTAGCACTTGGCACTGATTTGCATTAAATACATCTGCCATTATGCTGTCCACTTATATTTATCTAACTCATTGCGGAATTTGAGTTGCTTCCTTTGAATCTCATACTCTTCCTAGTTTGAAGTCATCTGCATTGGCCACGGTGCATTGAGTTTCTAAATCCAGGCCATTTAAGTAAATTAGGAATGGTACTGAGTGCAGCTCTGAGCCCTAGGGCATCCCACCCAGTAGTCCCCCACTATTCTCCTCCCACCACTCCCCCCCCCCCCCCCCCCTCCCCCACCAACCAACCCTGGCGTAACTTCTGTAATGAATAGTTGTTGCTTCCTACTCTTCGGTCAAATTTTGAAATTCATTCCCAGATTTTACCCTAAATCCCCCAATCCCACAACTTTGTATTTAGTTAAACAGCCTTTCATGTGGAAGTTTGTCAAATGTGGTTTTGGAAGCCTGGGCAAATATTGAATCAGTGCTGATCTTGGGCCTCTTTGTGAACTATTGGTGTTACCTTAACAGGAATAAAAGACAAAAATGTGAACTAGAAAAAAAATTACCATCCAGACACCAGTTTGCCTTTTTTATTGCTCAGTCTCTCCTAATTTCTGTGATATTTTTCTTTTTAAAAAAAAATCTCCTGGTGCAACAAATCTTTACAGGGAAGTTGAAGTAGTGTCAACATTACCTCATGGAACACAGTATTACACGGATGATGTCTGCTAAGGGCGACTGCTCAGGATTGAATGCTAGAGATGTGGGGAGAAATTAATATTGCTCCATGGAATGCCTCAACCAATCAGAATTGACTTGCCAACTAATCAGCACCTTTTTTCTCATGTGGTGTAAATTGTTGCTCCCTTTGAAATTTGGCATTCTCGCATCTGTCCTGATAAGTGCAAGAGGAAAAGTTTTGACAGCATGTCTTTTTTTCAGCAATGCATAAGTTCTATACTACCGAGCGACGATATGAATGTTCCTGATTACCTCTAGCGTCCAGGGAGTGAGGAATGCTCCCTCAGGAGACTGAATGTGTGGAGTAAGATCTATCATTCTGTAACAGAGTGTGCAGCAAGAGCAGCCCTGACAGGCCTAATGGGCTTAATGGGCTTTTCTAATACAGCCTCCTCCACTTATACTATCGACACTTATCATGGACAGCTGCTTATATCAGACCATTTATGGGTGGCAATTACAAAGGTGCCACTTTGTTAATCCCCTGTAATTACTGATTTACACACGACTTCAGACCACCCTTCTAATTGTGCAATGTTCATTTTATACACACTGGGAATTTCTGTGTCAAACTGTTACAAGTCAATGTGGAGTTGTACGGTCACAGAAACAAAGCTATTGAGGGTTATAGTATCAAAAAGAATCACTGCAACCTCCCTACTTTTGTCTTCAATTCCCCTCTTAATAAACGATAATGTTCTATTAGCTTTCCTAATTGCGTGCTGTACCTGCATACTAACCTTTTGCGATTCATGCACTAGGACACCCAGATTGCTCTGCATCTCAGAGCTCTGCAATCTCTCACCATTTAGATAATATGCTTCTTTTTACTCTTCCTGCAAAAATGGACAATTTCACTTTTTCCCACATTATACTCCATTTGCTAGATCTTTGCCCATTCACCTAACCTATCTATATCCCTATGTCCTCTTCACAACTTACTTTCCTGCCTATCTTTGTGTCTTCAGCAAATTTAGCCAACCATACATTCTGTCCCTTCCAAGTCATTTGTATAAATTGTAAAAAGTTGCTGCCCCAGCTCTGATCCTTGTGGCACACCACCCGTTAGATCTTGCCAACCAGAAAATGATCCATTTATGCCTACTCTCTGTTTCCTGTTAGCTAGCCAATCTTCTATCCATGCCAATATGTTACCCCATACACCAAGAGCTTTTATTTTCCGCAATAACCTTTGATGTGGCACTTTATCAAATGCCTTCTGGAAATCTAAGTACAATATATCCACCAGTTCCCCTTTATCCACATCACATGTAACTCCCTCAAAGAACTCCAGACATGATTTCCCTTTTACAGAACCATGTTGACTCTGCCTGATTACCCTGAATTTTTCTAAATGCCCTGCTATAACGTCTTTAATAATAGCTTCTAACATTTTCCCTTTGACTGATAAGCTAACTGGCCTGCAGTTTCCTGCTTTCTGCCTCCCTGTCTTTTGGAAACTTCCCCAAATCTAGGGAATTTTGGAAAATTAAAACCAGCGCATCAAATATCTCTCTAGCCACTTTGTAGACCCTAGGATGAAGTCCATCAGGACCCGGGGACTTGTCAGCCCGCAGCTCCAACAATTTGCTCAATACCACCTCCCTGGTTATTGTAATTTTCTTGAGTTCCTCTCTCCCTTCCATTTCCTGATTTACAGCTGTTTCTGGAATGTTACTTGTATCCTCTCTAGTGAAAACCAATGCAAAATACCTGTTTAATTCACCTACCATCTCCTTATTTGACATTAATTCCCCAGACTTGCTTTCTATAAGACCAATGCTCGCTTTGTTAATTCTCTCTTGAATATCTGTAGAAACTCTTACTATCTGTTTTTATATTGCTAGCTAGCTTTCTCCCGTACTCTAACTTTTCCCTCCTTATTAATCTTTCAGTCATTCTTTGCTGTTTTTATATTCTGCCCAATCTCCTGACCTGCCATCCATCTTTGCGCAATTATATGCTTTTTCTTTAAGTTTGATATTATCTTTAACTTTTTTAGTTAACCACAGATGGTGTGTTCCCCCCCCCCCCCTTGGAATTTTTCTTTCTCGTTGGAATGTATCTATTCTATGTATTCTGAAATATCCCCTTAAATGTCTGCCACTGCATCTCTATTGACCTATCCCTTAACCTAATTTGTCAGTTCACTTTAGCTAGCTCTGCTTTCATGCCCTCATAATTGCCCTTATTTAAGTTTAAAATACTTGTCTTAGACCCACTCTTCTCTCGATCAAACTGAATGTAAAATTCAATCATATTATGATCGCTGCTGCCTATGGGCGCCTTCGCTATGAGATCATTAATTAATCCTATCTTGTTGGACAGTAGAAGGTCTAGTATAGCCTGCTCACTGATTGTCTCCAGAACATGCTGTTCGAAGAAACTATCTGGAAAACTTTTTATAAACTCCTCATCTAGGCTACCTTTGCCCAGTGGCAGCTAGCTGGCCAATTGTTTCCAAGCCAACCGTTGCTCACGGTCCCAGATGAAGGTGTGGAGGAAGCAGAAGTGGAAATTGCTCAATCTAATTCTTTAATCAGAAAAAGGTGCAAGTTCAAACAGGCAAGTCTGCGTCAATTAGAACAAAAGGCAAGTAACCCAAAAGCACTATTTGGGGTGGGGTTGTAGATTTTTTTTAAAAATACAATTCACTCTTCGCTCTGCTTGAAGATCCAGAATTGTGCTTTTAATAATTAAAAGACAGTGCACAAGGGTATTGAAAATGAATGTGGCAGCTTGCCCAAGTTGAGTTATTACCAGTAGTTGAATCCTGCCAGCAGTTCTTGGTATGACTGAGTTCAAGCTGAAGCCTGAGCATTAACATCCATATACAATTGAGGGATTATCTTGTATATTAAGAGGCCAGGTGTCAGCCAACACCGACCTGTGAGCTCCTAGCAATAGATATGGTTGCTGTTACTCTTGCAGATTAAAGCTATCTTACTGCTATAAATACTTTTGACTCTTTCCATAGATTTTGAACAAAAGTTTTGACAGTGACGACATATGTCAATCATTCCTGCCATCCAGAAGCTTTTGCAGTGAAGCAAAGGTCAAATTAGCACCACATACAGTATTTAAATTTCTCAGTGCTAAACTCAGTCTGTTCTTTGCACCCAATCATTTCTCCATTCATTGTAGTGGGACTGAGACTTTGATAAAGGCAAGCTGTTCCTCAATGCAAATTTAGAATGCAAGTTTAGTATTGCTGTAAGTGATTTCCACTTTACACTGCCGCCAAATTTGAAGTGTTAACGTGTAGTCAGGGTCCAATCTGACTCCCTGGAAGAGGGAATCTCGCACCATATGGAGTGCAAAACTGTGCAGTGTCAAATCTGGTTTACAAAGTACTCAGGAGTATGTTGAACACCTTCCACCCTGCATTCCCCACAAACACTTCTTAAACCTTGCTGACCTTAATTTCAACATTTAGAAATTCTTCTGTTCCCAGCCTGAACAATTGCATTTTAACTGCTAGAAGGCAGCTCTTGACATGCATGAATTCAGGTATGCATAGAGCTGTCTGGAGTAGAGAATTCCAAAGATCCAAAACCCTCTGACTGAAAAAATTTCTCTTCATCTCAGTCCTAGATAATCAACCCCTAGTTCTAGACTGTCGAGCCAGAGAAACAGCCTCTCAGAATCTTATATATTTCAATCGATTATCTCTCATTCTTCTAAACGTCAGAGAATATAGACCCATTCTGCTCAACTTTTCCTCATAGGAACCTCATCCCAGGAATCAAGCTAGTGAACCATCATTGTATCCCCTTTAAGGCAAGTTTATCCTTCCTTGGGTAAGGAGAGCAAAACTGCACAGTACTCCAAGCCAAAGCTCTGTTAATTGCAGCAAAACTTCCTTACTCTTATACTCCAATCCTCCTTGTAATAAAGGCTAACGTACCATTTGCCTTCTTGATAGCTTGCTGTACTTGCATGTTAACTTTTGTAATTTGTGTATAATGATCCTCAAATTCCTCTGAATACCAACTAGTTTATTACCTTTTAGAAATATTCTGCTTTTCCATTCTTCAGACCTAAGTGGATAATTTCACATTTCCTCATTATACTGCATCTACCACCACCTTGTCCAAACGCTAAACTGGTTTATGTCCCTTTGCAGCTTCTCCGTGTCCTCCTCACAGCTAACTCTCTGATCTAGATTTGTATCATCAGCAAACTTGGACATGTTACATTTGGTCCCCTCATCTCAGTCATTGATACAGGTTGTAAATAGTTGAGGCCCAAGCACTGATCCTTATGGCACTCCACTGGTTACAGCCTACCAACCTGAAAATGACCCTTTTATTTCTACTCTGTTTTCTGGCCATTCTGTCCATAAGCCTGATCTTGTGTAAGAGCTGCAGCATAAATGACCCCCTACAAACGTGAGGTGCATTCCACAGATTGTTAGGGGGTTATAAAAGAAAAAAAACTTGCATTTATATATGGCCTTTCACAACCGCCAGACATCCCAGAGTGCTTTACAGTCAAAGGAGTACTTTTAAAATGTAGCCACTGTTGCAATGTGGGAAATGCAGCAAGCTGCCACAAACAGCAATGTGATTGTGACCAGATAATCTGTCCTTGTGATGTTGATTGAGGGATAAATATTGGTCAAGACACTGGGGAGAATTCCCCTGCTGTTCTTCAAAGCAGTGGCGCAGGATCTTTAACGTTCGCCACAAAAATGCTTCTGATATGTCTTCCTCTTTCCTCAACCGAGGATTCCCCCACCACTGTGGTTGACAGGGCCTTCGACCATGTCCGTCCCATTTCTCGCACTTCTGCCCTCACCCATTCCCCTCCCTCCCAGAACCGTGACAGAACCTTTGTCCTCACTTTACACCCCACCAGCCTCCACATCCAAAGGATCATCCTCCACCATTTCCGCCACCTCCAGCATGATGCCACCACCAAATACATCCTCCCTTCCACTCGCCTGTCAGCATTCCGAAGGGATCATTCCTTCCATGACAGCCTGGTCCACTCCTCCATCACATCACCTTCAACACCTTGTCCCCTGCCCACAGCACCTCCCATGCAGTTGCAGGAGGTGTAATACCTGCCCTTTTACCTCCACTCTCCTCACCATCCAAGGCCCCGAACACTCCTTCCAGGTAAAGCAGTAATTTACTTGTACTTCTTTCAATTAAGTATACTGTATTCACTGCTCACAATGCTCACCTTAGGGAGACCAAATGCAGATTGGGTGACCGCTTTGTAGAACACCTCCGCTTGTTCCGCAAGCATGACCCCGAGCTTCTGGTTGCTTGCCATTTTAATTTACCACCTTGCTGTAATACCCACATTTCTGTCCTTGGCCTGCTGCAGTGTTCCAGTGAACCTCAAGCTCGAGGAACAGCACCCCATCTTCCAATTAGGCACTCTACAGCCTTCTGTGCTCAACATTGAGTTCAATAATTTCACACCTGGTCTTAAAATTATTTTTCATGTTTTTGCTTTTGGACAAAGCAGTTAATTATTTTGCCATTAATGCTATTTCTGGATAAATGCTTTGTCTTTTACTACAGCTATTACCATTCCCTTTACCTTTTGTTCCATGGCATCTTTATCTTTTAATCTCTCCCACCCTCTGCCCGATCACAGAGTTTCCCTTTATTTTTCTTCCCTCCCCCCTTTCACTTGCTCAAAACTTATATTTCCAAACTTTGCCCGTTCTGATGAAAGGTGAAAGACCCTTTTGTCCCATCCTCTCCTCCCCACTTTCCCTGCCTCCATATTCGCATAAAAGCTGTTACATCTCTAATTTTTTCCAGTTCTGATGAAAGGTTACAGACCTAGAACATTAACTCTTTCTCTTTTCACAGATGCTGCCTGAACCTGACCTGCTGAGTATTTCCAGCATTTTCTGTTTTTATTTCAGATTCCCAGCATTTGCAATATTTTGCTTTTATTGTAGTGTAGTAATCCAGAAGCCTGGACTATGTTCTGGAGACATGAGTTCAAATCCCTCCAAGACAGCTGGAGAATTTAAATTTGGTTAAGTAAATAAATAAATCTGAAATAAAAAGCCTGTATCGGTAATGGTGACCATGAAACTACCAGATTGTAATAAACTATCTGGTCCACTGATGTCCTTTAGGGAATGAAATCTGTCATCCTTACCCGGATTGCTCCAAGTGTGACTCCAAACCTACAGAAATCTGATTAATTCTTAACTGTCCTTTGAAATGACTTAGCAAGCCATTTGGTCATATTCAAAAAGGCAGCTCACCACCACCTTCTCAAGGGCAGGTAGGGATTGACAATAAATGCTGGCCTTGCCAGTGAAGTCCACTTCCCGTGAATGAATAATTAAAAAAAGGAAAGAAGGATCAACTGATTGACGTTTTGAATGCTTGTTGGAACTTTGAGAGTGGCTTTGCTTTATTTGTCTCTGCTTCATAGCAATATGCAATAGAAGTAATGGTAGAAAACTCCATGCAAATACCAGCCTTGTAAAAATGATCTTTCTGCAACAGGTCAGACAGCATCTGTGGAAAGAGGAACAGAGTTAATGTTTCAGGACTGTGACCTTTCATCAGAACTGGAATAAGTTAGAGATGTAACAGGTTTTAAGCGAGAGGCAGGGAAAGCAGGGAGGAGAGGATGGGACAAAAGGGAAGGTCTGTGATAGGGTGGAAGACAGGAGAGATTAAATGACAAAAGGGATGATGATTCAAGGCAACAGGAAATGATATTGAGACAAGTAAAGAAACAAACGATGGTCTTGAGGTATAAGTGCAAAAAGCAGAATCATCACCAATAGCTACTTTCTAAACAAAAATGGAATCGCAAGTAATGATCTGAAATTGTTGAACTCAGTGTTGAGTCCAGAAGGCTGTAAAGTGCCTTAGCGAAAGACAAGGTGCTGTTCCTCAAGCTTACATCGAGCTTCATTGTAACAGTGTAGTTGGCGGAAGACAGAGAAGTCAGTGTGGAGCAGGTTATTAAAATGGAAGGCAACCGGAAGCTAGGGGTCACACTTGTGAACTGAAAGGACGTGTTCACAAAGCTGTCACCCAATCTACTTTTGGTCTCCACTGTAGAGGAGACTGTATTGTGAGCAGTGAACACAGTATACTAAATTGAACAACTACAAATAAATTGCTGTTTCACCTGGAAGGAGAGTTGGGCCCTCAGACAGTGAGAAGGGAGGAGGTAAAAGAACAGGTATTGCATCTCCTGTGCTTGCATGGGAACGTACCGTGGCAAAGGGAGCGGGTGTTGGCTGATTTAAGAGTGGACTAGAGTGTCACGAGGGAATGTTCCCTTTGGAATACTGGAAGGGGAGGGGAAGATGCGTTTGGTGGTGGCATCACACTGGAGGTGGCAGAAATGTTAAAGGATGATCCATTGAATGTGAGGGGAAGGAGTGAGAGCTGAATTGTGGGGAATAGAACGGATACGGTCAAGGACCTGTCAACCACGGTTAAGTGGAAGCCCTAGTATGGATGGTGGCATTGTCAGGACAGATGCGACAGAGAGGGAGAAACTGGGAGAATGGAATAGAACGCTTAGAGGAGCCAGCGTGTGAGGGTGTAATCTGTGTAACTATGGAAGTCAGTGGGCTTATAGTAGATATTGGTTGATTGATAACGTATCTCCAGAATTGAGGACAGAGAAGTTGAGGAAGGGAAGGGAATACTTGGAGGTGGACCATGTGAATGCATGAGAATGGTGAAAATTAGAAGCAAGGTTGATGAAGTTTTCCAGTTCAGGGTGAGTGCAGGAAATGGCACTGATACAGTCATCCAAGTACCAGCAAAAGATATGAGGGAGGGGACCCAAGTTGGACTGGACAATGAAATGTTCCACATATCCTACAAAAAAGCAGGCATAGCTACGACCCATGCGGGTACCCAGGCTAACACCTTTAATTTAAAGGATGTGAGTGGAGTCAAAGCAGAAGTTGTTCAGTGTGAGAACAAGTTCAGCCAGGCAGAGGAGGGTGGTGTTGGATGGAGACTGGTTGAGTCTCCATTCAAGGAAGGAACAGAGAGCCCTCAGACCATCCTGGTAGGAGCTGGAAGTGTAGAGAGATTGAACGTTCACGTTGGAAAGGAGACAGGACCAGGAAGCTGGAAACTGTTAAAGTTGGAAGAGTTGCAGATGCAGCTGGGAAGAGACAAGACAAGGAGATATACAGCACTGGCTGTTTTGATATGGCAGGCAAACCATCAAAGTGAAATTCTTATTAGATATAGGAACTGCTGTGTTACAGCCGACTCTCTGTCTGGGTAATTCCAGGAACTGTGTTTGTGAAACCTCCTCAGCAGAGCACCACCAGGCCTACAGTCTGGGTTTGCAAATTGTAGCAGAACCATGCTTGCAGATGTGAAACTCTGATTTCCTTGATTTAATTATATACATTCAAAGGAGAGCGTGGGAGTTTCCTGATGTCCTGGCAAGTATTTATCCTTCAACCAACTTAGCCTCAACAGATTATCCAATCATTTGCCTCACTGCTGTGTGTGGAATACTGCTGTTCACGAATTGGCTGCACATTTCCCACATCACAACAGTCAAACGTCAAAAGACCTTTATTGGCTATAAAGCACTTTGGGACACCCTAAGATTGTGAAAGATGCTGTTTAAATGCATGTTCCTTTCTTTCAATTACACAGTGAATCGCCATTAACAGGAATATAAAAGCAAAATATTGCAGATGCTGGAAACCTGACATAAAACAGATAATGCTGGAAATAGCAGGCTAGGCAGCATCTGAGGCAACTTTGAGGTATATTGACCTTCATTGTGTAGGCAAATGCAGCAACCATTCTGTAGTAACAATGTCCCACAATTAGCAATAAGCTAAATCATTAGTTAACCTGTGTCCTGCTAGAGGCCAAGAAACTGGGAGATCTCCCTGCTCTGCTTCATACAGCTCCTTGGGCTCTTCAGCATCCAACTGAACCAACAGGATAGGTACATGGAGCCTCGGTTTAACATTTCTCCACAGAATGACAACTCTTGACAGTTTTAGATCAAACCAACAACCTTCTAACTCAGAGAAGAGCACAACTAACTGATCCAGGCGACACTTTGTGACCAGTGTTTGCATGTTTCTATCTTGAATGTAAAGTAATTAGCATTGCTGTAAGGCACGCAGCATGTTAACATGCCAGTGGCCTGCATTGTATAGTGCCATGATGTGGTTTCATGCACCCAATCCCCCATGGATAAGACCAATTGCTACATTTCTGGTTTCAGTCTTATGGTTGCATCTTTTCAGCCATGCCGATGAGTGAGTAACTAAACGCTAAAGCAAGATAAATTCCATGGTTTTCCACTAAATCTGCAAACCCAGTTACTCCTAGCTAAACTCCATCTGACTTCTTTAAGCACCCAAATTCAATCTCCCTCACACCCAGCAAAACTCTCCCTCTGCGATTTCAGAAATGTCAGAGATCTAGTGTGATGAATTCTGAACTTAATAAAATTATAAGCCAGTTCTTTAGAATGTTCTAGATTGAGGATTTTTCTCCAATTGCCACCTTTCTTGTCTTAACTCTGCAGCAACCTGTCTAACTTGACTAAGGTTCTTACAGTATTGGCAGTAAGGTTAGGTTAGCCCACACAAACCAGTAGAATAGCCAGTATCAATCTCTTCAGACGTCTTATCCGAGTCCCTCTGCCAGTCCCCTGCTCTTGTATCCAAACTAATTGCCGTTACCATGGATACAGCATTCTTGGGTAGATTATCTCTTGGCAGATTAATTTAGGAGCTTTGTGTGTTCCTGAATGGTATTTCAGAGCTGTTGACTTTTTTTTTAAAGAAATAATTGAGGAGTTTTCCAGAAACAGTTTGCTGCAGTAAGGTTGAAGTGATGGCCTCTGAGACTAAACTGTGATCACTGAGAGCCATGACAATGTGAAATGTAAGCTTTCAGAAAAAAAATTTAAGCATAATCTTATTTGAAAATTTTAAACAATAACGTGTGAAGCATTTCACACAAAGCTTTATAGGAAATAATGCAGTTTGAATTACTTCACTTAGATTTTAAACTTTTGACAATCGCCCGAAATGCAGCAATGGTACCAGTGTCAGAAAGGGCTGCTGCCCCAATCCTGGGCCACCAACCAGTCACGATGTTTATTTAAAAGGAAAGAGACTAATAAAGATGTATGCTGGAGCAGGAGTTTCACTGTATCGGGGTCTTGCTGAGCATTGTGAGATTCTCTAGTGCAGGATTTTCGCTATCAGCGGGCTGGCCGACAGTGAAAGACTTGCATTGAATTTCTCTATCACGACTGCTTGGCTGTGAAAGACATACACTGGAATAAATGTTCACTCAGGAGCTGAATGCATTATCAACTGAATGACTGAGAGACATGCAATACAAAGGCTAGCCAACCCAGAAGGCAGACCTGGATCAATATTTAAAAGTCAAAAGACAAGTTGAGGCATCTTAGAACCACAGCAGTTGACAATATTTTTATTGCATCCTAAAGTGCTTTCCAAAATACAAGCCGTACTTGAATATGTTGGTAAGGAAACCTGTCTGTTTGCAGACTCGGGTGGATTGCTGCTGATAGTCATTAGTTTCTGCAGGTCAATAACATGCTCAATAGGGCTGCTAATCTGTCATACAAAGGATTAGCACTCAAATCCTCATTCTAAAAGGGGTTTTAGTTCATTGTCACAATGTTAGTTCATCAAGTTACACATTAAGTGGATGGGGCTTAATAAATCTTCCCCCTCGCTATAAACAATATGAGTTCACTATAATTAGGTTACACTGTGCCATGCTGAACAAGTGAATATTTATCTCTGTCAGCCTTGAGAAGAATGACTGAGAATTTATTGTGTTAGTGGATGATCCAGTCGTTCTAAACCTAGTATGTGAATCATTTCACTGACAGTCTATGATAGACTTATTGTTGAGATTGCTTAGTAAGAAATGCCATTCAAATATTTGTATTTCAAACATTGGGAAAAGAAAATACTTGATGGAGACCCGATGTAACGTTTAGTGACAATAGGCAGCAGAAGAGGGAACACAATTCCCAGGCAGCATTTGAGAGATATAAAAGCACTTTCCCTCTTAATGAATAAAATAGTCTGTACTCTTTAAAGGTTACATTAGCAGCATGATAAAAGAACATTTGAGTATGTGTTTAAAGTATGTGTGGTTATGGTATATCATGGGCTGGCAATCAGCAACATCCCCCTTAAACCCAGGCAACACAATCTTTAGGAAAGTGCTTCACATACTGCAGTGAGGCTCCAAACGCTGCTTTGACACATGGAAGGCCTGTGGGTGTGGGGAGGTGGGCGAGGCTGGAGGTGGTGGTGGTAAAGTTGAGCTGATGGATACCAAGCAACAGGTTTTTTAAAGGGCTAGATAAAGGTGAAAATTGATAACGGTCACCTCCATGAACAGTGAAAAAGCATTAAAGGAACAAAACAGCTAAGTCCAGCAGTGTAAAGGTACACTAAAGATACCTGACCCAGAGAAACCTCCAAAGTGGAATGGATGAAATGGCAGGTGGAGGGGAAAAATGGTCAAGAAAATGGGGCTTCATCTAAAGGCTGGGGTCATTAAAGTCACCATTCCAGACCATAGGGTGGCCACAGGGAATCACACTTATGGACCAAAAGGAGACACTCAGCAAAATGGTTCAATCTAGGGTTGGACTCCCCAGTGTACTGGGGTGTGCTCTGTGAACTGCAAATACCGCATTCATGTCTCATAATGGAGTGTAAGAGGTGAGTGAATATATGTTATAGCTGGCAGAGTGTCAGAGAACGGGTAGTCGTAAGTCGGGGTGTTGGAAGAGTGAATAAAACTATCCCCGAGGGAACGTTTCCCCAGAAAGCCAAGCAGAAGTTGAAGATGTGCTTGGTGGTGACCGTGTTTCAAGTGGCTCTAATGGCTGTAGATGATGTGGAGAGTAATGAGATGGAAGCTAAGGACTGGGATACCCTGTCTACGTGAGGGGAGAGGCAACAAATAGGATAGACATGATCGAGGGCCCTACCAATGGCAGCTGAAGGAATACCTCAACTTAGGAAAAGGGAGGAGATTTCAGAAGCTCCGGTGCAGAGTGGAGAGACTGGATAAAGTAATGGTGATGTTACAGGAAGCAGGATAGGAAGAAACATAATTCAAGTAGCTGTGGGAGTCGGTGGGCTTGTAGAGATGTCTCGGGGAAAATCTATTAGCAGAGATCTAATGAGTAAGCCCAGGAAGGGATGAGAAAGAGGTGGGCCACAAAAAATGGCGGGTGGAAATTGGAAACATAGTCAATGAAATTCTCCAGATTGAAGCAAGCAGAAATTAGCTTCAGCAGTGTGATCAGTGTAATGGAGAAGAGGTGTTGAAGAGAGTCTTGAGTAAAATTGAAACAGAGTTCCATATATCCTACCGAAAGACAGGCATAATTGGAGCTTATACAGATTTTCAAAGCAACAATTTTCATCTGAAGGACGTGAATCGAGTTAAAAGAGAAGCTGTCAGGGTGAGAACAAGCTCAGCCGAGCAGAGGAGGGATTGGGTCACTTTTCAGTAATGCAGTGGTGAGCTCAGAGACCATCCTGGTGCCGTACAGAGATCCTGTACATGCATACTGACAAAATGAATAGGAGATACATTATGAAATGGTCAAAGCAGCACAGAGCATCACAGGTGTAGGTATGGAGAGAATGGATTAGGGGGAAAGAAAAGTGTCAAGTTGAGAGGGGACTACCTCATCGGGTATGTAGGGGCATTCCTGCTTGAAAACTGGAGAGGAGATAGAAACGAATTGTACAGGTTGCAGATTCCAGTGGGATTGGTGGCGGGTGAGGTATGGAGGAAGATGATGAGATGAAATTAGTTGCAGTTGCAGCTAATGAGTTGCAGTTCAAAGGGAGATGCAGAGGGGAGTCAGACAGTTGATCTTGAGCTGCACCCAAGTATAGGTGCTTCCACCACTCAGCCTTCGCAACAGGTTTGTTGATGATGGAGTTGGAACTGAAAGAATGAAGAGCTGCAAGTGGAGAGTGATATTGCTCAGGGTCCTTAGGGTGACTACTCACACCCTCATGGCCATTATTACAGTAGTCCAGATCCATGAGGCCATTGTGCAGGTACTTCACTAAGATTCTGTTTTGTTGAAGTGAGATGGCACTGGTGTGATCTGGATTTGTAACAGCCAAAAACAATCCAAAAGTGAAGTTTCTCACCAAGATCCTTCAAGCTGTCGATTTTATTTTCCATTCAGTTTCTGAACAGTGTGCTTACCCAGAGATTGAATGCTGTCCTTCAATTTGTTCCTTTCCTTCGTGCAATCTGACTGATTTCAGTTTAGGTCATTTTGTTAGTTGTCTGGGCAAATTGTGTTCACAAGAAGTTTGTGATGTTACTGAGAGTACACAGAGAAACAATTTGCACTTTGGTTGCTGGGGAATTCTCTCTCCAGCAGATGCTGCACCTCAGAAGTAATGTAAAATGAATTAACAATTATGTTTATAATTCCATTCCAGGCACTTGCAAAGAAAGCAAAAGCAGGAAAGCTGCTACCAGAGGAATATCAGGGGGGATCTTTCAGGTAAAATACCAGCAACTCTGCACTTTTATCTTTATAAGTATACTTTTAGTTACAGGATTTTAAAGCAGTGGGAGCATGCAGTTCTGTTGAGTTAGGGCATGTTTGTTTCTCCTGGAGCCTTTTCTTACACTTTTGTTTTCAGTCTTTTATTGGCTATAGACACACTGTTGGTGGTAAGCGAGTCCATGGCCTGTATAAAGTTTGCCTCATTACCAAAATGAGACAGCCTGTCCAACATACTTTGCATATATTGCGAGTTGTCTGGGTGATTTGTGCTTGGTAGTCCACCAGTAAAGGTGTTCTGCACAGTCCAGAAGCTAACTACTCTTGGACTGTTACAGAAATGAAGCAGGCACTGCTCCTTTGAAGATAACACAGCCATCCCAATGTAAGAAAGTGTAAGTGTACAAACAATATAAAATATGCACTATGTTTTCCCTTCTGATGGTTTTCTAATGAAGCAGACACTCAGCTATAACCCCTTAAACCCAGGCAAGGTGCTCTTTTGGTAGGATACCGAATTACATTGCTACCTCTCCCTAGCAGTTAAAGCAATAGAGATGCATGTAATATATTTTGGACCCTGATTGTCTATAGTTTCAGCTGTGAATTATATCTCAACCCATTTGCAGAGCTTACATAAAGCTTCTGTGCAACGCCATTACAAATGAAGGACCACTCATCTTAAATTTTGTCTATTTAATTCTGGCACAGGGTAAATATAAGGCAGTTTACTGGATTTAACAGCGGCAGCATCAAAGCTAGCTTGGCTCCATTGAGGATCGCCTTGATGAGCACAAAATTCAAAACATAAATAAGTAACGTTGTTGGTGACTGACACAAGCAAGTAACTGACAGGAGCTGTTGACTGATGACAGATAGGTGGGTGGACGTCGGACATGATCAACACAAGGAAGTGACTGACATAAGCGGGTGACTGATGACACCAGCAGGTAACTGACAGGAGCTATTGACTGACAACAGCACGTGTGTGGGTGTCTAACATGAGCGGGTAACTAACCACACAAGCAGATAACTAACAGGATCTGGTGACTAACAACACAAGCAGGTAAATGACAGGAGCGGGTGACTGATTATACGTGGCTAGGTGTCGAAGGCTCAAGTGGAAATGAAGATGGTAATTTTCTTCGTGTTTTGTTTTTTGCAGCATCTCCAATTTAGGAATGTTTGGAATCAGTGGTTTCAGTGCTGTGATTAACCCCCCTCAGGCTTGTATCCTGGCCATCGGGCAGTCACGCCATGATCTGGCAGTTTCTGAAGATGATAAAGGGAACCCCAGTCTCTGCCAGAAGGACATGATGATGGTCACTCTGTCCAGTGATGGCCGTGTGGTGGATGATGAACTTGCATCACAGTTTTTGGAGAACTTCAAGCTTAACCTGGAGAACCCAAAACGATTAGCTTTGTTCTAGGTCGCCATGGCTGAGCTTCACTTTACAAAGGATTTGGGATGTTACATGGAAGGCATCACAAAATGTACCTGTGATGCACAGAGTGTTTATTTTATTGTTAGTGTTGTAAGATTGCAAGGTAATATCTACCCTGCCTTGACTGCTACCTGGATGTAAGGCCAAATAAAACTTCTGCTAGTTATTTATTTAATTTGCATCTTCATCTCTTTATTATAAACACTGCCTGTCTTCAGGCACCTCCTTCTGCTTTGGGAAGAAATGAGAGGCAAGCAGGCCAGTGAGCACCAGTCTCCACCAGTTCAACAGTGTCTGGAATGCATAGCTGGAAGAGGATCAGAGCATTGGACATCCCCCACCGCATCCTGCCCACCCGCCACCCCACCCCCCCCAACCCCGACGCGCATCCCGCGTAATGTACCCGTCTCAATGGGTAAGATATCCTGCTAAATGGACAAACATTTATTTATTGAAGGTGGTTATTATGTGGCCTGGCAGTCAGTCCTTTGGTAGTTTTGAAATGCTAGCTGCTCAGCTGTGTAAAGTTACATGGGATAATTGCAAAAAGACAGCTTTGTTTCCATTAGATTATATCTGCTTCCCTACTGTGGTGCCTTCATGCATCTCACAGCTACTCCAGTCGAGTGGTAGGATGAGCATCAGTGAACCTGTTCTGTGTGCTTCACCAATGCTGCCTGTAACCACCAGGAGACACACAAGATGATTCTGCCCGTCATGGCACAGCTAAAGTGAGCAGATTATGAGTGGTCCAGTGATCTATTCAACTTCATCACCATAGCAATACTTCATCAGTAAAATTAGGATTTCGAAGTGTATTGAGTTTGTATCTGGCAAACCTCACCGATTCAGGCTTATGGAAATGGTAACTCAGTGACCTGGTTCATTAGAGAAGAGAATAAAATTTACCATGAATTATCACTGGATTTTTAGCTGGTATTTTCATTCTGGATTAGCAATCACAAGTGTGTACAAATTATTCTAGACACAATTATTCAGAGATTTTTTGAAAAAAAGTGTATAATTTTTGAGGTTGTGCAAGCCTTCTGAAAGCCAATTCTAGAACCAAAGAGGGTCACAGCACCGAAGAAGACCATTGGGCCCTTTGCTAGATCTGGCTGGGCAACATCAAGCTCTTCTGGGTGACACTCTCCTCTGCCAAAACCATATGCTACTCTAAGATCATCTTGGAAGGCAAAGATAATTTTCTCCACCACCAACCGTCTCATTAAAGCTTTTTCCTCTGACTGCTCCACCCTTACTTCCAACAAAAAGTACAAGGGGCTCATAGAATTTGCCCACCAAGATAGAGACCATCCATTCAGCTGCCTCTGTTTCCTCCCTTTCCTTGCTACCCTATTAAATTCCACCCCCCAAGCTACACTCTAACCCCCAAACCTCCATCTCTCTCTGATTTATCTCCTGTCTGTCCTATGCCCTTTCATCAAACCTACATTGTAATTATCAATCTTATTCCCACTAAACTGATAAACACCCAACTTCCTTTCCAAACCTCCATGCCATCTGACATTGTAAATGATTAAAATCATACAATGGCCTCCTGTGCAGTGCATTCCAGATCCTAACCATTCGCTACATAAAAAGGTTTTTCCGCATATTATCATTGGTTCTTTTGCCATTCACCTTATATGAGTGCCCTCTGGTTCTCAATCCTTCTGCCAATGAGAACATTTTCTCTCCATCTACTCTGTCCAGTCCCCTCATGATTTTGAACACCTTCATCGAATCTCCCTTCAACCTTCTCTACTCTAAGGAGAACAATCCCAGCTTCTCCATTCTATCCACATAATAGATGTCTAGTGTCTTCACATTGATCCTAAAGTGTGGTGCCCAGAATTGAACACAATACTCCATTTGAGGCCAAGCCAGTGTTTTATAAAGGTTTATCATAACTTCCTTGCTTTTGTACTCTATGCCTCTATTTATAAAGGCCAGGATCCCATATGCCTTTTTAACCACTTTCTCAACCTGCCCTGCCACTTTCAATGATTTGTGCACATGTACCCCCAGGTGTCTCTCTTCCTGCACTCCCTTTAGAATTGTATCCTTTAGTTTATATTGCTGCTCCCCATTCTTCGTCCCAAAATGTATCATTTCACATTCTTCGGCATTAAATTTAACCTGCCATGTGTCCACCCATTCCACCAGCCTATGTCTTTTTGAAGTTTATCAGTATCTGTCTGAAAGTTCACAATACTTCCAAGTTTTGTGTCATCTGCAAATTTTGAAATTGTGCCCTTTACTCCCAAGTTTAGGTCTTTAATATAAATATCAGGCAATGCGGTGGTCCTAGTACTGACTCCAGTCTGAAAAACAACTGTTCACCACTACTTTTTGTTTCCCGTCACTCAGACTATGCTGCCACTGTCCCGTTCGATGGGCTTGAACTTCGCTAACAAGCCTGTTAAGTGGCACTTTATCAATGCTTGTTGGAGGTCCATGCACACCACATCAACCCTTTCTTGTCTCATCAAAAAACTCAATCAAGTTAGCTAAACATGATTTGCCCTTAACAAATCCATGCTGGCTTTCCTTAATTAATCCACATTTGTCCAAGTGACTGTTAATGTTGTCCCAGATTATCATTTCGAAAAGCTTTCCCACCATCGAGGTTAAACTGACTGGCCTGTGGGTGCTGAGATTATCTTTGCACCCTTATTCAAAAAAGGTGTGACATTTGCAATTCTCCAGCCCTCCAGCACTACCCCTGTATCTGAGGAGGATTGGAAGATTATAGCCAGTGCCTCCACAATTTCTTTCCTTGCCTCAATAACCTCAGATGCATCCCATCCACTCCCGGTGACTTATCAACTTTTAAGTACAGCCAGCATTTCTTATACCTCCTGTTTATCTGGGGACACTATATCCCTTCCTTTCAAAACCTATCAACTCCCCATCAAAAAATTCACCCTTCTCTCATATTGGAAGCTACCATCCCAGTGTGTCTATTTGAACGCAAGAAGTGTCAGGAATAAGGGTGATGAACTTAGAGCATGGATCAGTACTTGGAGCTACGATGTTGTGGCCATTACGGAGACGTGGCTATCACAGGGGCAGGAATGAATGTTGGATGTTCCGGGGTTTAGATGTTTCAAAAGGAATAGGGAGGGAGGTAAAAGAGGTGGGGGAGTGGCATTGTTAATCAGGGATAGTATCACAGCTGCAGAAAGGGAGGTCGTCGAGGAGGGTTTGTCTACTGAGTCATTATGGGTGGAAGTCAGAAACAGGAAAGGAGCAGTCACTTTGTTGGGAGTTTTCTATAGACCCCCCAATAGCAACAGAGACATGGAGGAACAGATTGGGAGGCAGATTTTGGAAAGGTGCAGAAGTAACAGGGTTGTTGTCATGGGTGACTTCAACTTCCCTAATATTGATTGGAACCTCCTTAGTGTAAATAGTTTGGATGGAGCAGTTTTTGTCAGGTGTGTCCAGGAAGGTTTCCTGACTCAATATGTAGATAGGCCAACTAGAGGGGAGACTATGTTGGACTTGGTGCTTGGCAACGAACCAGGCCAGGTGGCAGATCTCTCGGTGGGAGAGCATTTCGGTGATAGTGATCACAATTCCCTGACCTTTACTATAGTCATGGAGAGGGACAGGAGCAGACGGGATGGGAAAATATTTAATTGGGGGAGGGGGAATTACAATGCTATTAGGCAGGAACTGGGGAGCATCAATTGGGAACAGATGTTCTCACGGAAATGCACGACAGAAATGTGGAGGTTGTTTAGGGAGCACTTGCTGCGACTGCTGGATAGGTTTGTCCCGATGAGGCAAGGAAGGGATGGTAGGGTGAAGGAACCTTGGATGACAAGAGATGTGGAACAGCTAGTCAAGAGGAAGAAGGAAGCTTACTTAAGGTTGAGGAAGCAAGGATCAGACAGGGCTCTAGAGGGTTACAAGGTAGCCAGGAAGGAACTGAAGAATGGACTTAGGAGAGCTAGAAGGGGTCATGAAAAAGTCTTGGCGGGTAGGATTAAGGAAAATCCCAAGGCGTTCTACACTTATGTGAGGAACAAGAGGATGGCCAGAGTGAGGGTAGGGCCGATCAGGGACAGTGGAGGGAACTTGTGCCTGGAGTCGGAGGAGGTAGGGGAGGTCCTAAATGAATACTTTGCTTCAGTATTCACTGGTGAGAGGGACCTGGTCGTTTGTGAGGACAGCGTGGAACAGGCTGATATGCTCGAACAGGTTGAGGTTAAGAGGGAGGATGTGCTGGAAATTTTGAATGATATGAGGACAGATAAGTCCCCGGGACCAGAAGGGATATACCCAAGGATATTACGGGAAGCGAGGGAAGAGATTGCTGTGCCTTTGGCGATGATCTTTGCGTCTTCACTGTCCACTGGAGTAGTACCGGATGATTGGAGGGTGGCAAATGTTGTTCCCTTGTTCAAGAAAGGGAATAGGGATAACCCTGGGAATTATAGACCAGTCAGTCTTACGTCGGTAGTGGGCAAATTATTGGAGAGGATTCTGAGAGACAGGATTTATGATTATTTGGAAAAGCATAGTTTGATTAGAGACAGTCAGCATGGCTTTGTGAGGGGCAGGTCATGCCTCACAAGCCTTATTGAATTATTTGAAGATGTGACAAAACACATTGATGAAGGAAGAGCAGTGGATGTGGTGTATATGGATTTTAGCAAGGCATTTGATAAGGTTCCCCATGGTAGGCTCATTCAGAAAGTAAGGAGGCATGGGATTCAGGGAAAGTTGGCTGTCTGGATACAAAATTGGCTGGCCCATAGAAGTCAGAGGTTGGTAGTAGATGGAAAGTATTCAGCATGGAGCTCGGTGACCAGTGGTGTTCCACAAGGATCTGTTCTGGGACCTCTGCTATTTGTGATGTTTATAAATGACTTGGATGAGGAAGTGGAAGGCTGGGTTAGCAAGTTTGCCGATGACACGAAGGTTGCTGGAGTTGTGGATAGTGTGGAAGGCTGTTGTAGGTTGCAACGGGACATTGACAGGATGCAGAGCTGGGCTGAGAAGTGGCAGATGGAGTTCAACCTGGAAAAGTGTGAAGTGATTCATTTTGGAAGGTCGAATTTGAATGCAGAATACAGGCTTAAAGACAGGATTCTTGGCAGTGTGGAGGAACAGAGGGATCTTGGGGTCCATGTCCATAGATCGCTCAAAGTTGCCACCCAAATTGATAGGGTTGTTAAGAAGGCGTATGGTGTGTTGGCTTTTATTAACAGGGAGATTGAGTTTAAGAGCCGCGAGGTTATGCTGCAGCTCTATAAAGCCCTGGTTAGACCACACTTGGAATATTGTGTTCAGTTCTGGTCGCCTCATTATAGGAAGGATATGGAAGCTTTAGAGAGGGTGCAGAGGAGATTTACCAGGGTGCTGCCTGGACTGGAGGGCATGTCCTACGAAGAAAGATTGAGGGAGCTAGGGCTTTTCTCATTGGAGCGAAGAAGGATGAGAGATGACTTGATAGATGGGTACAAGATGATGAGAGGCATAGATAGAGTGGATAGTCAGAGACTTTTTCCCAGGGTGGAAAGGGCTATCACCAGGGGGCATAATTTTAAGGTGATTGGAGGAAGGGTTCGGGGAGATGTCATGGTAGGTTCTTTACACAGAGACGGTGGGTGCGTGGAATGCGCTGCCAGCGGTGGTAGTAGAAGCAGATACATTAGGGACATTTAAGCGACTCTTGGATAGGTACATGGATGATAGTAGAATGAAGGGTAGGTAGTTAGTTTGATCTTAGAGTAGGTTAAAGGTTCGGCACAACATCGTGGGCCGAAGGGCCTGTACTGTGCTGTACTGTTCTATGTTCTATATGTTCTATCTCCAAGCTTTCTTTTCCCCACAACATCCTTGGATGCCTAGGTCTCTCAACGCTACCAATTTGAATCTTTTCAATCAGTTTTCTGCCTTTTCTACAGCACCCAAACAGCTCTATACAAAATCATGAATGGTGTCCTCTGTGATTATGGTGCCTGATCCTTCCTTGTCATCCTCAACCTATCTGCCCTCTTTAATGGGTTGACTATATTTTTCTCCTCCAACACCACTCCTCCATCATTTAACTTAGTGGGAAGGTTTTTGCTTGGCTCCACTCTTACCAACCTGATCATAACCAAAGGCTTCTGTTTCCACTACCGTACCATCACTGCAAAAAATCTCTCCAGGATCTATCCCCTGGACTCTCCTCCTCTTCTACCTGCTACTCTTTAGCGCTTTCATTCACAGACATGGGATCATCTTCCACACATATGCTGACGACACCCAACTCTATCTCTCTGCCATCAATCTCAACCACTTCATTACCTCTATCCTATCAGACTACTTGCCAATTTCCAGTCTTACATGAGCCTTAACTCCTTCCAGTTCAACATCAGGAAGACCAAATCCAACATCTTTGTCCTCCACCATAAACTCCATACTCTCATCCACAACACAATCTCCGCCCTGTGTGAAACCAGACTGTTCACAGTTTCAGTGTCCTATTTGACTTCAAACTGTGCTTCCAGTCTCTATCACAAACACTGTCTTCTTCATAACACTGCAAAACCCCAACCCCCACCCCTCCCTCTGCCCATCTGCAGCTAAAACCCACTCCTTTATTACAGCCACACTCAACTATTCCAGTGCTATCCCAGTTGAACTCAGATCGAACACCCTCCATAAACTTAGATTCATCCAAAACAAAAATGCATTATCCTTTCATGTAACAAGTCCTGCTTACCCCGTTCTTACTGATCTACATTGCCTTCTGGGCCCCAAGCATCTCAAATTTATAAATCTTGCCCCCAAATCACAACTGCACTCTTAAAATCCTCACTGTCTATCCTTGGACACTCCTTTCACCACAACATTTCTGCAGCTACTGATTTGCTCAACCACACCCTCACCTCCACCATTGATGCCCAAGTCTCCATTAAACCCATTACTCTCTCTCACCCTGGCCGGTCCCCTGGTACCTCTTTCGCATCCACTCCCTTAAGTACAAGGAATGCAGAGTTAAATGGGTATGGTGGACAACAGGTTTAGCCATTCACCTGCAGAACTGGCTGGACCATGTAAAGCACTATTAGATCCTGCTGTCTTCTGCAAAAACTGCTTACTATTCCAGGATAATCCTGGAATGCAAAGATAACCCCTGTCTTCTTTTCTCGAGTGCAAGCCATCTTCTTAACTACCTCTCCATGTCTCCTTCAGCCTCACCTCCAACGAGTGCGAGAAGCTCAAGGGTTTCTTTGTCACCGAGATTAAGAACATTCCATCAGCTACCTCTGCCACTTCCTTCCATTCCTATAGCCCACTGGGCCAAACTCCTCTAAGGCTTCCCCTAGCCCTAACCCTGAATTTACATCTTTGTCTAGTTTCTCTCCTATCTTCCGTCTGAGCTCATCTTGTCCATGAGACCCACCTCCTGCTCTTTTAACCCTATTCGCATTAAATTACTGACCATCCAAATTCCCTTCCTGGCCCCAGTGTTAGCTGGCACTGTTAACAGTTCTCTCTCATCAAGTCCCGTCCCCCTCTTTTAAAACTGCTGCCATCACCCCTTACCTCAACAAAACAACCCTTGACCCCTTCTCCTTGCAAATTACCACCCCATCTCCAACCTTCCTTCCCTTTCCAAAGACCTTAAACTGGCACCTCGGAAATTCGTGTCCATCTTTCCAGGAACTCCATGTTTGAATTCTTCCAATCAGGTTTCTGCCTCTGCCACAGCACCAAAACAGCTGCTATCAAAGTCACAAATGACATCCTTATGAGTGTGACAAAGACAAACTATCCCTCCTCATCCCTCTTAACCTGTCTGCAGCCTTTGACACAGTTGATCCCAACATCCTTCTCCAATGCCTCTCCACTATCATCCAGCTGGGTTGGACTGCATTCACCTGGTTTCATTCTGAGTTATTTAATCATAGCCAGAGAATCGCCATCACTGTCATCTGAAAGTCAGTTTCCACATGTACGATCCCAACACCCAGCTCTAGCTCACCACCTCCACTCTTGACCCAACCACTGTCAATAAATTGTCAGACTACTTGACATCCAGTTCTGAATGAGCAGAAATTTCCTCCAAATATTGGGAAGACTGAAGCCATTGTCTTCAGTCCCACCATAAATTTCACTCCCTCACCAATGGCTCTATCCCTCTCCCTAGCAACTGTCTGAGGCTGAACCAGACTGTTCATAACCTCAGTGTTGACCGTGAGATGGGTTTCCAACCACATATCTGCACCATCACTAAAACTGCCTATTTTTTACCTCTGTAACATCACCCGACTCCACCCCTGCCTCAGCTCATCTGCTTCTGAAATCATCATTCATGCCTTCAATACCTCTAGACTTGACTATTCCAACACATTCCTGACTGATCTCCCACAATCTACTCTCCGTAAACTTGTCATCCAAAGTTCTGGTGCCCATGTCCTAACTCACACAAAGTCCCATTCACCCATCACCCCTGTGCTCGCTGACCTACACTGGCTCCCGGTTCAGGAACACCTCGATTTTAAAATTCTCATCCTTGGTTTCAAATTCCTTCATGGCCCTGCCCCTCCCTGTTTCTAAACTCCCTCAGCCCCACAATGCACCGAGATATCTGCGCTCCTCCAATTCCAGCCTCTTGAGCATCCCAGATTTTAATCGTTCCACCATTGGCGGCCATGCCTTCAGCTGCCTAGGCCCTAAGCTCTGGAATTCCCTCCCTAAGCCTTTCTGCCTCTCTACCTCACTTTTCTCCTTTAAAACACTCATTAAAACGTACCTCTTTGACAAAGCTTTTGGTCATCGGCTTTAATATCTCCTTATGTGACTTGGTGTCATATTTTGTTTTATAATGCCTCTGTGAAGCGTCTTGGGACATTTTATTATGTTATATAAATAAAAGTTTTTGTTGTTGTTTGCTTTAAACTCTATGACCTTGCTGCACTTTTTCTCTGTCACTTCCTCCTGCACCATGAACCCCCTCCCGAACAGTCCATTCATCTAACTCCAACCCCTTGTGCTAGCCCCCCTTCAGCCATCAGTGGCTGTGCTTTTAATTGCATAGGCTTCATATTCTCCACTTCCACTTCTATCTCCTTTTCCTCCTTTAAGACTCACTTGGAACCCCACCTTTTTGACCAAACTTTGGGTCACCCCTCCTTACATCTCCTTCTTTAGTTCAACATCTATTTATCCCTTAGTGCCTCTGTGAAGTGCCTTCAGGCATTTTTCTATGTTCAAATTACTATATAAATAAAAGTTGTATCTGCATTGGTTCCTTTGTTAGAATAATCCAGAACTAATTTCAATGCCCCACTCTCTTCCCATAGCCCTGGATCTTTCTCTGCTTCACACATTTATCCAATTTTCCTTTAAAAAGATGCAATGTTCTCTGCCTTAGCCACTCCTTGTCACAAAGGATTCTACACCCCAATAACCCACCGCTAACCTTTCACAACTGTAAGAATTATATATTGGAGGTGCTTAGGGCCCAGAAGGCAGTTCAGGTCTGTGGGGAGAGGGGTCAGCGGTGTGTGGGACTTGGTGCATTAAAGGACACGGACTTCTGGGTTTTGGATGAGCTGAAGTTTAGGGAGTCATAGAGTCATTTACAACACAGAAGGAGTCCATTTGACCCATTGAGTCTATGCCGACTCCACGGAGCAATCCAGTCAGTCCCACTCCCCGGCTCAATCCCCGTAGCCCTTCAAGTTTATTTCTTTCAAGTGCCCATTCAATTTCCTTTTGAAATCAATGATTGTTTCTGCTTCCACCACCCTCGTAGGCAGCAAGTTCCAGGTCATTACCACTCACTGCGTAAAAATGTTCTTCCTCAGATTCTCCCTGCATCTCTTGACCAAAACTTTGTATCTTAGTCCTTGTATCATCAGTTAATGGGAACAGTTTTTCCTTGTCTACCCTCTTTAAGCCTGTCATAATCTTGTACACTACTTTGCTCCAAGGAGAACAACCCCAGCTTTTCCAACCTAACCTTGTCACTAAAATCCCTCATCCCTTGAACCATTCTGGTAAATCTCCTCTGCACCCTCTCAAGGACCCTCAAATCCTTCCTTAAAGTGTGGTGACCAGAACTGAACACAATACTCTAGTTGGGGCCTAACCAGAACTTTATAAAGGTTCAGCATAACTTCCCTGCTTTTGTACTCAATATCTCTATTTATGAAGTCCAAGATCCCACATGCTTTACTAACCACACTCTCAATATGTCCTGCCACCTTCAAAGATCAATGTACATTCACCCCTAGGTCCCTCTGTTCCTGCACACTCTTCAGAACTGTGCCATTAAGTCTGCATTGCCTCACCCTAACCCTTCTGCCAAAATGTATCACCTCACACTTGTCAGTATTAAATTCCATCTCCCACTTGTCTGCCTATTCTGCTATCCTATTTGTTTCCTGTCGCAGGCTGTTCAAATCATCCTCACTGTTTGCCGCACATCTAAGTTCAGAATGATCGACAAATTTTGGAATTCTACTTTCTATTCCAATATCCAAGTCATTTATATATAGCAAAAAAGCAGTGGTCCTTGCTCTGATCCTTGGGAAACACCACTTTCTACCATCCTCCAGTCTGAAAAGTTTACCATGACTCACTGTTTTCTGTGCTTAAGCCAATTTTTTATCCAATTGGACGCTGACTCTCCTATTCCATGAGCCTCGTTTTTGTTAACCAGCCTTTTATGTGGTACTTTATCAAACACTTTCTTAAAATTCATACAGACAACATTCCCTTCATCAACCTTCTCTGTTACTTCATCAAAAAATTCAATTAGTCAAGCATGATCTTCCTTTTACAAATCCATGCTGGCTATCCTTAATGAACTCAAACCTTTCCAAGTGCCTGTTCATTTCTTTCCCTGATTATTATTCCTAAAATTTTACCCACCATTAGTGTTAAACTAACTGGCCTGTGGTTGCTGGGACGGTCTTTACACCCTTTCTTGAATAAGGGAGTCACATTTGCCACTCTCCAATGCTCTCGCACCTCCTCCATATCTGGGGAAGAATGGAAGATTATGGCAAGCCATTTCGCTATCTCCAACCCCACGTCCTTTAGCAACCTGGGTTGCAAGCCATCCGGATCAGGTGACTTATCTACCCTTAGCATAGCCAGCCTTTCCAGAACCTCTTTCTACCCGCTTACTATTTACATGCTGGTAGAAGATTTTTGGGTTCTGTTTTGTGTTGACTGCCATTCTATTCTCATATTCTCTCTTTTCCAATCTTATTTTCCTCTTCACATCCCCTCTCAGCCTACTGCATCTGACGTGGTTCTCACTTGAAAAATTCACCTGACATGCATCATTTTTTAAATCATAATCTCAATCTCCCTCATCATCCAATAAACCCTGTTGTTGGTTCCCTTACCTTTTGCCCTTGTTGGAATGTACTTAGCCTGTACCTGAAGCATTGCTTCCCTAAAGATCACCTATTGTTCCATTACAGTTTTTCCTGTCAGTCTATGTTCTCATTTTACCCTGGCTAGATCCCTTCTCATCACAGTGATATTAGCCCTCTTCCAACCTAGACGTTCTACTTTGTATCGTTCCTTGCTTTTCTGCATTACTAGTCTAAACTTTATGGTACAATAACCAAATTCTCCCTGACAGACACTTGGTCCACTTGGCCCACCTCATTTCCCAGCACCAGATCCAGCAATGCCTCCTTTCTAGTTGAGCTGAGAACATACTGATCAAGGAAGTTCTCCTGAACACATTTCAGAAATTCTTCTCCCTCCTTTCCCTTTACTCTAACATAATCCTAATCAAGAATAGGGTAAAGTCCCCCAATATCACCACTCTGTAGTTCTTGCACATCTTTGTGCAAGATTAGCTCCTCTATCTCTCTCTCACTATTCGGAGGCCTATAGAATACCCCCAGTAGAGTGATCATATTCTTTATGCTTCTCAACTCTAACTAAATGGCTTCTGTCCTTGCCCCCTCAAGGACATCCCCTCTTTCCAACACTACATTTTCTTCCCTAATCAGTACTGCCACCCCACCTCCCTTTTAGCCTTCTCTATCTTTTCTGAAGACTTTATATCCTTATATATTAAGCTTCCAGTCTTCACCATTTTAAGCCATGTTTCCATTATTGCCATTACATCATATTCCCATATTGCTGTTTGTGCTTGTAGCTCACCCACATTTGCTAAATAATCCACAGTGTGCTAAGAATTACGCTGACAACCAATTTAAGATTGTCAGTCAGGCTCGCAGTGTGGCACATTTACACATACTAGAAGCTACATATATTAATACACAGGGCCCTGTTCTTTGCAGACATAAAGAACATGTATACACATATTCAGCTAAACAAAATAAGTGACAGCCATGCGCTGGTTCATTCCTCAGGGTGATGTCTTGACCAATCAGAGTCAAGCTGCCTGGTTTAAATTTCAAACAAAGCTTGGCAGTTAACTGTCAGTCACCATAAATCAGTGCATTCTCCATGGCAATGCCTCTACCAATCAGCATTCTCTTCTCATACTGTATAAATTTGTTGCACTCCCTTACATTGGTATTCTTGCGAATTGTCCTGATGAGTGCAAGACGAAAAGCTTCGCCAAAATGTCTGTTTTCAGCAATACACACATGAAGTGTCCTGAAGTTTCCACGTGGTGCAGAAATTGCAAGCAATAGATGTCAGCTGCCTATCCATGATGTGAAAAAACCCTGTATTCCTCTTTAACAATCTGGTTAGTACCCAGTTTAAACTATCAATTTTAGTTAACACCCCCAAACCTGTTCTGTGCTTATACTCTGATTAAATCACTTACAGTTACACTAACCTGACTGAATATTTTTAATTTCCCAGCTCCAATTTGAACCAATAGCCTGGTTTAGAGAGGGAAAAGAGAAAAATAGTCACTCAGCAATCACTTATCTTCTGCCCTGTGACATCATGATTTGATTTACTTTAGAATGCAGTCGGTCGATTCTGAAGCTGCGCATCTCCCCCCAGGCCCACTCCTTTATTCTGCAGCCCTCTCACTGTGCTCACCCCCAGGCTCACTCCTTTACTCTGCAGCCCTCTCACTGTGCTCTCCCCCAGGCCCACTCCTTTATTCTGCAGCCCTCTCACTGTGCTCACCCCCAGGCTCACTCCTTTATTCTGCAGCCCTCTCACTGTGCTCTCCCCCAGGCCCACTCCTTTATTCTGCAGCCCTCTCACTGTGCTCACCCCCAGGCTCACTCCTTTACTCTGCAGCCCTCTCACTGTGCTCTCCCCCAGGCCCACTCCTTTATTCTGCAGCCCTCTCACTGTGCTCACCCCCAGGCTCACTCCTTTACTCTGCAGCCCTCTCACTGTGCTCTCCCCCAGGCCCACTCCTTTATTCTGCAGCCCTCTCACTGTGCATTCCCCCAGGCCCACTCCTTTATTCTGCAGCCCTCTCACTGTGCTCACCCCCAGGCTCACTCCTTTATTCTGCAGCCCTCTCACTGTGCTCACCCCCAGGCTCACTCCTTTATCCTGCAGCCCTCTCACTGTGCTCTCCCCCAGGCCCACTCCTTTATTCTGCAGCCCTCTCACTGTGCTCACCCCCAGGCTCACTCCTTTATTCTGCAGCCCTCTCACTGTGCTCTCCCCCAGGCCCACTCCTTTATTCTGCAGCCCTCTCACTGTGCTCACCCCCAGGCTCACTCCTTTACTCTGCAGCCCTCTCACTGTGCTCTCCCCCAGGCCCACTCCTTTATTCTGCAGCCCTCTCACTGTGCTCTCCCCCAGGTCCACTCCTTTATCCTGCATCCCTCTCACTGTGCTCTCCCCCAGGCCCACTCCTTTATTCTGCAGCCCTCTCACTGTGCTCACCCCCAGGCTCACTCCTTTACTCTGCAGCCCTCTCACTGTGCTCTCCCCCAGGCCCACTCCTTTATTCTGCAGCCCTCTCACTGTGCTCACCCCCAGGCTCACTCCTTTACTCTGCAGCCCTCTCACTGTGCTCTCCCCCAGGCCCACTCCTTTATTCTGCAGCCCTCTCACTGTGCTCACCCCCAGGCTCACTCCTTTATTCTGCAGCCCTCTCACTGTGCTCTCCCCCAGGCCCACTCCTTTATTCTGCAGCCCTCTCACTGTGCTCACCCCCAGGCTCACTCCTTTACTCTGCAGCCCTCTCACTGTGCCCTCCCCCAGGCCCACTCCTTTATTCTGCAGCCCTCTCACTGTGCCCTCCCCCAGGTCCACTCCTTTATCCTGCAGCCCTCTCACTGTGCTCACCCCCAGGCTCACTCCTTTATTCTGCAGCCCTCTCACTGTGCATTCCCCCAGGCCCACTCCTTTATTCTGCAGCCCTCTCACTGTGCATTCCCCCAGGCCCACTCCTTTATTCTGCAGCCCTCTCACTGTGCATTCCCCCAGGCCCACTCCTTTATTCTGCAGCCCTCTCACTGTGCATTCCCCCAGGCCCACTCCTTTATTCTGCAGCCCTCTCACTGTGCTCTCCGCCAGGCCCACTCCTTTATCCTGCAGCCCTCCCACTGTGCTCACCCCCAGGCTAACTCCTTTATTCTGCAGCCCTCTCACTGTGCTCTCCCCCAGGTCCACTCCTTTATCCTGCAGCCCTCTCACTGTGCTCTCCCCCAGGCCCACTCGTTTATCCGGCAGCCCTCTCACTGTGCTCTCCCCCAGGCCATCTCCTTGATCCTGCAGCCCTCTCAATGTGCTCACCCCCAGGCCCACTCCTTTATCCTACAGCCCTCTCACTGTGCTCTCCCCCAGGCCTGCTCCTTTATCCTGCAGCCCTCTCATTGTGCTCACCCCCAGGCTCACTCCTTTATCCTGCAGCCCTCTCACTGTGCTCTCCCCCAGGCCCACTCCTTTATCTTGCAGCCCTCTCACTGTGCTCTCCCCCAGGCCCACTCCTTTATCCTGCAGCCCTCTCATTGTGCTCACCCCCAGGCTCACTCCTTTATCCTGCAGCCCTCTCACTGTGCTCTCCCCCAGGCCCACTCCTTTATCCTGCAGCCCTCTCACTGTGCTCTCCCCCAGGCCCACTCCTTTATCCTGCAGCCCTCTCACTGTGCTCACCCCCTCGGCCCACTCCTTTATCCTGAAGCCCTCTCACTGTGCTCTCCCCCAGGCCCACTCCTTTAACTTGCAGCCCTTTCACTGTGCTCTCTCCCAGGCCCACTCCTTTATCCTTTTGCCCTCTCTCTGTGCTCTCCCCCAGGCCCACTCCTTTATCCTTTTGCCCTCACACTGTGCTCTTCCCCAGGCCCACTCCTTTATCCTGCAGCCCTCTCACTGTGCTCTCCCCCAGGCCCACTCCTTTATCCTGCAGCCCTCTCACTGTGCTCTCCCCCAGGCCCACTCCTTTATCCTTTTGCCCTCACACTGTGCTCTCCTCCGCGGCCCACTCCTTTATCCTTTTGCCCTCTCACTGTGCTCTCCCCCAGGCCTGCTCCTTTATCCTTTTGCCCTCTCACTGTGCTCTCCCCCAGGCCCTCTCCTTTATCCTTTTGCCCTCTCACTGTGCTCTCCTCCTCAGCCCACTCCTTTATCCTTTTGCCCTCTCACTGTGCTCTCCCCCAGGCCCACTCCTTTACCCTTTTGCCCTCTCACTGTGCTCTCCGCCTCGGCCCACTCCTTTATCCTGCAGCCCTCTCACTGTGCTCTCCCTCAGACCCACTCCTTTATCCTTTTGCCCTCACACTGTGCTCTCCCCCAGGCCCACTCCTTTATCCTGCAGCCCTCTCACTGTGCTCTCCCTCAGACCCACTCCTTTACCCTTTTGCCCTCTCACTGTGCTCTCCCCCAGGCCCACTCCTTTATCCTGCAGCACTCTCACTGTGCTCACCCCCTCAGCCCACTCCTTTATCCTGCAGCCCTTTCACTGTGCTCTCCCCCAGGCCCACTCCTTTATCCTGCAGCCCTTTCACTGTGCTCTCCGCCTCGGCCCACTCCTTTATCCTGCAGCCCTCTCACTGTGCTCACCCCCTCAGCCCACTCCTTTATCCTGCAGCCCTTTCACTGTGCTCTCCGCCTCGGCCCACTCCTTTATCCTGCAGCCTTCTCACTGTGCTCTCCCTCAGACCCACTCCTTTATCCTTTTGCCCTCTCACTGTGCTCTCCCCAGGCCCACTCCTTTATCCTGCAGCCCTCTCACTGTGCTCACCCCCAGGCTCACTCCTTTACTCTGCAGCCCTCTCACTGTGCCCTCCCCCAGGCCCACTCCTTTATTCTGCAGCCCTCTCACTGTGCCCTCCCCCAGGTCCACTCCTTTATCCTGCAGCCCTCTCACTGTGCTCACCCCCAGGCTCACTCCTTTATTCTGCAGCCCTCTCACTGTGCATTCCCCCAGGCCCACTCCTTTATTCTGCAGCCCTCTCACTGTGCATTCCCCCAGGCCCACTCCTTTATTCTGCAGCCCTCTCACTGTGCATTCCCCCAGGCCCACTCCTTTATTCTGCAGCCCTCTCACTGTGCATTCCCCCAGGCCCACTCCTTTATTCTGCAGCCCTCTCACTGTGCTCTCCGCCAGGCCCACTCCTTTATCCTGCAGCCCTCCCACTGTGCTCACCCCCAGGCTAACTCCTTTATTCTGCAGCCCTCTCACTGTGCTCTCCCCCAGGTCCACTCCTTTATCCTGCAGCCCTCTCACTGTGCTCTCCCCCAGGCCCACTCGTTTATCCGGCAGCCCTCTCACTGTGCTCTCCCCCAGGCCATCTCCTTGATCCTGCAGCCCTCTCAATGTGCTCAGCCCCAGGCCCACTCCTTTATCCTACAGCCCTCTCACTGTGCTCTCCCCCAGGCCTGCTCCTTTATCCTGCAGCCCTCTCATTGTGCTCACCCCCAGGCTCACTCCTTTATCCTGCAGCCCTCTCACTGTGCTCTCCCCCAGGCCCACTCCTTTATCTTGCAGCCCTCTCACTGTGCTCTCCCCCAGGCCCACTCCTTTATCCTGCAGCCCTCTCATTGTGCTCACCCCCAGGCTCACTCCTTTATCCTGCAGCCCTCTCACTGTGCTCTCCCCCAGGCCCACTCCTTTATCCTGCAGCCCTCTCACTGTGCTCTCCCCCAGGCCCACTCCTTTATCCTGCAGCCCTCTCACTGTGCTCACCCCCTCGGCCCACTCCTTTATCCTGAAGCCCTCTCACTGTGCTCTCCCCCAGGCCCACTCCTTTAACTTGCAGCCCTTTCACTGTGCTCTCTCCCAGGCCCACTCCTTTATCCTTTTGCCCTCTCTCTGTGCTCTCCCCCAGGCCCACTCCTTTATCCTTTTGCCCTCACACTGTGCTCTTCCCCAGGCCCACTCCTTTATCCTGCAGCCCTCTCACTGTGCTCTCCCCCAGGCCCACTCCTTTATCCTGCAGCCCTCTCACTGTGCTCTCCCCCAGGCCCACTCCTTTATCCTTTTGCCCTCACACTGTGCTCTCCTCCGCGGCCCACTCCTTTATCCTTTTGCCCTCTCACTGTGCTCTCCCCCAGGCCTGCTCCTTTATCCTTTTGCCCTCTCACTGTGCTCTCCCCCAGGCCCTCTCCTTTATCCTTTTGCCCTCTCACTGTGCTCTCCTCCTCAGCCCACTCCTTTATCCTTTTGCCCTCTCACTGTGCTCTCCCCCAGGCCCACTCCTTTACCCTTTTGCCCTCTCACTGTGCTCTCCGCCTCGGCCCACTCCTTTATCCTGCAGCCCTCTCACTGTGCTCTCCCTCAGACCCACTCCTTTATCCTTTTGCCCTCACACTGTGCTCTCCCCCAGGCCCACTCCTTTATCCTGCAGCCCTCTCACTGTGCTCTCCCTCAGACCCACTCCTTTACCCTTTTGCCCTCTCACTGTGCTCTCCCCCAGGCCCACTCCTTTATCCTGCAGCACTCTCACTGTGCTCACCCCCTCAGCCCACTCCTTTATCCTGCAGCCCTTTCACTGTGCTCTCCCCCAGGCCCACTCCTTTATCCTGCAGCCCTTTCACTGTGCTCTCCGCCTCGGCCCACTCCTTTATCCTGCAGCCCTCTCACTGTGCTCACCCCCTCAGCCCACTCCTTTATCCTGCAGCCCTTTCACTGTGCTCTCCGCCTCGGCCCACTCCTTTATCCTGCAGCCTTCTCACTGTGCTCTCCCTCAGACCCACTCCTTTATCCTTTTGCCCTCTCACTGTGCTCTCCCCAGGCCCACTCCTTTATCCTGCAGCCCTCTCACTGTGCTCTCCTCCTCAGCCCACTCCTTTATCCTTTTGCCCTCTCACTGTGCTCTCCCCCAGGCCCACTCCTTTATCCTTTTGCCCTCTCAATGTGCTCTCCGCCTCGGCCCACTCCTTTATCCTGCAGCCCTCTCACTGTGCTCTCCCTCAGACCCACTCCTTTATCCTTTTGCCCTCTCACTGTGCTCACCCCCTCAGCCTACTCCTTTATCCTGCAGCCCTTTCACTGTGCTCTCCCCCAGGCCCACTCCTTTATCCTGCAGCCCTCTCACTGTGCTCACCCCCTCAGCCCACTCCTTTATCCTGCAGCCCTTTCACTGTGCTCTCCCCCAGGCCCACTCTTTTATCCTGCAGCCCTTTCACTGTGCTCACCCCCTCAGCCCACTCCTTTATCCTGCAGCCCTTTCACTGTGCTCTCCGCCTCGGCCCACTCCTTTATCCTGCAGCCTTCTCACTGTGCTCTCCCTCAGACCCACTCTTTTATCCTTTTGCCCTCTCACTGTGCTCTCCCCCAGGCCCACTCCTTTATCCTGCAGCCCTCTCACTGTGATCTACCCCAGGCCCACTCCTTTATCCTTTTGCCCTCACACTGTGCTCTCCGCCTTGGCCCACTCCTTTATCCTGCAGCCCTCTCACTGTGCTCTCCGCCTCGGCCCACTCCTTTATCCTGCAGCCCTCTCACTGTGCTCTCCACCAGGCCCACTCCTTTATCCTGCAGCCCTCTCACTGTGCTCTCCCCCAGGCCCACTCCTTTATCCTTTTGCCCTCACACTGTGCTCTCCCCCTTGGCCGACTCCTTTATCCTGCAGCCCTCTTACTGTGCTCTCCGCCTCGGCCCACTCCTTTATCCTGCAGCCCTCTCACTGTGCTCTCCCCCAGGCCCACTCCTTTATTCTTTTGCCCTCTCACTGTGCTCTCCCCCAGGCCCACTCCTTTATCCTGCAGCCCCCTCACTGTGCTCTCCCCCAGGCCCACTCCTTTATTCTTTTGCCCTCTCACTGTGCTCTCCCCCAGGCCCACTCCTTTATCCTTTTGCCCTCTCACTGTGCTCTCCCCCAGGCCCACTCCTTTATCCTTTTGCCCTCTCACTGTGCTCTCCCCCAGGCCCACTCCTTTATCCTTTTGCCCTCACACTGTGCTCTCCCCCTTGGCCGACTGCTTTGTCCTGCAGCCCTCTTACTGTGCTCTCCGCCTCGGCCCACTCCTTTATCCTGCAGCCCTCTCACTGTGCTCTCCCTCAGACCCCTCCTTTTTCCTTTTGCCCTCACACTATGCTCCCCCCCAGGCCCACTCCTTTATCCTGCAGCCCTCTCACTGTGCTCTCCGCCTCGGCCCACTCCTTTATCCTGCAGCCCTCTCACTGTGCTCTCCCCCAGGCCCACTCCTTTATCCTTTTGCCCTCACACTGTGCTCTCCGCCTTGGCCCACTCCTTTATCCTGCAGCCCTCTCACTGTGCTCTCCCCCAGGCCCACTCCTTTATCCTGCAGCCCTCTCACTGTGATCTTCCCCAGGCCCACTCCTTTATCATTTTGCCCTCACACTGTGCTCTCCGCCTTGGCCCACTCCTTTAACCTGCAGCCCTCTCACTGCGCTCTCCGCCTCGGCCCACTCCTTTATCCTGCAGCCCTTTCACTGTGCTCTCCGCCTCGGCCCACTCCTTTATCCTGCAGCCTTCTCACTGTGCTCTCCCTCAGACCCACTCCTTTATCCTTTTGCCCTCTCACTTTACTCTCCCCCAGGCCCACTCCTTTATCCTGCAGCCCTCTCACTGTGATCTACCCCAGGCCCACTCCTTTATCATTTTGCCCTCACACTGTGCTCTCCGCCTTGGCCCACTCCTTTAACCTGCAGCCCTCTCACTGCGCTCTCCGCCTCGGCCCACTCCTTTATCCTGCAGCCCTCTCACTGTGCTCTCCCCCAGGCCCACTCCTTTATCCTTTTGCCCTCTCACTGTGCTCTCCCCCTTGGCAGACTCCTTTATCCTGCAGCCCTCTCACTGTGCTCTCCTCCTCGGCCCACTCCTTTATCCTTTTGCCCTCTCACGGTGCTCTCCCCCAGGCCCACTCCTTTATCCTTTTGCCATCTCACTGTGCTCTCCCCCAGGCCCACTCCTTTATCCTTTTGCCCTCTCACTGTGCTCTCCCCCAGGCCCACTCCTTTATCCTTTTGCCCTCACACTGTGCTCTCCCCCTTGGCCTACTCCTTTATCCTGCAGCCCTCTTACTGTGCTCTCCGCCTCGGCCCACTCCTTTATCCTGCAGCCCTCTCACTGTGCTCTCCTCCTCGGCCCACTCCTTTATCCTTTTGCCCTCTCACTGTGCTCTCCCCCAGGCCTGCTCCTTTATCCTTTTGCCCTCTCACTGTGCTCTCCCCCAGGCCCTCTCCTTTATCCTTTCGCCCTCTCACTGTGCTCTCCTCCTCAGCCCACTCCTTTATCCTTTTGCCCTCTCACTGTGCTCTCCCCCAGGCCCACTCCTTTATCCTTTTGCCCTCTCACTGTGCTCTCCGCCTCGGCCCACTCCTTTATCCTGCAGCCCTCTCACTGTGCTCTCCCTCAGACCCACTCCTTTATCCTTTTGCCCTCACACTGTGCTCTCCCCCAGGGCCACTCCTTTATCCTGCAGCCCTCTCACTGTGCTCTCCCTCAGACCCACTCCTTTATCCTTTTGCCCTCACACTGTGCTCTCCCCCAGGCCCACTCCTTTATCCTGCAGCCCTCTCACTGTGCTCTCCCTCAGACCCACTCCTTTATCCTTTTGCCCTCTCACTGTGCTCACCCCCTCAGCCCACTCCTTTATCCTGCAGCCCTTTCACTGTGCTCTCCCCCAGGCCCACTCCTTTATCCTGCAGCACTCTCACTGTGCTCCCCCCTCAGCCCACTCCTTTATCCTGCAGCCATTTCACTGTGCTCTCCCCCAGGCCCACTCCTTTATCCTGCAGCCCTTTCACTGTGCTCTCCGCCTCGGCCCACTCCTTTATCCTGCAGCCCTCTCACTGTGCTCTCCCTCAGACCCCTCCTTTTTCCTTTTGCCCTCACACTATGCTCCCCCCCAGGCCCACTCCTTTATCCTGCAGCCCTCTCACTGTGCTCTCCGCCTCGGCCCACTCCTTTATCCTGCAGCCCTCTCACTGTGCTCTACCCCAGGCCCACTCCTTTATCCTGCAGCCCTCTCACTGTGATCTTCCCCAGGCCCACTCCTTTATCATTTTGCCCTCTCACTGTGCTCTCCGCCTTGGCCCACTCCTTTAACCTGCAGCCCTCTCACTGCGCTCTCCGCCTCGGCCCACTCCTTTATCCTGCAGCCCTCTCACTGTGCTCTCCCCCAGGCCCACTCCTTTATCCTTTTGCCCTCTCACTGTGCTCTCCCTCAGACCCACTCCTTTATTCTTTTGCCCTCACACTGTGCTCTCCCCCAAGCCCACTCCTTTATCCTGCAGCCCTCTCACTGTGCTCTCCCCCAGGCCCACTCCTTTATCCTTTTGCCCTCACACTGTGCTCTCCGCCTTGGCCCACTCCTTTATCCTGCAGCCCTCTCACTGTGCTCTCCGCCTCGGCCCACTCCTTTATCCTGCAGCCCTCTCACTGTGCTCTCCGCCTCGGCCCACTCCTTTATCCTGCAGCCCTCTCACTGTGCTCTCCACCAGGCCCACTCCTTTATCCTGCAGCCCTCTCACTGTGCTCTCCCCCAGGCCCACTCCTTTATCCTTTTGCCCTCACACTGTGCTCTCCCCCAGGCCCACTCCTTTATCCTGCAGCCCTCTCACTGTGTTCTCCCCCAGGCCCACTCCTTTATCCTTTTGCCCTCACACTGTGCTCTCCGCCTCGGCCCACTCCTTTATCCTGCAGCCCTCTCACTGTGCTCTCCCCCAGGCCCACTCCTTTATCCTTTTGCCCTCTCACTGTGCTCTCCCCCAGGCCCACTCCTTTATCCTTTTGCCCTCTCACTGTGCTCTCCCCCAGGCCCACTCCTTTATCCTTTTGCCCTCTCACTGTGCTCTCCCCCAGGCCCACTCCTTTATCCTTTTGCCCTCACACTGTGCTCTCCCCCTTGGCCGACTCCTTTATCCTGCAGCCCTCTCACTGTGCTCTCCTCCTCGGCCCACTCCTTTATCCTTTTGCCCTCTCACTGTGCTCTCCCCCAGGCCCACTCCTTTATCCTTTTGCCCTCTCACTGTGCTCTCCCCCAGGCCCACTCCTTTATCCTTTTGCCCTCTCACTGTGCTCTCCCTCAGACCCCTCCTTTTTCCTTTTGCCCTCACACTATGCTCCCTCCCAGGCCCACTCCTTTATCCTGCAGCCCTCTCACTGTGCTCTCCGCCTCGGCCCACTCCTTTATCCTGCAGCCCTCTCACTGTGCTCTCCCCCAGGCCCACTCCTTTATCCTTTTGCCCTCTCACTGTGCTCTCCCTCAGACCCACTCCTTTATTCATTTGCCCTCACACTGTGCTCTCCCCCAAGCCCACTCCTTTATCCTGCAGCCCTCTCACTGTGCTCTCCCCCAGGCCCACTCCTTTATCCTTTTGCCCTCACACTGTGCTCTCCGCCTTGGCCCACTCCTTTATCCTGCAGCCCTCTCACTGTGCTCTCCGCCTCGGCCCACTCCTTTATCCTGCAGCCCTCTCACTGTGCTCTCCACCAGGCCCACTCCTTTATCCTGCAGCCCTCTCACTGTGCTCTCCCCCAGGCCCACTCCTTTATCCTTTTGCCCTCACACTGTGCTCTCCCCCAGGCCCACTCCTTTATCCTGCAGCCCTCTCACTGTGTTCTCCCCCAGGCCCACTCCTTTATCCTTTTGCCCTCACACTGTGCTCTCCGCCTCGGCCCACTCCTTTATCCTGCAGCCCTCTCACTGTGCTCTCCCCCAGGCCTGCTCCTTTATCCTTTTGCCCTCTCACTGTGCTCTCCCCCAGGCCCACTCCTTTATCCTTTTGCCCTCTCACTGTGCTCTCCCCCAGGCCCACTCCTTTATCCTTTTGCCCTCACACTGTGCTCTCCCCCTTGGCCGACTCCTTTATCCTGCAGCCCTCTCACTGTGCTCTCCTCCTCGGCCCACTCCTTTATCCTTTTGCCCTCTCACTGTGCTCTCCCCCAGGCCCACTCCTTTATCCTTTTGCCCTCTCACTGTGCTCTCCCCCAGGCCCACTCCTTTATCCTTTTGCCCTCTCACTGTGCTCTCCCTCAGACCCCTCCTTTTTCCTTTTGCCCTCACACTATGCTCCCCCCCAGGCCCACTCCTTTATCCTGCAGCCCTCTCACTGTGCTCTCCGCCTCGGCCCACTCCTTTATCCTGCAGCCCTCTCACTGTGCTCTCCCCCAGGCCCACTCCTTTATCCTTTTGCCCTCTCACTGTGCTCTCCGCCTTGGCCCACTCCTTTATCCTTTTGCCCTCACACTGTGCTCTCCCCCAGGCCCACTCCTTTATCCTGCAGCCCTCTCACTGTGTTCTCCCCCAGGCCCACTCCTTTATCCTTTTGCCCTCGCACTGTGCTCTCCGCCTCGGCCCACTCCTTTATCCTGCAGCCCTCTCACTGTGCTCTCCCCCAGGCCCACTCCTTTATCCATTTGCCCTCTCACTGTGCTCTCCCCCAGGCCCACTCCTTTATCCTTTTGCCCTCTCACTGTGCTCTCCCCCAGGCCCACTCTTTTATCCTTTTGCCCTCTCACTGTGCTCTCCTTCTCAGCCCACTCCTTTATCCTTTTGCCCTCTCACTGTGCTCTCCCCCAGGCCCACTGCTTTATCCTTTTGCCCTCTCACCGTGCTCTCCTTCAGACCCACTCCTTTATCCTTTTGCCCTCACACTGTGCTCTCCGCCTTGGCCCACTCCTTTATCCTGCAGCCCTCTCACTGTGCTCTCCCCCGGCCCACTCCTTTATCCTGCAGCCCTCTCACTGTGCTCTCCGCCTCGGCCCACTCCTTTATCCTGCAGCCCTCTCACTGTGCTCTCCGCCTCGGCCCACTTTTTTATCCTTTTGCCCTCTCACTGTGCTCTCCCCCAGGCCTGCTCCTTTATCCTTTTGCCCTCTCACTGTGCTCTCCCCCAGGCCTGCTCCTTTATCCTGCTGCCCTCGCATTATGTTCTCACCCTAGATCCACTCCTTCATCCTGCCACCGTCTCGCTGTGCTCTTCCGGCTCGCTCCTTTATCCTTCTGCTATCTCCAAGAGGATGCTGGATAGGATAGCATCCAATAAGATTTAGTGACAAATTTAAATTGATAACCGTTTGTCACTGACTCCCCAGCTGAAGCAAATAGTCTTTTCCTATTCACTCTATTCAAAGCCCTTCATAATTTTAAAGCCCGCTGTCAAGTTTCTTCATTCTTTTCTGCTCCAGTGGAAATAGTCCCAGTCTCGCCAGTGTCTTCTCATTATATATCTCTCCTCGCCCTATACTTTCCAACTCTAACATTGACAGTGCTGCTTACACAACAGGTCCTGTACATTCAGAGTTCCAGCCCTGTATCAGCTGAACTGACATTCATCTATCTGAGTGGGTGTGCTGTGTACCTGGTTCATACAGGAAGCATACACTGTACTGAGACACAGTGCTTATGCTGCAGGACTCAACATGAATTATCTATTTTCTTTTATTGAGTCTTCTTCTTCTTCTTTGGCCTCCTTGTCTCGAGAGGCAATGGGTAAGTGCCTAGAGGTGGTCAGTGGTTTGTGGAGCAGTGCCTGGAGTGGCTATAAAGGCCAATTCTAGAGTGACAGACTCTTCCACAGGCACTGCAGATAAAATTGGTTGTTGGGGCTGTTACACAGTTGACTCTCTTCTTGCGCTTCTGTCTTTTTTCCTGCCAACTGCTAAGTCTCTTCGACTCGCCACTCTTTAGCCCCGCCTTTATGGCTGTCCGCCAGCTCTGATGATCACTGGCAACTGACTCCCACGACTTGTGATCAATGTCACAGGACTTCATGTCGCGTTTGCAGACGTCTTTAAAGCAGAGACATGGACGGCCGGTGGGTCTGATACCAGTGGTGAGCTCGCTGTACAATGTGTCCTTAGGGATCCTGCCATCTTCCATGCGGCTCACATGGCCAAGCCATCTCAAGCTCCGCTGGCTCAGTAGGGTGTATATGCTGGGGATGTTGGCCTCGAGGACTTCTGTGTTGGAGATATGGTCCTGCCACCCGATGCCAAGGATTCTCCAGAGGCAGTGAAGATGGAATGAGTTGAGACATGGCTCTTGGCTGACATACGTTGTCCAGGCCTTGCTGCCGTAGAGCAAGGTACTGAGGACACAGGCTTGATACACTCGGACTTTTGTGTTCCGTGTCAGTGCACCATTTTCCCTCACTCTCTTGGCCCGTCTGGACATAGCAGTGGACGCCTTTCCCATGCGCTTATTGATTTCTGCATCGAGAGAGAGGTTACTGGTGATAGTTGAGCCTAGGTAGGTGAACTCTTGAACCACTTCCAGAGCATGGTCACCGATATTGATGGATGGAGCATTTCTGACGTCCTGTCCCATGATGTTCGTTTTCTTGAGGCTGATGGTTAGGCCAAATTCATTGCAGGCAGCCGCAAACCTGTCGATGAGACTCTGCAGACACTCTTCTGTGTGGGATGTTAAAGCAGCATCGTCAACAAAGAGGAGTTCCCTGATGAGGAGCTTCGGTACTTTGGTCTTCGCTCTAAGACGGGCAAGGTTGAACAACCTGCCATCTGATCATTATATATGTCTCCTCGCCCTATAGTTTCCAACTCTAACATTGACAGTGCTGCTTACACAGCAGGTCCTGTACAGAGTTCTGTATCAGCTGAACTGACATTCATCCATTTGAGTGAGTGTGCTCTATACCAAGTTTATAACAGGAAGCTGCACTGAGACACACTGGTTATGCTGCAGGACTCAACATGAATGATCTATTTGCTTTTATTGAGTGCACGTTGTCTAATTCTCGGGATCATCAATCTTAACATCTCACCGATGACTGAGTTACTAGTGCCTTTTTTCCCCATGTTCCATTATTATTGTGACAGGCTGCGAGTTTGGGGTTTCTTTCACCGGTTAATAGTACTCAAAGGTAAGACCCTCTGTTGGCTCCACAGAGCTGATACGCATCACTTATACTATGATTTCTTTAATATTTTGCATCTCACACAGTCCCAGTTACTGAAAGGTTTGATTATTTGTCCAATTCATTTATAAAGATGCACTGTGCCTGAATTACCTTCAAGATTTTGTGTCAATTACAGTTCTCGTTGCCCTCCTCAGAATTAATATTAAGTCAAAGAGGTGAAGCTCCCAGTCTGGAGATTTACTGTGATAAATCATTCGATGGGATTGTGAGGGTACCTCAGTAAAAGAAGCAGATGAAAGGTGCTGTGATAAGCTAATGTTCTGAGTCTATTGTTCATGTTTGAAAGCTGTCAACATAGATCAGAAAGTGCCCTCTTGCTTTACATTTTCAGGTGGCCTGACTAGTAAATTCTGAATAGGTTGTGAGTTGTTTATTTTTTTCACCTGTATTTCAGAGTTGTGCCAGCGGATGTCGAGGCAGTAACGGTAAACCTGTAAAATCGAGACCTCGGGACTCTGAAGCCACCTGTAACTAAAGGAGTCACAAAAGTATTGGTAGTGAATTCAATTCCTACAAACCTGGAATCCACTGTGTACATCTCACGTACAAACAGAGTTACACTAACAATCAAAATGTATTTTTAAAATAAGCCCAGAAAAGAAAAATTTGCATTTATAAAGTACCTTTCACAACTTCAGGATGCCCCAGAGCACTTTACAGCCAATGAAATATTTTTGAAATGCAGTTTGTAATGTAAGAAACGCAGTAGGTGTGCTATAAGGGTCTGAAAGGGTTAATGTTGAGAAAGTGTAATGACTACCTCCTACTATGATGATGTAAGAGATCACATGTGAGAGACACCTAGAGGGAGATGCAGCATGGCTTCAGAGGAGTCGCACAGACTGGTGTGAAGCTGTACCTAGTTATGAAGTAATAAAGAGATAACGGTCAAAGTACTAAAGACTACGGAATCTCTCTAAGCGAAACTAACTAAGGTGGCAGCGTACAAACCAAAAATACAATATGGTGAACAGTGGTGGTTCTTACCATACAACACCTAGAAGAAGAATTTGAAGAAATACTTTGAAGAACGCCGACCTGAAAAAGGCACCAAAACAGCAGACCCAGAGAAGAGGCTGTGAAAGAAGCTCCAAAGCTGCTCCATGGGCATAGGAGGCACGGAGAGTCGGGGAATCGACTTGTAGAGGCATTCAGGCTGTACCACAGAGGCGGATGGTCTATGGAAAAAAAATTCCAGTCCACTGATCCCAGGCTTTGACTTGGAGAACCAAGCAAAAATCAGGGATCTGGTGAGCAACTCTTAAAGAGCATAAAAAATGTTGTTCCTAACAGCACTAGGCAGGCAACACTGGGAAAATCAAAACTCCTTAGCGAGGGTGGATCCAAGATCAGTGCAATTACACTCGGTGACCGGAGCGAGCAAACAGAAAAGAAAGAGGCTTCAAATACTCGATACTCTAAGTGAAGGGAGTAAACAGAGTATAGCAGAAATGCTACAAAACTGTGTGTATAACCAGGAAAAAATAAATCCAAAGTCGTGTGGCGAGATCTCACAGGGCGAAACAGTGGCCATAGTGGGAGTTAACGCAAGGCTGAAAAGTGTGGGAAACTTCCGAAATCAGATGGAAAAATTTAAAAGAGAAAGTAAATCAAATAGAAAGCCAGGGATCTTAAATTCACAATACCAGCGAAGTTTGGACACTTGGAAGGACCAAATCAAACTCAAAATTGGTCAATCCGGTGAAAAAGATTTTTGAGATATAGAATTGCTTCCAAATTGTATGGCCAATCTGAAGCAGAGCAAATTAGCACATTGCTGTATTCCATTGGGGAAATAGCAGATGATGTTACTGCACGAGAAGGCATAAATTTGATGAAGTTTTAAAAGCCTTCGATAACTATTTCAACCTGCAGAGCAATAAGATTCTGGATAGGGCAAAATTTAACAGAAGGGTTCAGAAACCAGGTGAAACAGTTGATGCTTTTATTAATGACCTTTGCAGACTAACTGAAGGATGTAAATATAGAGACCTAAAAGCAGAATTAATAAGACACCGCATTGTAGTGGGTATTGCTGATGAATTCCTATCAGATTTATTGCAGTCTAAAGAAGACCTCACGCTGGACAAAACAATTCGGTTGGTGAAATAAGCAGAGCTCCAGAAAAACAACAGAGCAATCCTGAGAGATGAAGGAAGCTCTTGGTTCAGGAAACCTCCAGCCACCGTACAGTTCCTTCATCAGAGGGCTGTAAAAGAAGCACCAGAAAAGAAGGTACACTGGGAGGTGGGGGTGGTGTTGGGAATGCAAGACGTCATGAAACCCTGCCAGTGCTGTGGTGCCAAAAAGATGCACAGTGTTCTGCAAACAAAGCAGAATGCTTCCATTGTAAGAAAATAGGCATTTTGGGAAAATGTGCCAAAGTAAAATCTCTACTCTCACAAGTCTGAAAGAAAACGTCTTCGAGCATAGAGTTGTTAACAAAGTTGAATAATCTCCATTCAGAGAGAAATCAAAAAACCTCCTTGGTGAGATCAATGATCCTAATCAAACATTTTGGTCTGCAGATATACATGTCAATGGACATATCACCAATTTTAAACTAGATACTGGAGCAAGTGTGACAGTCTTATCAGACAAAGAGCCCTGATTATCAATGCATTACCTGCAACCAACAGAAACTCAGTTATCTGACCCAGGAGGGGTTGAACTGAAAGTTAAGGGAAAGCAGATATTGGAAACACTGTATGTTCTAAGGAAACATGAATTTTCTCTCTTAAGTAGAAGGGCTTGCATTAACCTCCATCTTATAAGAAAAGTAGAAGACGTTAAGCAACAAGAATCCAGGAGTCACTTCTAAAAAGAATTCCCAAATTACTTACTGGTCTAGGAAGACTGAAGACCGAATATAGTATTACTTTTCCAAAAGATACTCAACTAGTATGTTTTCATGCCAAGGAAGATACCTCACCCACGAATGAAGCACGTCCGATGTCAACTAGAAGAGATGACCAGGATGGGAGTCATTTCTCCTGTCACTGAACCTACAGAGTGGTGTTCTGGAATGGTTCCAGTTCCTAAACCCAATGGTAATCTTTGCATTTGTGTCGAATTAACTTATGGCTGTGGCAAGAGAAGTTCATCTGATGTCCTCAGTGAATGAAAGTTTGGCAAAGCTATCCAAAAGTAACATGCTCACGAAGCTTGACACAGATAGTGGCTTTTGCAAAGTTCTATTGGATAAGAAGGCTAAGTTATTGACAACCTTCATTACTCAGTTTGGAAGATTTTGTTTTGACCATCTACCATTCGGTATAACATCAGCCAAGAAATATTTCAAAGAACTATGTCGAACGTTCTACAGGGCCTTAAAGGTGTAATATGCCTTATGGGCGACATCTTAGTTCACGATGAGTCCATTGAAGAACATGACCTGAGGGGTAGAGTGATTTTGAATAGTCTACAAGACAAAGGCCTAACACTTAATGAGAAGTGTGAGTTTTCAAAAATGCCTGTTTGTTTTTTAGGACACATTGTCAGTATCAACAGCATAATGGCAGACCCACAAAAGACGAGAGCCATCAATGAATTCCCACTTCCTACTTCTGTCCAAGATCTTCAACGATTCCATGGCATGGTCAATCAGTTGGCAAAATTTTTACCCAATCTAGCTCAAGTTATTGAGCCTTTGCGACAACTATTAAGGAAAGCTCAAGAATGGTGCCGGGATGCACATCAGGAGCAAGCATTTCAAAGGATCAAGGAGATACTGTTTTCACCGGATATGCTAGCCCCTAATAACCCTTCACTTCCAACCACAGTTGCAGCAGACACCTCATCTACAGGGATAGGGACAGTCCTTTTCCAAGAACAGGCAGATGGAAGTCGGTTTATTATATGTCATGAGCATTGTCTGACACTGAGACGAGGTACGCTGTACTAGAGAAAGAAACTCTCACAGTCATGTGGGCTTGTGAGAAGTTTTCAGATTATATTATCGGCTGAAAGGTTGTCATAGAGACAGACCACAAATCCCTAGTTTCCTTACTTGATGGAAAGCAACTTGCTAGCATGCCTCAGCGAATCCAGAGATTCCGGTTGAGGTTCATATATGAAACGGTATACATTCAGGGCAAGCAACAAATGGCAGCAGATGCATTGTCCAGACCTACCATCTTAACAATAGGATGTTAACTTAATTAATGAGATAGAGTCCTATTCTCAGTTCATTGCATCACAATGGCTGGCAAGTTCAATAAAGCTCCAAGAAATTCGTCATGCTCAGAGGCAAGATGAAGAATGCATCTGTATCTGCCAATATTGCACGTAAGGTTGGCCACAGCAGCTTCCCAGTGATAAGAGGATGAAAATCTTCTTCAAACACAGAAGACACATTTCTATAGTGGATAATATGCAGGTTCACGACCGGCGGCTGGTGATTCCGGTCTCACTCTGGGTAGACATCTTGGGTCATAGGGGTATAACGAAATGTAGAGCACGGGCTCAGTCATCCATGTGGTGGCTGGGAATATCAAGAGATATAGAAGAAATTATTTCTAATTGCCAGATATGTGCAGTGCACAGACAGGATCAGAGGGAACCCCTTATCTCGACCCAATTCCCAACTAGACTGTGGGAATTTCTGGGAATGGATCTATTCGTGTTTAATGGAAAATCCTACCTGATTGTCATCGACTATTTTTCAAGGTGGATCGAGGTCAAACATTTGTACACAACGACAACGGAGACAGTCATTCGCGTGCTACAAGAAATCTTTGCAACGCATCGTATACCTGACCAGAAAGTTTCCGATAATGGACCACAATTTGCAAACGATTACTTCACGCATTTTGCAGAAAATTGTGGATTTGTACATCTTACAAGTTCCCCTAGATATCCACAATCTAATGGTGAAGCTGAGAGAGGAGTCAGAACAATCAAAGCATTGTTAAAGAAAAAAGATGTTCAAACAGCACTCCTATAGAACCATTCCATTACTATGTGGATTAGCATCATTGGAAGAGTTGATGGGAAGGAAGCTTAGAACACAACTTACAATCCTACCCAAAAGGTTACTTCCAGGGCAACAAGTCCAGGATTATCAGAGTTCAACACAGAGAAAAGTCTTACAGAAAGCCTATAATTTTAAAAGAAAATATCATACCAGGAACCGACTGAAGTTGACAGAAGGACAAAAGGTACGAGACCAAGAAGGAGGAATCATCCGGAGAGATGAGAACCAACAACAGTCTTATTTAGTAGATATTTCAGAAGGTACTATAAGAATAAGCAGGTGGAATCTTATTCCTATTCATCAAAGATGCCAATTGGTCATATATTTGGATGAACCAGACGTTGAACCTGAAATTCAGAAAGCATTGGATACTACAAACCTCAATGAAGGCCATCTAAGTCAAGAAACAAGAGTTCAGAGAAAGACTACTGATCTTCCAAATCTGAAAACAACATGATCAGGGAGAGCTGTGAAGCCTCCTGACAGATTGAATCTGTGATATCAGAGACTTGGGGGAGATGGGGTAATATGTAAAAATAAATATAAGTGAATGTATAAATATATGTATATGGATAAAGACTTTGGGGGAGATGTAGTATAAGGGTCTGAAAGGGTTACTGTTGAGCAAATGTTAAGAATACCTCCCACCATGATGATGCAAGCGATCACATCTGAGAAAGACTTGGAGGGAGATGCAGCATGGCTTCAGAGGAGTCACATAGACTGGTGTGAAGATGTACATAGTTATGATGTAATAAAGAGTTTTTACAACCAGGTGAGAAAGGGTCTAAGGGTTTCCTCTCAGCCTTTGCCTGGTTTAACCGTAATAGGGTTTAATTTTTAAAACACAGTGTTTTTAGCTTCCCCTCAGTGAATCCTTATTCACTGCTCCATTTGTAAGTCACAGAAATCAAACAGGTTTGCTTAGATTTAAACAAGAAAGGTAGAAGTTTATTCATCTTAAACTCTAATCCGGTTAACAACCACAAATATGCAACTTGACCACGCTAACATGCATGCGCAATAAACACACACGCAGATAGAGACAGAAAAAGTAGAAGGAATAAAGGTGAAAGGTTTGAGGCAATATCTGATAGTTACAATCCTTTAAATTTAATGTGGAGTCTTTGGTTGCTGATTAGTCTTGCAATTCGTTGGGGCCCACTTCACGCTTCAACTTGTTCTGTTGTTGGAGTCTTTTCTCTCTTGAGGTTTATGTGTCTTCCCTGGGTCTGGTGACTTGGAAGAAAGCAAGAGAGAGAGAGAGAGAGCGGCTTCCTTGTTCCAGCTTCAGTTGCACACTGCCTTCTGAATTTAAACTGCCCTCAATTGGAGCAGGGAATAGTGCTTTGTCTCCATAAGCAGCGTCTCTTAGTATGCAAATGTCCTTCCAGCCCAGTGTCTGGTGATCTTCAAACAAGTCTCCACTCCAGCAATAGTTTAAAATCAATGTTCATGTGACAAAATTAATATGCCTCATTCTTGGCAGGTGGGGAGCTGCATGACACCTCCACACCCAGCAGAATGAAATGCAATTTTTTAAAAGAGCATTTCATTAAAAGGGACTAGAGAGAAGATAAGGACAGGAAAACACACATGCATCTCTCTCATTCATTAAGAACCATAACAATTGTTCTGGCCTGTTTTTTTCTGGGTAGCAGTGCTGCTTTAAATTGCCCTTTTTGGCATCCCAATAAACATGTGGTTTTTGGGGAAGTTTTTTCAGTTTTCACATTTCCATGACTGCCTAAGGTGTCTTTGTTCTCGTTGAGATATGCAGGGGGAGGATTAGGTTTAATTAGCCCTAAGTTGGAGTTCGGCTCAGGGGTGGCGGCAGTGGGCAGTTCCACTTTGAACTCTCTTTCAGTGCTTTGAGGAGTCCTGCAAGGGCCTTACACCTTAAGGGATGGCTGATTCCATTTTTTCCTGACTGTGGGGGTGGATTCTTTGCTAATCTTCCCTTTGTCCTCTGGAACACTCCTGCTTGCAGGTATTTGTCCAGATTCTACTGCACTCCCCTGTGGTACTTCAACTCTGCCGACTTTACCTGCTGGAAGTGCATCCGTCTCCAGCTCCTATCAGACCGTGTTAGGGAACTGGAGCTGGAGCTGGATGAACTGAGGATCATTCGGGAAGCTGAGGGGGTGATAGATAGAAGCTACAGGGATGTCGTTACTCCACAAAACAAAGGCAGCTGGGTAACAGTTAGAGGTGGGAAGAGGTCAGTGCAGGGATCTCCTGTGGTCGTTCCCCTCAACAACAAGTATACAGTTTTAGATACTGTTGGGGGGGGCGGCCTATCGGGGGCAGGCTGCAGTGAACGGGCCTCTGGCACGGGGTCCTGCACTGTGGCTCAGAAGGGAAGGAGGGAGAACGGGAGAGCACTAGTCATAGGGGACTCGATGGTGAGGAGTACCGACAGGCGGTTCTGTGGGAGCAAGCGAGACGCACGGATGGTTTGTTGCCTCCCTGGTGCCAGGGTCCGTGATGTTTGTGATCGTGTCTTCAGGATCCTTAAAGGGGAGGGGGAGCAGCCAGAGGTCGTGGTGCACATTGGCACCAACGACGTAGGAAGGAAGGGTGGCACAGATGTTAGAAGTGAGTTTAGGGAGTTAGGCTGGAAGCTGAAAGCTCGGACGGACAGAGTTGTTATCTCTGGTTTGTTGCCGGCGCCACGTGATAGTGAGGCTAGGAATAGGGAGAGAGCACAGCTGAACACGTGGCTGCAGGAATGGTGTAGGAGGGAGGGCTTCCAGTTCTTGGATAATTGGACTGCATTCTGGGGAAGATGGGACCTGTTCAAACAGGACGGGCTGCATCTGAACCAGAGGGGCACCAATATCCTGGGAGGGAGGTTTGCTAGTACTGTTCGGGAGGGTTTAAACTAGTTTGGGAGGGGGATGGGAACCGGACTTGTAGTCCAGGGACCAGTGGGTCCACTCAGAAAGACAAAGAG